>NW_021703770.1:2234807-2539639 GCF_005190385.1 Monodon monoceros
CCCCCCCCCCCCCCCCCCGCCCATCAGCATTGGAATCCTCAAAAGCCAAGGGGAAGCTTAGTCTGAGTCACCTCGCTGAGGTCCCTCATCTTCAGGAAAGGAAATCAAGGTCCAGAAAGGCTGGACACGAATCTGAGGCCCCACAGCCAGAACTTAGGTCTTCCCACTTGTTTATCCTGCTGCTTCGTCATTGCTGTCACACCCTCCAAACAGTCCTTGTTGCTGGACTTTGCAGCATCTCGGACCCAGGTCTCTCTCCCCCCCCCACAGCTGATGATTTCTTTCTTTCAGCCCAGGTTTCCCACACCCACTCAGGGAGGGGGAAGAAATCTCACCAGGTTGTTTGAATTTGGGCCCCAACTTCCGTTAGAATGAGCTGAAGAAGAGCCGCGTTCCACCAGCATCACAGGAGGTTGGCCTGCCACGTGGTCCCTGGTGGGGGTCTAGAAATCAACATGCCACATAGATACTCAAAGAGATTCTGGACTCTCACTTGAATGCTTTCCAACTAGGAGATCTCAATCCATCCCCTCCATCAAAGACAAAAGGAAGGTAGGCAGTGGTACCAATTAGCCCAGCAGCTCTGAGTGCCATGCTTTCTAGAGACCATCCCATTTTGATCTTTATGACATCCATCCTGGGTGGAAGGTGCTGTCATGCCATTGGTCTACTAGATTCTTTACATAGGAGTGAACCAACCTGTTTGGCCTTTGAGATACCCAGTTAGCCCCAGAGCTGGGATCGGAGCACTTCTTTCCATCCACGCCACTCTGTTCTGAAACTCAGGCAGCAGCCTCTCAAACACAGCAGGCTGCCTGGTGCTCTAAATTTAAATACCGTCTCTGAAGCATCTGTTGTGCTCCACTGTGCATCACCAATTGGGAGGAGGGTACCTGCGCTTTGGAATGATCACAGCAGATCACTTGCAGCCCAGGAATCCCCACTGGGTCCCTAATCCTTCCAGCAGAGGAAGCAGATGGATGCAGACTGCTGCCCAGGAGGCCTGGCTTTGCAGGTGCTCGTCAAAACCCATCTGTAGGAAAGGGTGAGTTGACTGCTTAATCTCGGTGCACCGTCGTTTGGTCTCTGCACACGGGGCCTCGGTTGGGAGAATATCTGGATGGTGACTTGGAAACCTGCAGATAAGCCCAGGCAGGTCATTTTTCTCTGCCTCCAGATCTTCTGAAAGCCTTGATTCCTAGTGATTCCTGGTCACTAGCGGTTTGAAGCTGGAGGGAAGAATGGTTTGGAGGCATTCGTTGTGCACACTGAGTTTGGAGGGGTAGGTGAGAGAGGTAAAAATGATTAAAGAAGGAAAACCACCCATCGCTGAGGTTTTCGGCCCTATTTCTTTATGTAAACTTCTTAAATAATAGGCCCTAATTAGGGTACCCGTTAAGGGCATCCACAGAGGCGTGGGGTCTGAGGCCTGTGCCGGACTATGTCCGTTCTCTTGGTGGGACGGGCGGTATCATCTGTCCAACACTCCAATGAATTGTATCTTCACCCTGAAAGGGGTGGGATGTGGGGTCTGTCACATGCAGGCCTGCTGCCTGGGAGTGGCTGACGTGTGTTTCTTACAGAGTCGTGGTTTGTGTGGGACCCCGGAAGGATCCCAGGCAAGGAAAGTTTGGCAGGACGGGGACCCGGTTCTCACCTCCAGCTTCACTGGGCTCCTGGAAATCCGTTCCCCTCCCTGGGCCTCTGTAGCTTCCTCATCCACACAATGGGCCAATTTGGGCTGAATTTGTGAGCATTTAGCACAAAATCAATCTGACTGGTGAAGACATTTGGCCTGATGTTCTGGTCACTGGGCACATTTGAGGGTTGAGCCACAACATTGAAAACCCAAAATCATTTCGTTTGGCAGCATCCTGGGAGCTGGGAAGATGGCAAGTGAGTAGGCAGAGGCATCAAGAAGGGTGGTCATCGTGCAAACCAAGGCCCCGTGCGTGCTGGGTTCCCCAAGGCCCTGGGCATACATCCATTTTATGTGGTTATTTCTTGAGCACACCTTAGTAGAGGTTGCTGTTTGGGGGGGGGGGCGGGGAGGGAAACCTATTACCATGATTCCTCCCTATCGCCCCAACTTTCTGTTGTGAAAATTCCAGATTTACAGAAAACTTCCATATCCCTTTCACCCAGACTCAACAGCCTTCAGAACTTTGCCACATTTGCTTAAACCCCCCCCCCCACCCCGACATTCATACCCAGGGGCATTTGGAGGATGAAGTGACGTCTGCAACTTTTAGGTGGTTCGGCCAATGCGAAAAATTGTTTCTCTCCCAGGAACAAAAGCCTTCTCTTTGGTAACAGTGCTGTTGTCACCCTTAAGTTTAGCAGTCATGCAATGATATTGTCTAAGACGCAACCCATATTCACATTTCTCACGTCGTCCCAAAAATGTCTTCCAGGGCCTTTTTGTGAATCTGAGAGACAATCCAAGATTGCATCCCACATTGCTTGTCTGCTCACCCCAGACTCCCCCGGTCTAGGATGTTTTCTCCGTTTTTGTTTGTCATGACGTTGCCACTTTGTTGTCTGAGCCGGTTCTATTGTGGGCGGGCCCACGACCTGCCTCTGTTTCCTCAGGTTAAGGAATTAAAGGCGATGTTGTTACGATTAATGCATTTGAGAAATTTGACTCTCTGGAGACCTCTGTGATAACCTCTTTCGTCGTAGATAAATAAGGCATATTAAGTGCTGTTCCCCTTTGCCGGAGACACGGACTGAAGCTGTAGGAAAGGTGTCCAGGAGCTCCTGGATGCTGGGTCTCGTCACCAAAGCCGAGTAAGCCTCTGCTATTTCTAACTTCTCACATGGATCTCTCTTCTCTGCTGGGAGTCAGCAATCTTTCCCCTAAACACCTGTGGGGATGATGCAGCTATAAATAGACATAAAGCACCAAGACATTCTTTCATGGGTTGTAAAGGGTAGCAAGTGTAGCCCAGTAGAGTGGTTGGAAGGATGCCCGTAAGCCAGTGGGGTACTCGGCACCCAGTTCCTTCTCATCTCTGTTTGAGATGTGCGTTTGCACTGGCAAGTTCTATAGCATGGCCTTCTCAGTTCTGGTAGCATAGAGCAACCCACTGGCTGAGGCACGGTCCCTTTAATTTTGATCAAGAAAATATGTCCATACAGATTCCCGCCTCTGAGCCTTTGCCCATTCTGTTCCCGCTACCTGGAAGGCATCCCTGCCGCTCTCCAGCAAGGAGGTGGAGATGGGAGCATACTTTAAAAGCTCCTTCTGACTATTTGTTCCATGAGGGACTCAATGATGTCCTCCTCTGGGGTCCCCAGTCCTTCTTTCTATCATGGACAAATACACTGGGAAGCGAACCTCCAGTGACCCGGCCATAGGAGCTATACGTTCTGGGCAGCGCCCACAGCAGGGCATAAAGACGATCAGACTTCCAGCATCTTGCCTAAATGGCCACTCGTCACTGTCATCAAGGCACGTCTTAACTTCACTGCCAGACTTTGTTCCATCCCTGGGAACCGATGCACATCCATGGGATGAAAACCATCACCCCACCGTTGGCGATTCAGAGGTATTTGCCTGGCAGAGTTGGGTGGGCCACGTGCAATAGGGCCACAAGCTGTCCACAGCTGGGCATTTCCCATAGAGCAGGTGGTCGGTACATCTTCAGACGCCAGCGGCACGCTTGTGACATTTTGCCCTGGAGTGAGTGAGCCCTGTGATGCGAGCGTCAACAGGAGCCAGGGCAGCACCGTTTTCTCACGGGAGTACTTCTGGTAGAGGCTGAGCGGTGTGGGGCACACACGGCGAGGGACAGGATCCCCGGCCTCGGCTCTGCACCTGCCCAGCGCTCGCTCTGGGGCCCTGAGACAGGACAGGGCAGGCTCTTCTTTCTCTGCAGAGCAGCGTGAGGGAATAAAGCTGCATGCACACCTGGGACCGGCTTCTGCCGTTCGCAGGCAGGTGGTGGTTTTGCCTCTCTGAGCCTCCGTGTTCCAGCCTTTAAAGTTGGAGGTTTCAGATAAACCCCACTGCACAGGGTGCCTACAAGAACAGCATGTGCCAACATCGGGCGCCTATTCTGAGCAGAGTGCCGAGCTGGAGTTCTTAACGCCGTTTGCATTTCTCCTAAAGGCGAGTCCAAGGCTCCTGCAAGCTTACTCCCGGGCACTTGACTAAGTCCAGCTATGGGAAGAGGTGATCAGTCTGGTGGAGGAACGCAGGCAGGGCTTCAGGGAGGAATTGGCTTTTGGTAATCTTTGAGGAGAGCCCTGAAGGAGCAAGTGGGCACTGTTGCATGGGCAGAGGCCCAGGCATGGGAAAGGGCAGGGAGCAGCTATTTCAGCCAGTGCTCCGTGGCTTCTCTACCACAGAGCCACACCTGAAAGACGAGTCAGTGAGCTGTCAAGGCCCTTCACAAGCTGGTCACACCTTAAGTCATCCAGGCTACTCTCCTGCTCAGGAACCTTCCATGGCTCCCCAGTGCCCACACATTGTATTTCAAGGTCCTTCGCTCTAACACCCAGAGCCTGAGCCTTGGGCTCTGATGGAGGAGCTATCCATCCTGATATCCCTACTGGGTTCTCCTCTGATTACAAAAGTCTGAAACTAGATCCTGGAGCCTCACCCAATTTGAATTCTGTGGCGTCCTATTCTTCAGGGGAGGTTTTCTTCCTTCTTCTGGACGTTAGGTCTGATTTGCATATGGGAATATTTCTGGATAGGATCTACTTGGTCTTTCATTTAAGCATCCTGGGGGCTTGTTCTGGTGCAGACTTCCAACAGCTTGACAAAAGGTTAGCATGAAACCACTAAAAGGAAAACGTATAAATTCTTGGGCTTTCTTGGCGTGAAGAATTCGCTGTTTGCTGAGACTCTGGGAGCAACAGATTTTGTGGCTGCCTGTGACCAGGAATCAGGGATGGAGAGAGGAGAAGAGGACGCACTTGAGGGCAAGGTAACTTTTTACTTGGGGAGTTTTTATTCTCCACATCATCCCGTTCACTGTTGGATCCTAACTTCAGCCTCTTGGAGGCTCCAGTCGAGTTGCCTGGGGACCCCTACCATCCAGAGAGCAGCTCTTGATCTTGAAGAGGGAGGTCTTGTGAAGGTTAGCTATAAGCCTCGACCACTACAAACATAAAACCTCAGCTTTGCCCCTTCCAGCTCCTGAGCGTTGCGGGGTGGAGGCCTCAGGGCCTTCGTAAGCACCCACCCGGGCAACGGCTTTCTTTCCTTCCTCTTTGTAATCAGGCCAAGTGGCCTTGGGCAAGTCACTTCCTCTCCGACAAAGGATGGAATGGCCAGGGGAGAGGCAGACGCTGGTGAAGATGACAGGAGATCAGTGTCATTATGTTCCATGCTCTTGGCTGACATTTCCTTGGGGGGTGGGAGGGGGGGCTTTGGAGGCGGGATGGCCAAGTCCTCCCAAGCATAGGGTTCCTGAGCGGGGCCAGCTCCTTCCCCCTGGGGAACGTCACATTTTCCAGGTAGAGTTGTTCTATAACCCTCCTCGCACCAAAGAATCATGTCTTTACCCAGCTCCTCTGACCCTTCTGTTGACAGGTTCTCCTTTGTGGCCCTGCTCAGTCCCAAGTGGACCAAATGCTTGGCAGTGGGCGGGGGGGGGGGGCGCGGTGGACATTGCCCAGTGAACCAAAGTCCCCCCTTTGCCTGACAAACCTTGGGGAGGTCCTACCTTTCCTTAACCTGAGAGATCAAAGTAGCTACTGATGTGAGCTGCAACAGTGGCTCTGCAGGGCCCCCTCTGAGCAGTATCCCTGCTGATCCATCCACTTATCCAGCGATTATTTATAGAGGTTTTGGGCATCTGCCACCAACCTCAGTGAGAGGCCACTGTGGTGAACTGGACGGTCGAGTTCCGTGGCCTCATAAGGCTAAAATTCCACTGGATCACATGCTCCCAAGATGCACAAGTTCTAGAAACAGAGTCAGATGAGCACTTCTTGGAATCAGAACGTGGCTCAGCTATTGCTGCACTTTCTTGAGCTGAATTTTAGAAGCTGGGTAGAAAAATAAAAATCGAATGAAAGGCAAAACACGATTAGTAGGAATGCAATGAAGCAGAACCCACAATTAACCAGATTTCTCTATAATTTGATGGCTCCTCAGAGAAGAACATGGTCCTGAAAAAGGCTAATTACATATTTGTTTATTCAGCCCACAAATAGCATTTTGACAGCCGTCTGGGGCTGGAAGGGACCTCCAGAGGCCACCTCAGTCCACCCTGTGCTTTATCAGAAATCTCCACGGAACAGAAAATGCATTGGATTAGGTGATGCTGTTGGCCTTACTGAGTGAAATTTAAATAGGAAAACAGACTAACCCCACCTGGAAGCTCTGAGGCTCTCTCGCTTGTCCATAATGTTGATCAGAAGGCTTGTAATTAAACAGAGGAGACACAGGAAAGATGTCAAAGAGGATGAGACTTTAAGTCACTGAACCGCTTAACAAGAAGGAACAATTTCTAGTCTATTCCCAGCAGGCCAAGAAATTGCTGATACTCCCTCTACCATGTACACTTTTTAACTTAGCCAACTGTGTATCCTTGTACCTCAAACGTTAAACATTTAAAAAGTGTCATTTGTGACCCTAGGCATAGAAGAAGTTAAGCTTGAATTAGGTTCAAACTCACACCCGTTAAAATGATTGGCCTATATGCACAGGGAGTTCATTCTGGGAGTTGGGGGCACAAAGGTGTGATACTCACTTATTCATCTGGGGCGCGCGCGTGTATGCACTGACCGGGTATCTTTGGGTCTCTGGAGTTTTTTCTTTCTTCTTGGCATTGCTGGACATTTTCATGACTGCATGCTAAAAGGACCTGGGTTTGTTCTGATGGCGATGCTGCTGCTGGAAGGCCTCCAGAACATTCCCGAGGAGTGATGGAGATCAGGAAGTTTCTAGCAGAAGCTGGGTCAGCCTGGCCACATGCCAGGAGGATGGAACGGTTTGTCCCGAACCCCTAGCAGGGCTCTCCCTTCCCACGGTGGTGGGCGTTTGGGATTGGATAGCAGGCCCAACTGTGGTCAAGGCATCAGACCTTGGGTGGGAAGCCGCACCAGATTTGGCAGATTCAGTGATCCCAACTGGACCACAGTGAACCAGTTTCAAAGAAGCCTACTGTTCCTGTTCGTTTTCCTTTTGTTTATCTTCTCTGGCCTTCTCCACCCGTGGAGAGGGCGCCTTCACAAATGGCCTTAGAATGCCGTTCTGAAGTTTAACAGAATGAGACAACCATCAAATGAATATCAGAGGTATTTACTATCGCAGCTTATCTGAAAAATGAAAAACAAAAACAAAACAAAACTGTATCACCAATGTTTACAAGTCCAAGTAGACATCCAGCCCATGTAAAATATGTAATTTATGCAAGGGATTGCATCTTTCTTTTGTAACGAATGCACTAAGCAACCCTGTATATATTTTACAATGTCTTTACAGAAAAAAGAAAATCATTTACTGTAGTGTTGTAAAATAATGCACTTTTCTAATTTTTTCATTAAAATCTCTATGGCACGTTTGCAAATGTGTTTTGGTCTTCCTTCACTAAGAAAAAGGGGAATCAAGAGGTGTTTCTGTCCAGGCTCTCCCGCCTTAAGCCACATTCGGAAAACTTTCTCAAGCAAGGTGGACAGAGTCAAAATTGTCATTGGTCTTCCTCACTGCAGGCAGGCCCGCTAGGAAGCCTTGCCCCTAAAAACCTCAGCAAGGACTTCAAATCAACCGAGACCCCCCGATTGGCCAATTTTTGTTTTTCTGGCTGAGGAATTTGAGTTCAAAACATGAGACAACCCCTTTTGCCTTTTTCTACCTGTCTCTGCGTGTGTGTGGAAAAAAGCAGAAACAGGCAGATAAAAGATGCTCTGTCATCTCTGCGTCAAACGTAAACTCTGCTTCCGGCAACCCACAGTAGCTGCTGAAAGGTTAGGGGCTTCTGACTTCACTCACGTTCCAGAGGCCTGGGCATCACGGAACTCTGGGGGTGCCAGTGTCAGAGCTTCCCGAAGGGGTGGTATTCTCCGATTTTGCCCGCATCTAGAAGGCTCCTGAAAACACAGATTGCCAGGCCCCATCCTCACTGTGGGTCCAGGGTGGGGCCACAACTGTGCGTTTCTAACAAGGCCTCAGGGGTCCTGATGCTGCTGGGGTTGGGACCACACCCTTGAGGACCGTGGTCTTCCCCGTGCTGTCCCAACTCTGAGATTAAGGGGAGATTCTGGACCAAAGCACATCATGGCCACAGGTGGAGCCCCACGGAAGCCAGGCTCCTTTCTACTGGTCCTGTCGTAAGTGCGCTCATTGATGGGGTACCTGCTGCCTGTTCTGCTCTGCTGCCCCGGAACAGAGGCTCATACGGGGAAGAGGCCTGACCCTGGTAAGAACCTTGACTCTCAATGATCAACATCACATCACCACAGTTTGTTCCTCGATAGGACACGTTGTTTCAGGAGCCGGGTCTTCTAAGCCGGGGGTTAGACAACTTTGACAATAAAGAGCCAGACAGTACCTATTTTAGACTTAATGCCATACCCCAACTCTGCCGCTGTAGCAGGAAGGCAGCCAGAGATAATACGTAAATGAACGGGCGCAGCTGTGTCCAATACACCTGTATTTATGGAGACTGAAATTTGAATTTCACAGCATTTTCATGGGTCACAAAATATTCTTCGTCTTTGGTATCCACCCCCTGCACCATTTAATAATGTAAAACTCATTCTTAGCTGGTGGGCCACGCAGAGACCGGGGGCCGGGTGTGGCCTGGAGGCCACAGTTTGCAGACCCCTGTCCTAAGCTCTTCTCCAGATACGGACTCGTTTCATCTTCCCACAACCTCCGAGCTTGGTACTTGTTTTCACCACTCAGTGTTCTCGTCTGAGCCGGGGTTTCTCACAAGAGCAGCAAGGGCTAAAACTCAGTTCCCGGGTCAGAGGGGGCTTTATTTTGTCCATCCTTCGTGGACGTCCACCTTTGGGAGGCTTCAGAGAGATCATCAGCCCGGCCAGCCCAGGCCAGCCGCCCCTGACGGTGGTTCCCCTCCTCGCTCCGTACCACCCCAGCCCCGCCTGAACATCAAGCATCAGCGAAGACACTGCTGGAACCCAGCACGTACGGTTAAGGGCCAGATGCAGCGTCCCCCCCCCCCCCCGCCCCAGGTGAGGTCAGGGAGCCCAGGCCATCGTCCCTGGCACTGTCGCCCCACAGAGAGCCTCTTTAGGCTGGGTCTCCTCGTCCTGCCTCTGGGAGGTTCCCAAGAAGATCACAGGCAGCATGCGGAAGAGGATTTACAATCTGTGTTGACATTTTAGAGACGAAGGTCTCGCTCTGATCCATGAGTCTCAGTGTGCAGCGACAGACCTCCATCTAGTGTCAGCCAGCCAGGCTGCTGAGAGCGCGGGAGGTCTCGGACGGGACAACAGTCGGGTGTGGATTCTTCCTGCTCTCCCCCCTCCCTCCTTCTCTCTCTCCCTCTTCCCGCCCCCTCTCCCCTTCCTCCCTTTCTTCCCCACCTCCCACCCTTCCATCCAGCAACCATTCATTAAAAATCTCCGGTCTGTACATCCACCTGCCCGTGACACCAGTTCAGCTGGGTTTCCAACGGGCATCTCCAACTTCGCGGGTCCAACGTGAACTCCTGATCACCTCCCTCCCCCCCACCTCCCCAGACCCCTGCTTCTCTTGAAGGGCTTCTCATCTCAGTAAGTCAGTGCCATCCTTCTAGCTGGTCAGGCCAAAGAACTCTGGAATTATCCTCGACTTCTCTTTTCTACCCCAAATCCAAACCCTCAGAAAGTCCCGTTGGTTCTACCTTCAACATTTATCCGGAATCTGACTCCTTTTCACCTCCACCAATCCGCCCTGGGTCCACAGTACCAGGTCTCGCCTGCATTATTGCGTCAGCCCTCCCCCCCCCCCCCCACCTCCCCTCCCCCTTTCCTCCCATCTGCTTTCAATACAGAAGCCAATGCATGCGTTTGCATTTTAAACTCAGGGTTAGTGAGGCTTAACTCACATACAGAACAAGTCGCCCTTTCTGGCTGTAGAGTTCTCTGCATTCTGACAACACACAGAGACTTAAAACAATCCTTCTAGAGTGTAAATAAGGTCAGGTCACTTTCCCTGCTCCACCCTCCCTGTTCCCATCCACCCCAGCTGACAAGGCCCTCCCAGAGCTGCTCCCCTGACCCCCTTGCAGCCCTGCTGGCCTCCTGGCTGTGCCTGGGCACCACTGCCCAGCGTGCTCTTCATGCTGTGGCCTGTCGCCCCCAATCAGGAGTCACAGGCCTCTTTGCCACTTTGGTTTCAGCTGCACTGGAGTATATCTGCACTTCCCCCTGGGGTCCTCTTCAGGGACCCTCCAAAGTGAATGTTGTATATACCCGTGTTCAGTGCCAGGCCTTTACAGACATACCCAACAAACTTGGTGAAAATCTAACCACGTGATACAGTAACGGAGCCCATAGTTTACATCAGGGTTCACTGTTGGTGTTGCACATTCTGCAGGTTCCGGCAAATGTGTAATGACATGTGTCCACCATTAGAGTGTCATACAGAGCAGTTTCACTGCCCTAAAAAATCCTCTGTGCTCTGCCTAGTCATCTGCTGAGTCCTTCTCACGTAATAACGCATAGCTTCTCCCAAAATACGTTCCATGGAAGGCTTGTCCCCAGCCCCACCCGCCAACACAGGTTATGTGCGTTGCCGTATCCCGTGTCCCCATCCTGGAGATTGACAAGCCACCACACCACAGCGCCTCATAGCCTTTGCTATATGAAGAAACCCAGAGCTCTGATGGCCCAGCGGCGCCCTAGCGTGATGGGTAAAGGGGTCCTCGCTCCCCAGCGCACCTGTTTACAACAGTCAGGACCCCACCCCACATGCACTGGTGCACCCGTTCTTCCCGCTTCCCATGCTCCAGGCACACGCAGTTGGCACTTCCTGGTCCCCTGGGTGGGTGGAATCATGAGACTAGTTCTGGCCAATGAATCCTGAGTGAAGTGACATTGGTCCCTTCTTGGATGGAGCATCAGTCGTCGACGTGAGACCCTCCAGAACATCATGCTGACAGTCAGGTTGTAAGATAGAGGCTGCTGAGCCCAGGTCCTGAAGTGAAGAGGTGGGGCATAGAGTCCCCAGCTGGCCCACAGCGGACACAGAAAGTGAGGGGGAAAAAATACCCTTAAACCGCTAAGATGCTGGGGCTCGGACTATCCACAGCCTATATCCTGACGGAGCCGCACCCCTTGGGACACTGACTTCTCAGGCCTGTGGTGCCTGGTACGTGTTTGGTTCATAACAAAACCGAGTCTCCCAAAACCAAGTTCCTCTGCCGAGTTTATGGTTTACCGTTGAAACCGTATACAATCCGCCATGTCCCTGTCCTTGGACATAAAAGGCTTTTGCTTTAGTCTCTCAGGGCTCCCCTGAGTCTCAAAGGCTGGCTCAAGAGTTAATGATTAGAAATGTGAAGATGTAGAAACCAAGAATAGCTGTTGGGCCGGGAAACTGGTAACAATTTAGACTATAAATACGTCACGCAGCAGAGTGGCCAAACTCCCAGTTCTCTGCAAGATATAAAGGCCTGACACACATTCCCAAGTTGTTTTTTATAGGAACCAGACCCCCACCAGATGACAACTGCTGACCACAAGCACATAGACCCCAGACCACTGAAACCAGAGATCTGATGATACTTGGAACTTCACCTTGATGCCAGCCAATCTGAGAATTGTGCATGAGCTGATCGTGAACCCTGCAGCCCCTCCCCCACATTGCCTTAAAACTCCCCTCCCTGAAAGCCGTCAGGGAGTTGAGCACGAGCTGTGCATTCTCCTTGCTTGGCACCCTGCAATAAATGCTGCAATTTCCTTCACCACAACCCAGTGTCAGTAGATTGACTTTATTGCCTGCAGGCAAGTGGACCCAAGTTTGGCTCGGTAACAGTAAAGAATATCTATGAGTTAACGATCAGCCCACAGCATCTTCCTGGAGACAGTTGCATGCACTGGAATCAATTCCACGTCAGGGTCTTACTTATCTGGGTTAAGCATAAGCCACTCCAATCCCAGTCCCATTTTTGAGACTTCAAAAGAATCTTTGTCATGTCCAGCTGTCATGTCCAACTGTCTTAGCAGCTCCGATCAACTCAGCCTCAGCCAGACCAAGAATTGCATTGAAAACCAAAACCCAAACAGCCTGAGGATGCAGGGCTCTCTCACCTGGCCCACCTGCAGGGCTGGGCACAGTGGCAGGGAGGGTGGGAGCTCTGGGGTCAGCCTCCCAGCTCAGCACCCACAGTCTTAGGTAGCAATGCTTAGGCAGCCTACTATACCACAGGTTTCCTGTGTGTAAAACAGGGCTCCTTTGAGGAATTATGTTTATTAACATCACCCCCTGAGGCAAGGTACCTACTGAGATAATATATTCAATGCTCATAATAAAAGCTAGCTGTGTGCCAGCACTGTTCTGAGACCCTGATTTCGTGGTTATTGTTTTTGGTTCCGCTGTATGCATTCCACACATTCCCTTTGACTGTTTGTCTACCGTGGGCTGTGTGCCTACTACGAAAAGGGGCTTCCAGTGTATCTACGCGTCTGGTGCCTGCCCCCTTTTGCTCCTTCTTCTGGTAATTGTCCAGACTTGAGCCAGATTACTGACTCAGAACCCTTTGAATGAAGGGGAGGTCGGGTGCCCTTGAGGATGGGCCCGGGCACATCGCCAAAAGTGTGTACTATTAATCTTTCTCCCAGCCTTCTCTGAAAGGACCCATGGCTGTTTACCAGGGTGACCGTGCCGTGGGGAAAGGGAAATAATCAGACTTTTGGGGGGATTCCTGGACACTGGCTCTGAGCTGACACTAATTCCAGGAGACCCAAAACGTCACCGTGGTGCCCCCGTCAGAGTAGGAGCTTATATAGGTCAGGTGATCAATGAGATCAAGTCTGTCTCACAGCGGGTCCCCCAAGTCATCCTGTGTTTGTTGTTTCAAGTTCTGGGCTGCGTCATTGGGCAGTCACACTCAGCAATGGCAGGGTCCCTGCGCTGGTAACCGACCTTGCTCCCAGCCACAGGTGTGGTCTGTCATCCAGGCTGGGCTAATTACAGCACCATGTCCCTTGGGCCACCACGGTGATTGCTCCAGGGATGACCACGTGACCCAAATCAGCCAGTGGGAGCCCTCCCTTTTTTTCCCCAGCAGGACTTGGTAGGGAAGAGCTGTGTCTGCGGCCTCTTGAAGCAGGTGGGCTGACACATCTCACAGAGCCTAAGAGCACTTAAGTCTTGAATCAAGTTATACCTGAGACCAGATCTACCCTTGCCCTTTCTACTGGCTGATGGTACAAGCTAATCACTTTCAGTGAGCCAGTGAGAGCTTGGATTTGACTCTAGTGTCCCAAGACAAATGCTGTGCTGGGAATCTTCTATTTTCCCCTCCAAATCTCTCTCCACCTTTATCCACTCTGCTCTGTGTCCATGGAAACAAACCTGTGTGGCTTCCACTTAGATTTGGCCAATGGGGAGCTCTGGCACAAAGTCAGGAGGTTTGAGGAAAGGGAGGGGGAGCATTTCTTCCCTCCGTTTGAGTCGTGGAGACCCTGGGGTCTGGGTGTTTCCTAAGCAAGGGTCCCAGCCTCTCCCTGGTAGCCTTCTCTGCACAGCCTCTGCTTCCAGGCTCAGAACTGCCCCTCTTACCCTGGCACAAGGGGTAATGGTGCCCTGACATTATTAGCTTCTTGTACTGCACTACCTTTATGGTTTCTTTATACTCTAAGTTTTTGAAAATGGTCCCTTCATTAAACTGTTCTCAAATCACCCAATGTGAGTATGCCATCTATCTTGTAGTCTGGCAGACTCTGCCATCTGCATGCACTACTTGATTGCTACACCCAGACGACTCAGCCTAAGTGGACAGAATACCACCACGGGGATCATCTCATCCTGAGAGCTGGGTGCACATCGCTGCCCAGGCAAAGATCTTGGGGAAGTTAACTTCTGTTGTCCAGGAAAGGAAAGCAATTGCCTAGTATATGAGCAATGAGGACATGAGGATTGTGACGGATCATCTGTCCAGGATTATGTGGCCGTGTCTCCTTCAGAACCAGAACCTATTATCTGCTAAGAGAAAGGCGAACAGGCTGAGATTGGCAGTGGGGGAATGGATGGGGGAGGGGGTGGGGGAGGACTGTGGAGAGGACCAGGGGTTTCCTGCAAGATGGGAATAATGCTTCCCCAGCCCATGTGACATGTCTGCTAAACTGAGATGCAGTGGGCACAGGAAGACATGGAAGACAAAATCTCTCCTTCCTTTGCTTGGACACAGAAGCACAACCTGGTGAGCCTCAGCCTTACTTCTACCCCCAGCGGTCCAGCTGCCCCCTAACTTCCCAGGGTTCAGGATGGCCAGCTCCAACCCAGCTCTGGACTAAAGGGACAGGACACTGCTTACGTGGGATCTTTCCTCTACTGCTCTCCTAGGGAGCACCGCCCACCCAGTGTTCTCCTTCACGGGGTAACAGGGTTGATTTTTACCTGGAGGAACACACCTCCCATGCTCTCGGCCCATACAGCCTGCCCCGCTCCTAGCTTCAGCACTAGAGCAGGACCCTGGTTTTCCGCATTTCTCAGCCAACCCTTCTATGGCCCCTCTGCCAGGGTCCTTGGCCCCTGGGCTCGATGTGAGGCAAGCTCACTGAAGGGGCGTAGGAAGGGAGGGTGTGTATTCACCGCTCAAAGCAGATGGTGCTGGCTTGTGCAGCTGCTCTGCGAACCGTGAGGTCCCCACAGAACCATCAGAGAAGCAAGCCGGCTTACTGAGCCTCCCGAGTTGCCCTGTTGCCATGGCAATGCCCCAGTGCAGCACCAGGAATAGATGGTTTTTTAAAGGGGGTGGGGTGGGGTGGGTGGGTGGCATCTTGAAAGAAGTATGAGCAGTTGAGGGGGAGGGACTTCTTTGAGTGGGCGCAGGGGCCTTGGCTGCCCCCCCAGTTCAGGGCTGCCCACTTCCACCCTGTCCTGCCAGCAAGCAGCTCTTCCTTTCATTTTTGAGACAAACGTCAGCTGCTTGTGTGGAGTGCTGGTGGCAGTGCTGGGCACGAGGCGGAGTGAGGTATGAGGCACGGGGGCTGATGGGGGTATAACCAAGACCCACTCATCCCTGAGTCCTGGAGGCCAGGGCCCACCCTGGGCCACATGGCCTTCCACAGTTAAAGGCAAAGCATAGAGCTTGGGGTCAGAGGGGCCTGGGTCCTCAGCCTGGGTCTCCACTTCGTGCTGAGCAAGCCCCAGGCAAGTCCCTTAACCTCTCAAAGGCTCAGTGCTGCAGTCGGGCAGGGATGACCCAGAGAAGCGGAACCAGGAGATGTTACTGCGAGGAGCTGGTCTATGTGATTGCGGGGTCCGGCTCAGGAAGTCGGGAGCCCACAGGGCAGGCCACCAGGAAGGGCAGGCTGGACTTCTCCAGCACGGGCGGGAGCTGCCCTCCGCAGGTGGGATTTTCTTCTTTACCAGGGAGGCCTCAGCTCTGCTTTAAAGGCCTTTCAACGGACCGAACGAGGCCCACCCAGATTATCTAGGGTGACCTTTCTTGCTTGAAGTCAACCGATTACGGCCTTATTCACATCTACAAAAATACCTTCCCCGCAGCACCTAGATTAATGTTTGGCTGAGAAACTGGGGACTGTTGGACACACAAGAAGACCGTGACAAGTGGCTCCTCTGTAAAGTGGGGCCAGTGGGCTTTTGGGGGAACTTGCTACGTGATTTATAAGTGCTTATCTTATTTAAGCCTAATACTAGCAATAATGACAAAAGCGTAACTGTAGCCAACCGGAATCTCACTGTGTGCCAGGCCTATCCTAAGTACCTATTTAATCCTCTCAGTGAGCATATCTGGCAGGTGCCGTTCTGATCCTCATGGACCAAAGAGGTTACTTAACCTGAGTCTAAGGTCTGTAGGATCCAGAAGCCAAAGAAAGGCATATTTTAAATCAGGTGCTATGCTGACGCTTTACATAGGAGAGTTCTGTGAGGGGGTTAAACTCAATCTGATAAGAGCGAAGAAATACTCTGTGTTCACTCATTCTCGCCTCCTTCTTCAAACAGGCGGCAGGCTCCCACTGCATGCTTTACCTGTCTTCTCCCCTAGCCCTTGGTGCCTCCCTGTAGAATGACATTATTACCCTTGTGTGGCCACTGAAGACGCAGAGACCGTAGGTAAGGTGAGGAGTTGAACTGAGGTCTGTGTGACTCCGAGGCTATGCCTCTTGGATGCTTGGCATTGTTGGAAGAAGTGCCTGGTTTGGCCCCGGGGCTCCTGAACTCAAGCTTCAAGCCTCGGATCAGGGATAACTTCCTTACAGATGATGTGCTGGACATTCTCCAGACCTATTCTCTGCCCACCCCTTCCCTGCTCTGTGCCCCGGGAGGCTGACCCCGTGAACTGCATCATCCAGGACCCCTCTGGCTTCTCGCTGGACTTGGTCAATGGGAGACACTGGTAGGAGATGGGAGGGTGGGAAGAGAGAGATTAGGACATACACTGACCTTGACTCCTCCCTGCCTTGCCACGGCACCAGCAGTGGCCCATCTCTCTCTGGACCTGGCAACACACCCACCTCCTTTTTCCCAGACCCTTCCAGGCCGCAGAGTGGCAAAGGTTTCCCATAGCTCTCAGACCGCTGGTGCCTCACCATCCCTTCCTGGTTCCCCTGACCCTGCCCTCATCTTTACCGATAGTCCCTTCATTACACTCCCTCCAAGGAAACCTCTGGGCACCCCATCTGTCTCCTGCTGGAGCCCCGACAAACCGGTAGATCTGGGAACTGCTAGCTGGCAGCCCACCTTGGGTGATGGAAGGTGTCTGCAGGAATTGAGGCAGGGGGAGGGCAGGGCCACTCCAACCTCTGCAAAAGGACAACATGCTTTAGGAGCCTTTGGTAGGATCAGCTGAGTCTGGTCCCCTGGATGTGTGAGGGAGAAGCAGGGTGCCAAAGTCATTCCGATGTGCCGGGGACATTCCTGGCTTTAACGTTAAATGTCTCCTCCTTCTCGGACACCCCCAGTCCCAGGCATATGGGGACAGGTGGCCACCCCAGAGTGAAGTTACCCCTCTTTTGCCTTGCACGACTCTCACTGGCGTCACCATTCAGGGAGATGCCCAGACTCATCCCCAGGAACCCTAGTCTGGGCACGGAGGAGGTGAGAGCAGCTCAACGTGCGGAGACCGAGGCACAGAGGGAAAGGGGCAGCTCGGGAGGCCCTCTGTCCATCCTGCCTCACCGGGGAGCTTGCAGCCTGGAAGTGTCACTTCCTTCAGCGGTTCTCCTTGAGGCCTGGCTGGGTCTAATTGCTTGGCAGCCGGAACCCCAGGGTCCAGCACAATTACTGAGTATTTAATAATAATTAAAAGACAATGGGATAAGCTTCTCCTCTGTACCTCTCACTGTGGGGTCTATATTCCCCTAGGCACGCTTAATTGCTGTAATGACAATGTCAACTTACAAGCCACCGCCGCCTCTTAAAGTCCAGACAGGGAAGGATGAGAAGTTTGTGCTGGATCAGTGATGACAGGCAGGGGATGGGGCTACATCACCTTCGTTTACACATGTTGTCCCCTCTGCCCGGGCATCCCTCCCCTCGCTGATAAGCCTGGTGCCCACCCTCCCTGGCTCAGCAAACAACCCATAGAGTGCTTACTCCTTGCCGGGCATCCTTAGGAGCCGAGCAGACAGCACTGAACCAGACCAGAGGAGCAGAGTAGTCGTTCCAGGGCTTGCCCTGTGCCTGTCACCCTCCCATTGTCTCCAGCTGGACCAGAGCAATTAGAACAGTGTCACGTGGAGACACCCCTCTTCGGAGGTCCAGGCCCTGAGGCCTGGGGGTGACTTTGAGGCATTTGTCAAACTCTGATCCCACCCATCATGGACGTGTCAAATCTCAGAAGGGAGCCACTGATCACCGTCTGTTCTGAATCAAATCGGAGCCTCTCAACACTCGTGTCCACCTTCCCTAGTTGATGACAACGCCCCACCAGTAGGCTACCGTTGTCCTTAGCCAATGAGAAGCCACGAATAGGTTCTGGGCAGAGGAAGGCCGTTGTCTGACTTACTTGCCCTGGACTACAAGATCCCGAAAGTCCTGCCCAGCCTTCTCCCTGCTCCCTGCCCTCCGGTTACAGTCGCCTTCTCCTGGCATGCTCAGGGCACCTTGTGTTCTCCTGACTCAGGGCCTGGGCCTCACTCTTTGGTCCGCATGGAAGGCCCCCCTCCTGGGGCTTGGTCAATTCCTACTCATCCTTCAGGCCTCAGAGGTGGCTTCCTTGGCCATACCTCCTCTGCCCCCTCAACATAGACTTCAGGTTCCTCTTGTACTCTCATAATGCCCTGGACTTTCCTTTCATAGCACTTGTGAAAAGTTGCAAGAAGACAGTAACCGAATAATTGGACAACTAAATATGCCTCCCCCAGCTCTGAGAGCAGAATCTACAACATTGTCATTGCTGCGTCCTCAGGGCCCAGCATCAGGGCACCTATCACACAGCAGGCTCTCAATAAGTGTTTGCCGATTTAAATGAATAAAGTACTACTTCCTCTTGGAAAAGAAATGTAGACATTTGGGGAATCATCCTCTACAGAAAGTGGGTTTTCCTCTCTTGCTTCATCCACTCCAGAACCTCTTGCAGAGCAAACACTTCTATAGCACTTACTGTGTGCCAAGCACTCTTCTAAGCGCCTTACATACGTCATCTCATTTAATGGTCACCACTCTATGAGGTGGATACTATTATTATCCACAACTGACGTAGGAGGAAACTGGGGCACAGAAAGCTTAAATAATCTTAAGCAGCTAAGGAGGCTGCAGAGATAATCCCAGTGGGATAAGACTGTAATTTCTTTAGGTCTTCAATTTAGCGATCATAAAAATGGAGAGAAGGGGTAGGCTCTTCTTGTCTGTAGACAGAGTCAAAAATCCAAACTTTTTTTGGGTATCTGACTTCTTTAGGAGTTCAGGTGTCTTCTTAGACACGAATCTTTGGGTTTTTTTTTGGCAATTGTCGGATTGCAAATCTCATGTGCTTGCTTTTGGTAGAAATGTATCATCATAAGCCCCAAGTTTCTTTGATTTTATCTTAAAATTTGCTTAAAGCCGTAGGCCACAAAATTCACGTATTGGTTAATGAGAATACCTTCTAAAAATAACTTTTATAATGAAGCTGATTGCACAAGTGTTTTGAGAACACAAAGCACTGGGTTAGCCAGCCATCAGCTTTTGTTTGGAAAGAAAGAAAAGATTCGGCAAGTATTTGCACAGTAGTGTCTATAACATTTAAATTTAAGCTACACTTGCTCTGTATATGTCATCATAAAGTTCTGAAGGAAAATCACTACAACTTAGAATTCTATACCGAGCAAAACTATCATATGTGATGATATAGTATAAAAACTCAGACAAAGTGTGTCCCGGATCTTACTAATGTTGGCAGTAGGTCTCTTGGTTATCAAAACTTTGTCCCTGGTTTACTCTTTTCTGGTCCAGACTAACTGCTTGGTACACAGCAGTCAGCCTGGATCTTTCATCATTTTATGTTTTTCATCTCTTGCTTCCTCTGTCCCACTTCCCCATGTACTGCATTGTTTTGTTGGAGCATATCTTCCAGGAGCTTTCTGCAAAAAGTTTGCTTGGGGGGTAAATTCTTGGAAGAACTTTTCTGTAAAAAACTGTCTTTATTTTACCATTATATTGATTAATAGTTTGAAAAGGAATAGAATTTTGGTTTGGAAATGATTTTCCTTCAAATTCTTAAAAGGTATTGCGTTAGAATTCTGTCTCCTAGTTTTGACGTTGGAAAGTCTAAAGACATTCTAATATCTGATCCTTTGATGCCAGTGTTTTTTTCCTGGAAGTAAAGTATACAACATTTTTCCTCTCTGTTGTTCTTTAATTTCATGATAATGTGTAAGGATTGATATGCAGGGAACTTGGTGATCCCTTTTAGTCTTTAAAGTCAGGGGAAACCCTGAAGGGGGGTGGGGTGAGAGGGGTTTCTAAGGCTGCTTCTAAATTGCCATATCTGGGAAAACAATTTTAAAAACTTATTTCATTAATGATCTCCTCTCCTCTGGTTTCCCTTTCTGGAACTCCTATTATTCACATCTTGTATCCCCTAGGATGGTCTTTTAATATTCTCATGTTTTGCCTTCTTTTATTCATCCCTTTGTTCTTTGCTTACTTCCTAGAGATTTCTTCAAAAATTGTTCTACAGCCCTCCCACTGAGCTTTTCATGTCTGCCTTTACTTTCAAACTCCAAAAGTTCTTTTATTTCCCTAAAAAAAATTGCATCCTATTTTACGTCATGGATGCAGCATCTCTGAGGAAATTAAGCTTTTTCCCCCACCCTTCTTCCTGTTTTGTCTCAATTATTTCAACTTGGTTTTTCCTGCTTTTTTTGGTTTCTGCTTTTTATGTTAGACTTTCCCCTCATATTTCTGGTAATCTTTGGTTGTCTGCTTATGTTTAAGAGTGGGGAACAAAGGCGCTGATGGGGTCTCTGAGCACAGGGTTGAACTTGCTGACTGTGAACTTTAGTGTAGGGTGATCTTCAGTGTAGGGTGATCTAGTAGGGCCTTTTTTGGGGAGGAGTCCTTGATGTTGGTCAGAGGTTCACAAACAGTACTCTTTCCAACTTCTGTCTGAAGGATTGAGGTTGGGCTGCCAGTAGTTAGGAACTAAGAAAGGAAAAGAATTGGAACATCTCACTGTTCATTGTGCATGTGACAATTTAATGCCCTCGTTTTCTAATAGTACTTCTGCCCCTAAGTGTCCAGGGATCCTCTAGATTAGAGATTCTCTGTTTTACTCACTCCAGTGAATAAATTTCCAGGCTTCTGCTGGGGTGAGGGAGGGGAAACCCTGAAGAGGGGTGGAGTGAGAGGGGTTTCTAAGGCTGCTTCTAAATTGCTATCATTGAATGCTCCTTATTTTAGCCTGTTTCACCCTCCACCTCTGCAAGTACCTGGTACCATCAATTCCTGAGCCTTCTGAGGACTCTGTGCATCCAGTTGGCTCTTGGCTTTCCCCACTGCCTGATTAGTACTTGAATTTCTCAGAGAGGCTGAGATAATAAGTACAACTATCCTGTCTGCTTTCCTGTTACTGAAATTTGTTGCTGTGTACTACTCTTTTCTTCCTGTTCTTCTGGATATGAGATTGAAAATTCCCTTTTCTAATTGGTACAGCCACTATGAAGAACAGTATGGAGGTTCCTTAAAAAACTACAAATAGAACTGCCATATGACCCAGCAATCCCACTACTGGGCATATACCCTGAGAAAACCATAATTCAAAAAGAGTCATGTGCCACAGTGTTCATTGCAGCTCTATTTACAATAGCCCGGAGATGGAAACAACCTAAGTGTCCATCATCGGATGAATGGATAAAGAAGATGTGGCACATATATACAATGGAATATTACTCAGCCATAAAAAGAAACGAAATTGAGCTATTTGTAATGAGGTGGATGGACCTAGAGTCTGTCATACAGAGTGAAGTAAGTCAGAAAGAGAAAGACAAATACCGTATGCTAACACATATATATGGAATTTAAGGGGGAAAAAATGTCATGAAGAACCTAGGGGTAAGACAGGAATAAAGACACAGACCTACTAGAAAATGAACTTGAGGATATGGGGAGGGGGAAGGGTGAGCTGTGACAAAGCGAAAGAGAGGCATGGCATGGGCATATATACACTACCAAAGGTAAGGTAGGTAGCTAGTGGGAAGCAGCCGCATAGCACAGGGAGATCAGCTCGGTGCTTTGTGACCGCCTGGAGGGGTGGGGTATAGGGAGGGTGGGAGGGAGGGAGACGCAAGAGGGAAGAGATATGGGAACATATGTATATGTATAACTGATTCACTTTGTTATCAAACAGAAACTAACACACCATTGTAAAGCAATTATACTCCAATAAAGATGTAAAAAAAAAAAGGTCTTGCTGTTGAAGTACAGAATCAAAAAAAAAAAATTCCCTTTTCTGCAGTTTTAGTGGAGATTTAGAGAGAATGAAATCAGATATGTTTGCACAGTGTGTCCTCTTTAGGACAGACAATGTTTCAGGTACAAGAGCCTCAGGAGACACTTCTCTTGCCCATATCCGACCGCAGCCAGCTGTGTGACTTGTCTCTCTTTGTCCAGATGAAGAGATTAACTCTGGGGAACTCTGTGCGTTTCTCACAAATCCATGGTGATATAGGTTTTGCCCCCTGGATGGGAACCAAGACCATGGAGGCTTGTGGAGGAAGAGAAGGGTCAACCGAGGGGCTTTAAAAGTGTGTCCAAAAGAGAAAACAGCAGGAACGGTTTGTGCCTGAGGGCTGAAGTCGTCCTGGAGTGCTAAAGCCAATGATATGATGTCAGCACACGATGAGTAAAGCTTTCTAAATACGGCCTCCTAATGAGGCTAAGTTCAGTGATGGCCAAGCTAAGAGACCCGGAGCTCTGCAAGGCCAACGCCTTCACTTCCACACGGGGAGATGGAGGCCTGCAGGGGGCAGCCTCTTCCTCAGACATACCCGAGACAGCACTGGCTAAGGGGCTGTGTGGATGGAGACCTCCGGAAGCTGACCACAAGACAAAGAGAGGATTGCAAGAGGTTATGGGGGATGATGTGTGTGACATAAAGCAGCGAGGAAGCAGCCCTGGGTAGAGGAAGCCATCAGATCATGAGTAGATCTGACAAAGTCTCGGTCAGCTCGACCAGGAGCTCCAGAGCAAAGATGGCTCCTTAGAGGAATCTGTGTTGGACAGAAATGGCCAGGCCCTGGGACCCGCCCCCTCACACCCGCCGTGTTGTTCAGTCCCAGTGGCTGCCTGGGAAGAGCGTAGACACAGATCAAAAGCTGAGATGGACTCTAAAAACATGAAGAGCTGGAAGCTGCCAGGGAGCAGCATTATTTACAGCTGAATGGCAAGTTCTTTCTTGAAGGGAGAGCTGGGGCTACATCTCCCTGTCTCGTGGGGACGGAGGAGACAGGAGGCAACAGGAGCTGGCCTCACAATCCTCTCTTCCCTGGTTGCCCATCTGAGGGCGAGGGCAGGGCTCCCCAAAGCCCTGCACGTTCCCACTTTCAGGACTGGGACAGCACTGTACAAAGGCTGAAGGACCTTTCATTGAGAGCAAGGGGGTTAGTTCCTGCTCGTCAGATGATCCTACCTCACAGTGCGAGCCTTTCCCCTCAGGCTGACCAACACCCACATTCAAGACAGCTTTCATGGAGGCCCTAGAAATACTAGCCAGGAAGAGATTTTCTTGGAGTTTCTTGCCTCTCAGATCCATCTCACTGGCCCTTCACAGTTTTCAGCAAGGCCTCCTGATCTTGTAGGCAAACTGCAGCCCCAACTCCTGGATGCCCAGCTATTCCTCAGACCTGAGGATGGTGAAAATGGCAGAGGCAGCCAGTGGGCATGGGAAGCCCCTGTGACCCACGAGAAGGTCAGGCGGCCTCCCCACCTGTCCAGGGACGTTCACTCATTCCTCAGTTCCCCAAGGAAGTCAGGGTGTGTGTAATCCTGGATGCTGTGTGGCCACTAGTTGGCGAGGGTGAGAGCACAGGGTTTTTATTATCATCAATATTATTATTATTATTTTAAGCTCTCAATGTAAGCAGAGAAGCAGCGGGAGCCTTGATTTTTATTACTTTGCTCTTTCTCTCCATATGCCCCTAGCAGCCCTGGAAAGCAGAGGCGATCAGGCAACATGAGAGTGCAGAACCCTCATCCTGGTTCTGGGGCCCGGCCCAGTCACAGCAAAACGGGAGAAATACTCTCACAACCACCTTATGAGGCAGGTGTAGAGGAGGGCCCAGCCTGGCCCATGTGAACAGTCATCCTTGTCTCTAGATGGAGGCATTTGTTCACCACCCCCCCACCCACCCCGGAATGCAAGGCTGGGCTGCCCGAAGCTGAGAACGGACCAGCCTGTGTATGAACACTTAGTACCTGTCCGCTTAGTTGAGGACTTTTCTGGACCGTCTAGATCAGTGGTTCTCATTTGGGGACGATTAGCCTGCAAGGGATATTTGGCCAAGTCTGGAGACGGTTTTGGTTGCCACAGCTCCTGGATGATGGGGGTGTGGGTGCTACTGGCATCTAGTGAGCGGAGGCCAGGGATGCCGCTAAGCATCCTATAATGTGCAGGGCAGAGCCCCTACCCCCCCCCAAAAAGAACTACCGTATCTGAAACATCAATAATGCCTGCTCTGAAACCTGCTCTAGAAGATATCTGATCAGAAATCAATCCCTAGCCTCCATTTATTGAGTATCTACTAAAATGAGGCACGTTACGTTCAGTATCTCAACTCCAGACTCAGAGGCTTGTTGCGGTTAATACCTTCACTCTGGAGATGAGGAAGCGACCAGAGAGGGAAAAGCAAATTCCCCCTGGTGTCCTGTCCCTAAGGGCCTGGGGCATGGATTCAAACTGAGGTTGGTTTGACTCCAAAGTCCAGGCCTTTGATGCCCAGACCTGGCTGCAAAGCTACAGGGTGGGCTGTGCTTACGATCTGGTGGGAAGATGCTGCTGCTAGGAGGATACGATCGCGGGCAACTCGGTGCCTGAGACAGTGCGTGGGCTACGGTGTTTCCCTTCGCACTGGAGGAATCACAGTTTTAATTTTTTGAATAGACTATTTATTCACATGGTTCAGACTTCAAAAGGTACAAAAGAGGACTCAGTGAAAGTTTCTCTCCCACCCCTGTCCCCCATCTACCTAGTCCCCAGACACACAGACAGCCAATGTAGATAGTTTTGTTGTTTTTTTTTTTAAACATCCTTCTAGAGATAAGGCACTTAAGTTTTCTTAGAAAATTAAGCTGCTTTTTTTTTTTTTTACAGTGAATATGTATTGCTTGTTTAATGAGTATAAGCAAACAGAAACCAAGAGAATAAAATTATCCATAATCCTACCCCACAAAAAAGTCACCATGCATGCTTTGGTGTCTAAATGTCCAGATGCGTTTTCTATTCAAAGATCTATGGAGATGTGCACCACAATGCTCATTGCAGCTCTATTTACGATAGCCGGGACATGGAAGCAACCTGAGTGTCCATCAACAGATGAATGGATAAAGAAGACGTGGTACATGTATACAATGGAATATTACTCAGTCATAAAAAGAAATGAAATTGAGTTATTTGTAGTGAGGTGGATGGACCTAGAGACTGTCATACAGAGTGAAGTAAGTCAGAAAGAGAAAGACAAATACCGTATGCTAACACATCTATATGGAATCTAAAAAAAAAAAAGGTTCTGAAGAACCTAGGGGCAGGATAGGAAAAAAGACACAGATGTAGAGAATGGATTTGAGGACACGGGGAGGGGGAAGGGTAAGCTGGGATGAAGTGAGAGAGTGGCATGGACATATACACACTACCAAACGTAAAACAGATAGCTAGTGGGAAGCAGCCGCATAGCACAGGGAGATCAGCTCGGTGCTTTATGACCACCTAGAGTGGTGGGATAATGAGGGTGTGAGGGAGACGTAAGAGGGAGGGGATATGAGGATGTATGTATACGTATAGCTGATTCACTTTGTTATACAGCAGAAACTAACACACCATTGTAAAGCAATTATACACCAATAAAGATGTTAAAAAAAAAATCTATGGAGAACTCTCTCTACATATGGATAGGAAAATAACTTTGGTATAACAATAATATAAAACTTCATAAAAAATAATAATATAAAATAGTAATATAAAAACAACGCTCCAAAAGCAAGACAAGAAACCCAGAAGCTGGACAGCAAGAGAAATTTGACTAAGAAGATTAAAATTTTGAATAAAAATAAGCACTATACAGTCAAAAGACATAACAGCCTGAGGAAATGTTTATCCTTATAACACCAGTTTAATAGGCAGGAGTCTGATGTAACCCATATGAAAGATAAAAATTAGCATTTGTAATATTCACGCAGCACACGTTTCTGTCCTGCTCAGGAAGGCCTCCAGCACACCAAGCCTATTACATTTTTTCCTAAATGTTCTTTTAGGAGTTTTATTATGCACATTTGTTATTACTTAAATCTTTACACTTTTACATTTATTTTTCACATATGTACACTTCAATTTTTAATCTACCTGGTGCTCATTTTTGTATACGGTGTGACCTGGGGGTCTGGCTTTGCTCTGTTCCAAATGGAGAGCCAATTATTCCAGCAACATTTAACTAGACAGTTATTTTCTCATTGAATTGAAATGCAGCCTTTATCGTTGAGTGAGCTCTCCAAGGTCCGCGAGTCAGTAGATCAGAATTTTCCAAAGAAAGGTAAGATCATGATTCTCATACAGGTATAAAGATAAAACATTAAATATTTTGTTTAACTAAATCATGAGAAAGCTGGTGAGGTGGTACAACCAGTTCAAAGGAGAATCCAAAGAACACATATTTATAGATCAGAAATATTGATAGGGATGTGCCAATGGAGCTGAAATGGATTTTTCTGGTGGGTTGGGGGCAGTGGAGGGTTCATTTGCATTTCACAACAAGAATGATTTTGCATTGCTCTCAGTTATCTACAACTTCCAGAGGTGTCAAATAGCTTCTATAAACTCAGAATCGCACACGGGAGGGAGTGCTATAGGTACACCGTCGTTTTCCATTGAAGCATATATTTTTTTCCCCTGTATCCCCACTTTTACTCAAAGTTAAAAAAAATTATTCTTGATCACAGAGTAAGGCTGTTCTCATTAGTTTGGCCCTGATTATGTACGCAGGTACACCAAGAGTGTTAATTTACCATAAAGGCCCTAAGCTTGCTTTGCTAGAAGTTTTCATAAGGAATCTCAGATTGGATTTTTAACTAAGGAATCCACAAGAACTATGAAGAATGCAAAAGGGGTTTGGATAACAAAAATACCCTCAACACTGCCGCTTTCGGACAAAACTACTCTTCCTTGTGAAACAGAAGCACGTGCGTTGTTATATTTCTCTGAAACCACTGCTCCCAAGTATAGTCTCAATCACGTATAATAATTAGTATATTAACTATATTAGTTATTTAAAAACAAAGTAGTTAGTAATATTTGACAGAGAAAACTAGGGGGTAATTGGGAACCGTGTGTCACACACCAGCATATGATCTATCAGAGCTCATGGAAACACACAACACAGCTCTCTACAGCCACACATGTTCCTTGCGCAAATTCTCAGTGGCAAAATGAAACTGTTCTTAACAGACCCAAAGATATAGCCTCTCTGTAGCGTATAAAAATAAGAAGCAAAATCACATAACCTTAAAGTCATGCTTTGTGATCTGGGCTTCACAATTCTATTTCACTTAAAACTTATCCAGGCATCCAGTGAGTATCACTAATGAACTCAATTTAACATTAGTCCAAGGTTTTAAGTTATCTAAAGATCTTGGAAATTATCTTCAAGCTGACAAATTACAAAACAATGTTGACATACAAGTTCATCACAAGAATAAATTCATTTAGGTAAATGCAAACTTACATTTTTCATAATATTAAACGTGTAGGAGTAGCGTTAGCTCCTTTGATCAGTAAACCTGAATCCATTTAGAAAGAACATCCCCAAGTAGAATAAAAACATATGCTTGTATTATACTTAACACTGACAGATGAGAGAAGATTTAACACCGACAAATCAGAGAAGATACAGCTCTGTTTTCACTGAGCTAAAAATATTAAGCTTATTTGCCAAAGATTTATGTTCAATTCTGTGTGCTTGAACTCTTAAAATACGAGTTGACTTTTTAAAAATAGCCATATTGAGATATAATATGCACCACATAAAATTCAGCTTTAAGTGTAAAATTCAATTTGGGGGGGTATTTTTATAAGTTGTCAAAAAAAAAAATCACCGCAATCTAATTTTAGAATGTTTCCATCACCCCTAAAAGGAGTCACTTCCATCAGCCCTAGACAGCCATTAATCCACTTTGTGTCCATTATGGACAGTTCATATTACTGGGAACATACGACACGCTGTCTTTTGTGTCTGGCTTCCCTTATTTAGCACAGCGTTTTTTAGGTTTATCAGTGTTCTAGCATGGATCCGTACTTCATTCCTTCTTATTGCTCAGTGGAATTCCAGTGTATGGACAGACCACACTTTGTATTATATATTCTTCAGGTGATGGACCTCTGGGTTGTTTCAGCTTTGGGCCTATTCAGATTTATTGTTATTGTGAATGGGGTTTTATTCCAATTTCATTTCTAGCTTTTTATCGCTAGAGAGAAGCTTTATTTTTAAATACACATCTGCTATTCCTCACCTTAAGAAATCAGAAGTTACGTCTAAATTTTTTACTTGTTTTTTAACCTACGTCTCTAAGGTTTCCTGGATTTATAGTTGTGCAATTATAGCATCTGTAAATAAAGATGTCTCTTTTTCAAACATCTGTTTTGAGCATTTACTTTGTGTACCTTATTATGCTTGTTAATAGCTCTGAAAATATTAAGTAACAGTTTCTGGTGAATGGTCTTAATAATGTCTAATCAACACATAACATGGAAAAGTGTTCTAGACTTTAATGAAAATTCCCTTAATAAGTAGTAGTTTCTATTTAATCCTATTTCACACATAATGTTTGTTAGGAATTACTGCTGAATTGTATGAAATGTCAATTTGGTAGCCATTGATACAATTTTTTAACCTCCTTTACCACGTAATTCATTGCTTTCACAGGTTAGAACTCCCGAGGTTGAATTCTCTCTGTATTCTCAGACTAAAACGGACTTGGTCACTGTCTACTGATGCTGCAGGTTGGGTTCCATGGAAACAGGTTCTTAGGTGGAGAGTTATGTGCAGCAACAACGGAGGGAGAGAAGGAACCAGGATTGGACAGAAGGGGATGTTGAACAGCTAACCCCACAGGGAATGCTGGGACCGACTGATGGATCAACAGAGTTGTCCTGGATTGAGGCGAGGTGGTGGGGCCTTTGTACCCCCTGCGTCCACCAGGAAGGGAGTATAGCCTTGGACCTTGGGGAGACATTCTGTCCAGTCAAGGTCAATGCCCAGGGAGGGTCTCAACTGAGAGCTAACAGCCACTAACACTCCCATCCACTGGTAGTAATTCCATCAACAAAAGGGGTGGGGCGAGATCTGTGTGGTGTGCTGTATCATCTACTACAATTGACACACTGATATGCCAGCAGGTTGCATGATTTGCATTTATATTCAGAAGACAATATTTTTGGTTTTCTTTTGATTAGATTCTGATATTAAGGTTACATTAGTTCTAGAAAATTAAATGGTGAGCTTTCCATCTGTTTCTGGTATTTAAAGTCCTAAATGAGCTCACCTAGGAGGCTGGGTATGAGGAGAGGAGAGGAGCCAGGAGCAGACCCTGGGACTCTGACACTTAAAGGCGGGGTCAAGGAAGAGGACACAGTGAAGGAGACTGAGAAGGGGCGGAGGAGGGAGGAGGAAACCACCAGGGCGATGCCGGGTTCCCGAGGCTCCGCAGTGCCTGTCACTTGACTTTCCTCCATAAGATGAACAGTACGGGGGGAACTTTCTTCTTTACGCTAGATGTTTCCTTCTAGGTGGGAAGAGTTCAGTTAATGTTAACTCCTGGCTTTGTGCCACCTCTTCATTCATTTTGCATCAGGGAACGAGAGTAACTTGACCACTGTCAAGCTCAGGAAGGATAAACTGGGCATGCCCAGCTCAGCCCTTTCCTCTCCTCCTCTGGGTACCAGCCGGCCAGAGAGAACACCACCCTCCTAGTTCCCTCGGGCCAGGCCTGGGCCCTGCATGGCTCTCACAAGAAGTTACAACCCCCAGCTCCACCTTTATCGATAATAAAGCTAATATGTTGGAGCTTCATCTGCCGCTCCTTCATAGGTTCTCTAAGTGCGTTCTGAAACCAGAGGAGAATGGGAGGGTCGGGGGCATTTATCAGGTGTGCCCTTTAAAAATTTAGTTTGCTTTTTCTACTCTTACAATGAAACTCAAAGCTCAGGCTTTTGTGATAATAGGATCCAGATCGCTTTTTAGATTCCAAATGACTGTTACTAAAACAAGTCCATCTAACAGTATATCCTCTGCACAGTGGACAGAGTTAAACTCAGTTCAAGCATCAAGGCTATCTAGATTTAGCCCGTATATAAGTGGAGTTAAAGCTCATATACATACCTGATCCCATTTAATCTTTGCAACAGTACTATGGTTTAGATGCTGTGATTAATCACACGATAGCAACACTTAACTGGCATAAATACTTTCAGTCCTTTTGCACCACTACTTCCCTTCTTTGGAGCAAGCTCCCTGGGAAGTAAACCTCTAAGGCCAGACATCGTTGAACTTGACTTTCCTTCATATATGAACAGCCAGCATTGAAAGCACCACGTGATATTGCAAAAGAGCCCCATATAAGGAAAGATGAAGTAATTTAAGCTCGTCTATTGAAAACAAAAGTGCCCAACTCTCCAATCGGGCTACAAAAAAATTTACCTACATTTTGCTTAACAAGAAACTCACATAAACTTGTTTATCCTTCTATCTTTAACCTTCTAGTTTTTGTTTCAGGGCGATGCAAACAGAAAAGTGGCACGGAGATATTGATCTCAGACACGGTATGAAATGGAACGGTCTATTTTATATCGATAAATGATCCAAATCACAACGGAGAGAAAATAGTTTGCTTATAGGTTCAGTACACAGGTCCACAATAATTATGCAAAGTTCTAAGAACACCTAATTATGCTCACATACGTGACTCCTTTTCCCCGAATCCTGCTGAAATGACCAGTCTAATAAAACAGTGAAAATTATGTAGCGTTAGCGTATTCTTGGGACGAGTCCAATGAAAACAGCAGGAATCACTGCAGAACCAGTGTTGAGAAGGACTTGCTTTTTGTCTGTCTTCTCATCCACATGGACTGAGATTCTTTACAGATACTTGAACGGCTTAAAGTCAAAATAGATAATTAGTCTGAACAAAAAGCAAATACTCTCTAACGGGAAATTGGAGAGAAGAAACAAGCCTCAAATGTCAAGACCTCACAGGAAAAACTGTAAAAGAAAGGATAGACAATGTGTTTGTGAAGATTCTTTTGGTTGTGAGTGAAAAATGCTTAGTGATCCAGTTACCTATTGCTGTGTAACAAACCGTCCAAATTCTTAGTGGCTCAAAACAACAATTCATTATATCTCTCATGGTTCTGTGGGTTGACTGGACTCGGCTGGGTGGTCCTTGCTCAGGAGTGTTAGTGTGTTTGTGTATTTGTAACTGTAGTGGATGTATGTGTTACTCAGGGCTCTCCAGAGAAAGAGAACCAGTAGGAGATATATATATATGTATATAAGAGAGAGAGAGAGAGATTTATTTTAAGGAATTGGCTTATGTAATTGCGGAGGCTGGGAAGTCCAAAATCTGCAGGGTGGACCTGCAGGCTGAAGACACAGGGGAGAACTGATACTGCAGTTCAAGTCCAAAGCCTGTCCTCTGGCTGAATTCCCTCTTCTTCAGGGGAGGTCAGTCTTTTGTTCCATTCGGACCTTCAGCTGCTTAGATGAAGCCCACCCACGTGACTGAAGGCAATCTGATTTACTTCAATTCCACTGAGTTAAATGTTAATCTCATCCCAAGACACTCTTACAGAGACATCCAAACATATGGAATAACGTTCGGCCAAATGTCTGGGCACCGTGGCTCAGCCAAGTTGACATGTAAAACATCAATTCTCAGGGCAGGCCAGCATCCTGGATATTCAGGCAAGAGTCGCTGTTGCAGTCTTGAGTCCAAAGGCTGGCAACTCAGGCAGAACTTCCATACCGCAGCCTGGAAGCAGAATTTCTTCCTTTTTGGGAGACGTCAACTTTGCTCTTAAGACCTTCAACTGATTGGATGACGCCCACCTCTGTTATGAAGAGTAATCTTCTTTATTCAAAGTCTCCTGATTTAAATGTTAATCCCATCTAAAAACAAAATGCCTTTGTGGCAACATCTAGGCTGGTGTTTGGCCAAACAACTAACTGGGCACCACAGCTCAGCCAAGGTGAAACGTGAGATTTACCATCGCATGGAGTCTGGAGTCATCGGAAGGAGGCTCACACACACGGCTGGTAGTGGTTGCTGGCTTAGTGAGCGCTCAGCTATCCCCTGGGACAGGCACACGGCCTCTTCATGGAGCCTGGACTTCTCACAGCTTGGTGGCTGGGTTCCCGAAAGGAGTGTCCCAAGGGTGAGCAATCCAAGACGCATTTCTTTCATCAAAGGATGATTCCTCTAGATAAGCCCTCTTCTGTTCTGTATTTGGTTTGTCTTGAGCTTATGTTGATGGAGTTCTTGCTCTGCTCTCTAGGTCCCAATGCTGCAAACACCAGAGGACACTAATTTCTGAACAGTTCTGTTTTGACCTCTTCTTCAGAACTGGAGGTAGGCAAGGGAGATCTTAAAAGCAGAAGAGCCGCCTCTTTCTTCTTGCAATCTCTAAATGCCCCAGCTGTGGTTTTCTTGTCTCTTACAACTCATTCATGAGTTTGTCTACTAGCTGGACCAGGATGGGCTCTTGTAAATGGTTGGAGCTGACTGCAGGCTAAAACCCAAGGAGTCTGTTTAGTTTTTCTTCTCACATGAGCCTTTGTCTAACAGAGGTAACAGTGTCCTTTTCTAAGCTAGGTTTAGGCTTGTTATTCAGTTTCTAAAAAAGCTATCCAATTTATTGTTTTGGTACCTTTAAAAAAATTTATTTTTTATACAGCAGTTTCTTCTTAGTTATATATTTTATACATATTAGTGTATATATATTTTGGTATTCTTATAACATTTACATTTATTAAAAATAAGGAAATCGTGATCATATTCCTAACTTTTGTGTTAATCTTTGGGTGCTGGGAGGAAAAGGGGGTGCTGTGAAGGAGGCATGCAGAGGGCTTCTAAGGTATTGGAAATGTTTTATTAATCTGGATAGTAAATGTATGTTTAAAGAAAAATAAGGCAAATACCCTTAAATGTTGTAAACACCCTTCTACATGTATAATACATTCTTAAACTGGTTTATAAAACAAAATCTTCCTGTATAATATTTCAAGAGAAACTTGTAAACTTAATGATGGAAAGGTTTTCTATGGTTATGGGGTTGGTCAAATTTTCTGCCTCTTGGTGAGTCATTCTTTTTAAACCTTTTGCTAGAAGAGCGTCTGCTTCCACTAGGTTTTCAAATTCATCACAAAGTTGCAAGTATCATTTCCGTTAGATTTTCAAACTAGCTGTCTTGGAGTTGCAAAGTAATTTAATAAGCTCCCATAGAGCTGCAAATATAACCATAGATACAGAAATACAAGAATATCTTCCTTTTAAAATCCGGTTCCTCTATGCATATATTCACATGTGCTTTTACATAAATGCCTAAATCGGATGATATACATCATATAGAGTGTTCTGGGCAGAGCAACAGTGCGAAGGGGGACCTCGGAAGGGAAAGCAGCACCAGAAGGTAGCCACATGGCTGAGGCTTGGCTGGTGTGGGGAGAGGTAGCAGGAGATGCAGTTAGGGAAGCAAGCAGGGGCCACGGTACCCAGAGCTCTGTAGGATAAAATGCAAAATCCTTACCTAAGGACTATGGAGGTCACAGAAGAATAACATATCAATAAATACAAATGTGCCTCATTATGTTTAATGGCCGTGTGATACTCTTACGATGTAGACGCATTTGATTAAAATCCTATTAATGGATGTTTTAGCTGGGCAGTTTTTGCTACCTTAAACATAGCGTGTTGAGTATCTGCATATCTATGTTTTTTTTAACTTCGTGTGATTACCACCCTCGAATTGGGTTGGGGGGTCAGTTAATACGCGTATTTCACGTGGTCACATTTTATCAAACTGGAAACCGTGCTGGCAGAAGTGTAGATTCGTACCGTCTTTCTGGAGGTAACCAACCTCGTGGACCTGAGCGGCACTGGTATTTTATCATCTGTCCATTTTTGTTGTCTGTTGCGTTCAGCAGCATTCTCTTCCTCCGACGCTTTTTTCTCCCTCCTTATTTTACAGGGCTGGTGCCTGGAACCCACATTTTCCAGAACCCCTTTTTCAGTAGTATACTGGTTTAGCCTCTGTCATGATGAGGTCCGCAGGCAAGAGGTGGCAAGTGCCCCAAAGCAAAAGCCATTATTCTTCTCCTGGAAGTCGGAGGCCAAGGCATGGCCTTGGCTGACCCTGAGCTTTGCAGTGGCCTCTGTGGGAGCGGGGAGTGGGAGCGGGGAGGCCTCTTTGTTGCCGGCAGCTCTGACCCTTCAGTGCTTCCCTGCTGGTCCAGGCCCGGTGGCAGGAACAGCTTCCAGATTCCTTGGTGGAAAACCAGTGAGCTGGCAGAGGCCCTTCGTCAGTTTCCTGCTTCCAAACTTTTCCAGATGTTTCGTCAGCACCTAACTTCCTGTTTTAAATCCCTACCTACTGGAAATGCCAAGAGTGGTTTCTGTTTTCCTAATTGAATCCTGACTGATCCCTTTGCATTCTTTTTTTTTTTTGTTACTGATGAGGTTATTTTTTCACAGATTTGTTGGCGTTTGTGTTGTTTTTATTAAGAAAGAGCCAATGCAAGGCCTATTTGGGGATTTTCAAGTGTTCATCTTTTCTTACTGATTTGTAAGTGTTCCTTAAAATTAGGCATTTTTGTTCGACTGGCACATGGGTTTAAAACATTTTTGTGGGATTAATTTGAGTTTTACTAAAAGTTAAATGTTTTAAAGTAAACAAAAAATAACCCTCAGAGATTAGCATAATCAAAGACTTGAAAGGTACCTGGGTTTCTAATCCCCAGTAGGTAACATAGGGCCAGATAATTCTGTATAGTTGGGGCAGATGGGCGGTCCTGTGCATTATGGGTCATTTAGCAGCATCCTGGCCTCTACCCACTAGTTGCCATTAACAATCCACTTGGACTTCCCTGGTGGAGCAGTGGTTAGGAATCCGCCTGCCAACTCAGGGGACACGGGTTCGAGCCCTGGTCCGGGAAGATCCCACGTGCTGTGGAGCAACTAAGCCCGTGCGCCACAACTACTGAGCCTGCACTCTAGAGCCCACGAGCCACAACTCCTGAGCCCACATGCCGCAACTACTGAAGCCCGCGCGCCTAGAGCCCATGCTCCAGAACAAGAGAAGCCACCGCAATGAGAAGCCCGCTCACTGCAACAAAGAGTAGCCCCCACTCACCGCAACTAGAGAAAGCCCACGCGCAGCAACAAAGACCCAACACAGCCAAAAATAAATAAATTTATAAAACAAAAACCATCCTCTTGCCCACCCCGTTTGATAACCAAGACTGCCTCTTCAGTAATGGGGTACTTCTTGCAGTCTGGCCAGTGAGTGACCCAATTCTAGTGTTTAATTAAACTCTATTGCCACGGCGGCTCCCTTAACCAAACCAAAATCTAAGCCTATAAGTGCCTCAAGGTTAAAATCGAAACCTGAGGACAACCAATCACGGACCGACAGTAGGCTTTAAGCTATAGCCAATCAATTTCCCTTCTTCGCCGCTGCGCCTTCTCTGTATGTGCAAGTCTTTCCCCAGCTCCTGCTGGCCCAGTGCTCCGAACACTTCCGGTTTGGTGCTGTGCGATTCAAATCGATTTTGGCTTAAACCCTTAACATTTTTTTGAACATGCCTGAGTGTAACGCTAGATTCCCATTCTGAGCCTCTGCCTCCTAAGGCCACTTGTAGTAATAGCTGTCGCAGTTACGGTCCCCCTAGAGCAGATCCTGGCGCGAGGATCCAAGTGCAAGTTCACTGCCTTTCTCTCACTTCCCCATTCCTTCATCAGCATTTCCGGGGATCATCTTCCCAATCAATGGTACGTCCTGAGACAAGTTAACGCTGTGGGAACCAGAGATGGATGCCATAGGAGAACTCTGGGAACCAACCCAGAACATGTGATTTAGGACTAGCCCACCCAAGATGTGAGGGAGGTGAGATATTTACGTACAACTTTCTGTCAGCCCCTGGCTAGGGTGGCTTCCAGGAGGTACAAATTCTCAGGCACCAGGTCTGCATGTGTGCAAACAGAGTAGGTTCCAGTGGTCAGAAAAAGCTGCGGGATGGAGAGGGGAAGATGCTGACCGTCACCACACATGTTATAACAGGAAGGGAATTACCGGGGTCCTGATTACTACTAGAATCTAGGGCTAAGAGTTTCTGGAACTCTCTGAGGAACCACATGTAGAATGTGCTGTACAAGGTATGAAACAGGGGAGTATAATTCTACAATATTCCATTACCCTTGGGCCAAATGGTAACTACCTTGCAATTCCAGGTCTGTGGATGAGCCAGAGTGGAGATGTGGGCTCCCAAAGGTATTCATGTGGCAGCACCAGAAGCCCTGGGGCAGAAAGCAAGACAGGTGTGCGATAAAGAGAGGTGTCAGATTACACTTCCATCATTGCTGCAGCAATGCTGGAGCATAATGGTAGACCAAGAGGGTGTGAGATGGGGCATCAAATATCGCTAAATCCACACTCCAACATCTACATCTTTCCAAGTATTTGGATTCTTCCTTCTACATTTTATGAAAGAAGTTTTGGCATCTTGACTTCACTTAATATAAGCCAACACTGGACTCCTGTTTAAACCCACAACTTTACTCCTATCTGCTCAATGCATTAGAGCGCTTACTATAAAGGTTCAGATCTATTGCTGATAATTTTGGACCAATGCAATTTTACATTTCTTCTTCCCTGGTCTAACACCCTTATGGTCTATTTCCACACCCATACCTAGGTTTTGGCTGATAAAAACCACCGAAAGTTGCAATTCTGACAGTGTGTCAATGCTTGCTTCCTATTTTTCAACCTGTCCCTTGTGTATGTTTAGATCTAACTGTAGTTGCTGATCTGGAAGGAATGAGGGTTGGTGGAGGTGGGCTTTGGAGAGATACTTTGCAGAGCCCTCTGCAAGGTAACTTCCTCAGGTGAAGTCAGTACAGGATCCTATACAAGGGGACGTCTGAATCCTCAAGACCACGGAGGAGGAGCTGCTTTCTACTTTGGCAGAAATGAAAGTCAGTGGGATTTGGAGGTTCACGATTGATTTTAAAATAGTATCCTGAAAACCGGAATGGGGACATTTGAATGAATCTGACTTTCACAAATTGAGCCCTGATGTGGATGGGAAGCTAAATTTTGTAATTCTTTTACCACTTGAGGATCAAAATTTGAGTTTGCTGTTATAATACACTGACCCTATAGCTACAACAGATGAGACATTCTTTTAGGGATTTTTACTAGCTCTTCAATTCTGACATTCAAGGTTTCTATGCCTTGCACTGAAAACATAGAGGCCTGAACTTGTCATTTTCGTTCTGTGATATCTTTAGTGCAGTCCGAAGTAGGCAGGCTCATTTTTTTGGTGTCAAATGCCATATAATTCAGGGTACAGGAAAAGAGAAGAACCACTGTAGGTATTTCAAGCAGAAATGATCTAATTCAGGGAATCACCTACTTATAAAATCACTGGAACAACTAAGGGACAAAAGTTAGAGGAACCAAATCTATCTTTCAGGTTCTCTGCTACAGAGTCAGATGGCAGCTGCTACCCAGAATTAGGGTGCTTATAGAAATCAAACTTCACGGCTCTCCAGCCTGAGGCAGGACAACAGGGTATGTCGGAGGGCACTGCTTAAGTTCGAATTTGGCAAGCACGTGCATTAGAGGTGCAGAAATGGATTCTGCTTCAGTTTCATTTTTCCAGGCTTCCATGAGAATTTCTCATTAGCAGAATGTAAATAACATCTTGGACCCTGGAGGTAAGTGTCCGGCAAATATGGTACCTGGACTTCTAACCTCCATGGTACAGGGGAAAACAGAATAAACTCTGGTTTCTTCCAGTTTGTTCTTTCCCCAAAACAAATAGCCAGCCCCCACGCACAAACAAGAAATATGTCCCCGAAACTGTTGGCTTTAAAAATGTAGAGGTTCTGAAATGGTGAGGGGAAAAAAGGATTTCAATTATGGCAAGAGGATTGGATAAGAACAGTTTTTACTAAAGAAATGATTTTGGACATTGATTTGTTCAAATATATGTAGAGATAATTGGGTTGAAATTGGTGCTCAGCATTTGCAAAGTTTGGAAAGTAATTGTTTGGAAAGATGCCTTCTCAACAATCAATTATGATACTTAACTGAAGACATGAAATTTCCATTGCTAAATTTGTCAGATGCTTATTTTAGAGTCTCCTATTTATAATAAGCTTGTGTCTTGGCCAAGTGGAAAGTTTAATAAATCTTAGAGTTTAACTATTTACTCAGAAAAAAATCACTGATTTATGGTTTAAGTATCCTAGAGCGAAATAAAGGCTGAATTATTGAATATTAGGTATTCGATACAAAGTATATGAGTTAACTTTTAATTTTAATTTCCCGTTTAGGAAAAGGAAACTTTTAATAAAACAATCAGGCTAGAATGACTATGTGCTTAGAAATCATCCAGAGATAAAGATTTGGGATTATTATAAAACAAAATCAAACAAGGAAGAATATTTGTAAGCCTTTAAACTCTTGTGTGAGGCAATTACCTCTCAGTGGAAAGGGAAGGGGAGGTTAACTAGTTCAGTTCTCCTAACTTTTTAGGAGTTCTGTAAAAGTAGTTATTAAATGCCACAAATTTAAATAATCAGAAAGTGGTTGAAATGTAGTATAATACAAGTGCAAAAGTTTAGATTTAACACTTGTCAAATTTGGCAGATGTGCTAATTGGATTAGGGAAAATATTTCTTTATAGTAAAGTGCTAATAGCCTTCAACAATTTAATGGTGATTCATGTTTCACCTCTATAACACCTATGAAATTGCTAAAAATTCAAGATTGGATTGTATGTATATTCTATTATAAACCATGCAAAAATTTAAATAAATGCACATGAAGCGAAATTTAGATATTTGCACTAATGGTGAAATAACTCTGATGTATGTTTCAGGAATTTTGTGACTTTCTTTCTATAGAATCCCCAGTTTTTATAGATCATTACTTGGTTTGTTATTTGGAGTATCTAAATACAATGTTAATATGCCCTTTATGTACTGACATAATACTACAAGTGCTATTGGATAATATTTGTTTTTCTGTGGTCCTAATATTATAAGTGGTAAATGGGCATGTGAACTTTGGGCGATTTTTTAGATGGCAAGATTTGCCATTTTTTTCCCTTAAAAAGTTTCAATACTGTTAAATTTCTTGATAGTCTTAATTTCTCCATCTCCCCATCTTCCCTCCTCCAGAGAACACTGAGAAATTTTAGTTTAATACTGGAACTTCATGTGGAAAATAACATATTGGAAGTAATAATGTATATATTTTGTCCATACTATGGGATTATCTATAGATAATTGACCAAGACACTTCAAAGATACCAATGTCATTTTAAAAAGTGAGAAAAGTTGAGACCAAACCAGCCTAAAGAGAGAAGCACTCCTGCAATGGCTGAGGAACAGTCTCGGAAGGTTCAATCCTCCATAAAGGCAATGAGAACACCGGCAAAGTTTGTAAATCAACTTTTTTAGAACTTTTGAAATTAGCCAGACTTGCAACAATCTGAGGAGCATTTATTCAAGGAAACTGGCCCGATCTCAGTTGTCACAGTGAGCTTCAGTGCATTTGAACTTGCCCCATCCCTTCCCCTATCTCCCCAGCCTCATAGTAGCCCTGAAAACTACAATAGCCTTACAACTGTGGTAGCTGTGAGAGTCAGCAGCTTAGTCGCCACTGGAAGGAGCAGGACAGTTTGGAGCTCTTCACAAGCCCCACCCACAGAGCATTTTCACTATTCTCAGGAGTAACTGTGATCAGTCCTACGCCAGCGTGTTTGTTAAAAACAATCAGAGGCAATTGTTTATCATCACAGACGTCTGAGGTAGCATTACCAGTTGGGGATTAAAAAAAGGCTGACCCAAAAACCCAAAAGGAGAAAAACTGGGGAATGAGATGTGTATAGGATGATTCGAAAAGGTCCAACATACTCCTGGGAATATAGATGGCCACACACAAGCGAGAGCTGTTGCAAAACCAGAAAAGAAGGCCCTAATATCTCACCTCTAGTCGACCTTGAGGCTCTGTGCTAACAAGAAGCGAAGGCTGAGGAACAGTTATAAACCACCTGCCGGGGCACTGATGGCTTGTTCCAACACACACAGATTCACTCAGCAAAGCCTGGGTGACTTACAGGCTCAGACATTTAAGGAAGCCCCTGTCCAATCATTAGCTGACCACTGAGCAGAGACTTCAGTGGCTGTGCGTGACGAAGAGTACAGATTCTACAAATGCACCCTAGGAAAACAGAAACAGCGGCCGCAAAAAGCAACAGAACTGGGGGGAGGGGAAGATACGACTTTCAGTTAAAATGTCTAACTTAACAAAAAATTGCAAGACTCGTGAGAAATATGGGAGTATGATTTATATAAGAAAAAAGGGCAGCCAGTAAAGACTGTCCCTAAGGAAGCAAAGATGTTGGACGTACTAGATAAAGTCTTTTAATCAGCTATTATAAATACGTTCAGAGAGAAGAAGCCATGTCTAAAAACTAAAGAAATGAGAACATCTCCCCAAATAGAGAATATTAAGAAAGAGATGAAAATTACGAAGGGAACAAAACTGTGGAGTTGAAAAATAGAACTGCTGGATCTATTCTACTAGGTCTGCCATGAGGTCCTGTCAGGAACAGTTTCTGTTTTTTTATCCTTTGAGTGGGCCATAATCTCCTGTCTTTTTGTATGCCTGGTGGTTTTCTTGAAAACTGAACATCTGATAATGTGGTAACTCTGGAAATCAGATTCTCCACCTTCCCTCTTCGCTTTTTATTGTTTTGTTAATTGACTCAGTTTTACTGATTATTGTAGGCTGTCTCTGTGCTAAGGATCAGCCTGAGGTGTAAGCCTAGGGGCCTCTCAGGGTTTTTCTGGGACCGTATCAGCGCGCATATGTAGTCGCTTTCTAATTTTCCCTGTATATTCAAGTTGCTTTTGAATGCCCTGCCCTAATCCTTAATGCCTGGCTCTGCCAAGGGGAAAAAAGAAAAATAAGGGGAGAAAAAGGGGCACCAGTCTTTAAATCCCCTGGAAGTCACTTCAGCCAGAGGGGGAGGGTCTTGAAACAATGCGGATCGGGGGAGGTGGAAGGACAAGGCCTCTTTGCTGCAGATCACAGAGGTGCAGACAGTGATAAGAGCACAGATCCCTGATGTTTGGATGACAGGGTACTTTTTCAAAATCCCAGTAAGCACTGTTGTAGATACTGACAAACTGATTGTAACAAAAAATACAGAACAGCCAACATAACACTGAAGGAGAATGAACAAAGCTGGAGGTCTGATATTCCCCACTTTCAAGACTTACTATATAACTACTGTGATCAAGACAGTGTGGTCTCCGTGAGAGAAATAGACTCATAGATCAATGGAACAGAATAGAAACCCCAGAAACAGATCCACACAAGTACAGTCTATTCATCTTTGACAAAAGAGCAAAGGCAAAGGAGAAAGGGTAGTCTTTTCAACAAAAGGTACTATAACAATTAGATGTCCATATGCAAAAAAGTAAAATTAGACACAGATCTTACACCTTTCACAAAAATTCAGAGTGGATCATGGACCTAAATGCAAAACTATAGAACTTCTAGCTGATAAAATAGGTGATACTGGGCTTGGTGATGAGATTTGAACAAAAAGCACAGTCCATGAAAAAACAGATAAGTTGTACTCTATTAAATTTTAAAACTGCTTTGTGAAAGTTGCTGTTAAGACAATGAAGAGGGCTTCCCTGGTGGCGCAGTGGTTGAGAGTCCGCCTGCCGATGCAGGGGACGCGGGTTCCTGCCCCGGTCCAGGAGGATCCCACATGCCGTGGAGCGGCTGGGCCCGTGAGCCATGGCCGCTGAGCCTGCACGTCTGGAGCCTGTGTTCCGCAACGGCAGAGGCCACGCAGTGGTAGGCCCGCGTACCGCAAAAAAAAAAAAAAAAAAAAAAGAGAATGAAGAGTCACAGACTGGGAGAAAATATGTGCAAAACACATCTAGTAAAGGACTTTATATCCAAAATATAAAAACAACTCTTAAAACTCAACAAGAAAGTAAACTCAATTCAGAAACGGGCAAAAGACCTGAACAGATATTTCAGTGAGGAAGATACACAAATGGCACATAAGCATATGAAAAGATGCTCAACGTCACTTGCCATTAGGGAACTGCAAATTAAAATAATGTGATGCCACTACACACCCCTTAGAATGATTAAAATCTAAAACTGACAACATCAAATGTCAACAAAGATGCAGAACATTAGAACCTCTCATTCGTTGCTGGTGGAGGATGCAAACCCGCACACTTTGGAAAAGAGTCTGGCGGTTTCTCGCAAAGGTTAGCATAGTCTAACCATACAATCCAGCAGTTGGGTTCCTAGGTATTTCTACCCCATTGATTTGAGTGCACACAAAAGCCTGCACATACATGTTCATAGCAACTTTCTTCACAATTGCCAAAGACTAGAAGCAACCATGGTATCATTCAATAAATGAAGGAATAAACAAACTGGCACATCCATTCAATAGAATATTATCCAGGAATAAAAATGAATGATCTATCAAGACACTACAAGTCACGGAGCAAACTTAAACGCATGTTGCTAGGTTAAGAAGCCAATCTTAAAAGGTTATAGACTGTATGATTCCAATTATATGACATCCATTAAAGGACAAGACTATAGAGATAGTAAGAAGATCAAGGGTTTCCAGTTTGGGAGAAATATATGGAACGCAGGGGACTGGGGGGACGTGAAACTATTCAGTATGATACCATAATAGTGGATACACGACATGATGTGTATTTGTCAGAACCTATAGAACTTTAAAACACAAAGAGTAAACCTTAATGAACGCAAATTAGAAAATCACTTACGAGCACAGTGAATCCCAGGAAAGAAGGCAGACTGTGACAACAGAATCCAACTGTAGTTTCTTTGTGAAACAACCTCTCTGGAGAGGGTGAGGGGAAAGGTGATGCCCCAAATAACATTAGAAATGAATGGGGCCTGTAAGGATAAAGTTAGAAGGAACCACACTTAAGCACCCTCTAGGCAAGAAAGTTGATTCCAGTGGGGACATGCGTCAATTCTAATACGGCTGCATGTGTTTACTGGAATTGAACAATTAAGTAAATGGATGGTGGTTGATGGGAGCCAGATTTCTCACTGTTGGAGTGGAAATTTACAGATCAGTAAGGGGCGGAAGCTGGAATTCTCCACGCGGTAATGAATGGAAGTTGGAGACATTAGTGTGAATTCATGTTTAGCTTAATGTAAATGCAGTTGAATACATAAATACTTAGATATGCATATATACATGGGTTAGCATATATCTCTTTCCTCCATCAGCTGAGAGGGCCTAAAAGAAATGTCACCCAAGTAGCAACAAGAACCTCTAGCGCCTAGACCTTGGTTTCTAAGACCAGTCTCCAATAAAAGGAACCAGGGCAAATTGGAGAAATGGCTGATCCTGAGACTGGAACAGAAGATGTACAAGATGAGTCTGTAACACCTTACAGTGTCAGAAAGTAAGGAAATGTACAAAAACAAAGATACAAACAATACAAAACAACAAACACATTGATGGGGGAATGTCAGAGGGGCATAGGAGCCAACTCAATGAGCTTCCAACGGCCAAAGATGGAACGATTTGGGCAACAAAATTAGTATTGGATTAGAACTCAAATTATAAAATAGATATCCATGAGTCCCCCATGAAGAATTTAAACTAGATTCAAATTTAAACTAAGGTACTTCACACTAAAAGAGATAGACCAGAATTCCTCACTCCTTAAATGTGGGTTGTGCATAGTGACTTCCCCCAAAGAGGACAGTATAGAAAGGAGAGGAGAAATTTTGTAGTAGAGAAACTTGACACACACCTGATCAACCAGCTGATCAGGTCAACATTAACAGTCAAATCATGTTGACAGTACGTACTCTTCATGTGGTAAAACAGAAACTTACTTTTGTGATCTTCCTCCCCTAAAATCCGTAAATCCAGTCAAATCATGAGAAAGCCATCACATGAATTCCAATGGAGGGACACGGTACCATATACCTGACCTGCTAATGTCCTTAAAAACTAGTACTTTCCACGACTGTCACAGCCAAGAAGAGCCCAAGGAGACATGGCAAGTACATGTGATTTATTCTGCATGTGATACTGGAACAGGAGAAGGACAGTAGGTAAAATAAGGAAATCTGAATAAACCATGAACTTTAGTTAGTAGTGTATCAATATTGTTCACTAATTGTAACAAACATGCGATTCTAATGTCATATGTTAATAGAAGGGAAAACTTTGTATGGGAGTATATGGGGACTCTCTTACTACGTGCTACAATATTCCCATACACAAACTGGCCTAAAATGTTAAGGTCTAATAATAAAAGTATTTTTATAAGGACAGCTACATAAATCAATTATAAAACTACTGATGAACTTCTAATGCACAGTAATAGCACAAAGAAGGGAGAGTACAGTTATTTGGAGAAAAAGTTTTGTATACTATTGTGTTAGTCAGGGTTCTTTATAGAAAATATTTTATATATAAATACGAGAGAGATCAAATGCAAGTAAAAATATTGACAATTGATGATCTGGGTGAGGGATGTATTATTCTTTCCGTTTTTAAAACAGCTTTGAAAGCGTTCAAGAAAATCTAGGGAAAATATATTTTAAAATATTTTAAATACAGTTGAGACTTGAGCAACATGGGTCCACTTATACTTGGATTTTTTTTTCAATAATTATACACAAATATACGTGTGGAACATCGTGTGCAAGACTTGTATAGAAGTGGATAGTCTATACTTATATAGGCATAAGGGAAGTGATATTTAATGTAAAATTAATGTGTCAGTTCTTACCGTTTTATAACTTTGCTTTCAAAGAATTAAATTACGGAACAGTATGCCTCTCTCCTGTAATTGGAGAAACTGCATGTCAGCCTATCATCACAGATAAGTGGCTTTTTAAAAGATGTAACTATGTTTCCAATACTGTATTATAAATCTGACTGTAACGCCGTATGCCATAAAGATTTTATAACAATTCATTCATTAGCGTACAGGCTAGGCTACCTTGAAGCAACTGTTATCGACTACACTAGCTTACCATAAAGCAATCATACTGCTGCCTCTTATCAATGCGTGGATCATTATACCTGTAAATGAATTTTTCACATTATCTTTTCATTTTTGATATACAGTGTTAGTAACACACATAACATACAGTTTTGTACTGTAGAAGACAATAATGACATAGGTACTGACAGACCCCCTTGTAAAGGACAACATAAACTTACGGTACCAATAAATAGAGCACTGTAAATGTATTTTCTTTCATGACCTTAATTTTTTCTCTAGAGTACTTTAAGAATACAGTCTACAGGACACGTAACATACAAACTGTGTTGATCAACTGTTTGCTATCAGTAAGGCTTCTGGTCAACAGTGGGCTATTAAATTTTGGGGGAGTCAAAAGTTATACGTGGATGTTTAGCTGTACGGTGGGTCAGTGCCTCTAACTGCCACATTGTTCAAGGCCAGCTGTAAATATTAATGAAAAAGGATCTATATTCTGGCTTGCAGAACAAAGAGCTAAAGGGAAATTTAAGAAAAATTCCAAGAACTGGCTTCTGCCTGAGCTCTCATAGCTTTATCTAGGCGTGTAGATTCTATCTTTTGTTGCACTGTGTTCCCTTATGAGTCCTGGCACACCTTTGTTTTCAGACGGCCTGACTGTTCCCAAATGACACCATCAGAGAAAATCAACTGGACCATTTCACAGCGCAACTGATCAAGGTGGTGATGTTGAGCGCTTACATAAAAAGGTTTGTAAGAAGTAAAACATTAAGTGCAAGGGAACACATCCTCCCCAGGTGAGCTCTACCTATGTACGGCAGGTACTTTTGTGTCATACCCTGTTGTCCCATCTCCAGTTTTTGCTCAAAGGACTGGAGCTATAAATCAGGTCAAATAACTGCAGAAGTGATCAGAATCCCCTTTAGAGAAATAGGAAAAACCTAGTATGCTATAGATAGTACTCCTTTTGCAATCTATAGGTCTACAGAAAAATTGGAAATAACGAGAGCATTAGTAAGAAAGTTGGAAGATCTATTTTGTGTCACTACAGTCAACAGGGGTAGACTAAACGATTTATGCTAAATAAACGCAGGCACCAGCTTGGGATCCCCAACTCTAGCCCTGACAGGCAGACTTCCTGATTTCTGGCCACTAGGGTTACAAGACCAAGGAGCAGTGAGGACAGGAGAGAATCACGTGGGCCCTACCTCAAGGTGTATTTGGTCATGCCTTGCATATTGGAGCATGATGAAAGAAGAAGCATGGAAGAAAGCTGAGTGAGTTTGGGAAAAACAAACATAGCCCTAAAGTAAAAAAATTATTGTATTATTACAATATATGGGAATCATTTGAAATAACCCATTGAAAGACATCCATGAAGAGAAATGCTAGAACACCCCAATTCAGCCAACTGTGGAGGGGCAAAGTCTTAGTTAATTGTCCAGCAGACAGATGAGAAGGGCATCGTGTTGTAAATACTGAATGAAGGCTTAGGAATAATTTAAGGTCCCCAAATTATTGAAAATTAAGAGGCCTCCAGTTGATTTCTCTGATCCTAGGATGGATCCTAGAGCCTGGCTCTTCATATTTTTGTTCCTGATGTTTAAAGTAGGAGTCAGGATCCTATTTCACAGTCTAGGGTGGACATGACCATCCACGTAACCGGTGCCAACTGAACTGTGGGCACAGGATAACAAATTCCGGGGTGTTAAGGCTTGCCTGGCCCCCCGTGCGGGGGCACAGATGTCACCCATAGAGTCACCGCATCTGTCAGCATAGCCTCTGATCTCAGCACCCTGTTTATACTTAGAGGCATAAAGCTGTCTGGCTTTATTATTGGTAGAAAATACTAAAAAAATTGGAATATTGGTTCAAGGAAAGCGCTGCGTGCAGGCTGAGAAGATCCTAATTGTTTTTTTTTTTTTTTTGCTTTATTATCTAAAGGTAAGTTTGCCAGAGTTAGCAAATAAAACACAGGATGTCAAGTTTAAATAAGTGATTTTTTAGCATAACTATGTCCCATGCAGTAATTGGCATATACACACATTTTTAAAGTTTTTTTCTGAAATTCAAATTTAACTGGGCACCCCTGTGTTTTATCTGGCAAACCTAGAGAAGGTTATATTTCAGAATAGACTGTTTGGGGTAAAATACGCAAAAATCCAGAGATACCATCTGAGTCCGAAGGGCTACGCTAAATTGGACACTTCCGTTTGGAGATTCTGTTAATGTTGATACCAAACCAAACTGCAACTTAATTAGTGCTAACAGAAGTGAATCCAACGTAGCAAGAAAATTTAATACAGCCAACAAAGCAAATGTAGTATCTAAATTGGTGACCAAGCAATCTCTAGACGTTAAGTTACTGGGCTTGGAGCCATCGTCAGGCCAGACATCCAGCCTCTTTATTTTTATTTTTAAAATAGATCCCAAACAGTCAATATGGTATGGTAAATATATTCTTTAATTCCCATGATCCCCAAATAGAAATATATTTAAAAGTGACATAGCAACATGCCAAAAGCTGGGGATGAGGCTGTGGCCCTGCTGGGTGTTGAGTTTGGAAATAGGAGGATTTAACCAGGAGTCTAAAATCTGTAGGTAACAGGGCCCTAGACCCTACATGAGTCGAATCCTATAAGCTAGGCTCACCGCACGGAACAGGGCTGTAGGAGTTGCAGGTCTTTTTAAACAAGCACCACGGGGTCCTTTCAGCGTTTACACTGGGCCTTAAGAATGTAAGTGGCTGACCCAGCCAGAATATTCTAAGTATTCTAATAAAGTATTCTGATGCAAAATCCTTTAAATCAGAGACCGTTTCCTAGTGGTTTACCATTCATACAAAGAAGTGGTTTTATTTCTTTAACATCTTTTTTGGAGTATAATTTCTTTACAATGGTGTGTTAGTTTCTGCTGTATAACAAAGTGCATCAGCTATATGCATAGTACATCCCCACATCTCCTCCCTCTTGCGTCTCCCTCCCACCCTCCCTCTCCCACCCTCCCTCTCCCACCCCTCTAGGTGGTCACAAAGCACCGAGCTGATCCCCCTGTGCTATGCGGCTGCTTCCCACCAGCTAGCTATTTTACATTTGGTAGTGTATATATGTCCATGCCACTCTCTCACTTTGTCCCAGCTTACCCTTACCCCTCCCCCTGTCCTCTGCAAAAAAAGAATGGGTTACGGTTGACATGGGCCTGGGAACCAAGGGCTTCAAGTCGGTGTGGCTCTCATTTGCCATCACTCCCAGGGACCCACCTGAGGATCTGTCCCTCTTCCTGACCATACAACTCTGGACCTTTTAGATTTAGAGACACTGGTTCCCCAAAGGGGCACCCTTGTGCCAGGGGACACGGCAGAAGACCTACTTCAGAATGGCCCACGGTTGATGCCCTAGCACTCAAGGCTCCTTGAGCGAAGGAACTGGCAGACAAGAAAGAACACCATCTTGACCAGGAGGAGGTGGGGGTGCTTTTATACACAGGGGCAGGAAAGAATGTTTAGCACCCAGGCTTCTTGGTTATCCCTTGCTCTGCTCTGATCATAAAGGGGCAAGTGCACAGCATCCCTGACCTGGGAAGAACATGACTTCAGACTCAGGTCCATGAATGATGAGGATCTTGTTCATACCACCAGGAAATCCACCAAGACCAGCAGAGCTATAAAAGGGTACAGGAAGTCCAGAGGAAGGGGATGCTGCGTATTTGTTGTATCCCCAACACCAGCTGCTTCATGGGATATAGCTTCTCTCTCCAACCTTCTTCTTCTGTTCTTCCTTATTCTATATATCCCTCAGGAGAAGACACCCACCCCTCCCTGGAATCCTAGGGGAACTTCTGGAACTTCCACCAAGAAGTAGATCTGAGTGGTGCAGGGGCTGCAGTGCACACTGGCATACACTGCCCAAACTCCTCTCCAGGGACAAAGGGCTCCTCCCCCGATGCTACTTGAAGTGCTCCCTGAGGAAAAGTGCTCCCTGAAGAAAGCCCTGAGCTATCACTGCTCTGTGGGGTTGCCTCATCTGAGGGGAGCTTCTTTGTCTAAGCTCATGTACCATGGCCAGGGTGTCAACCCTCTCACCCCCTCTTGAGGTGGCTCTGAATCATCAGCCCAGCTTCGGAATTCTCTGTAGGGTCAGTGGTACTCTCCGCTGGAAGGTGTCACTGGTCAGCTATTCCCCGTCCAGTCCTCCTGCAGGGATGGATCCCGAGAGCACTCCATAGTATACTACTCACACATTAACCTCCTTGTACAAAACAGATTCCTGAGGAGCTCAGCATGCAACAGCTTCTGCCCTTAAGGACTATGGCTGGGCTTATTCAACCTCCTGAGCTCAGTCTGTAACAAGTTCAGACTGACAGAAATCTGTGTGATCCCAGAAACACTGCCTTAGGCGGCAGGTATCTCTCTTCAGGAATGATCCATGACAGAGAAATCACAGTGATGGCCATAGAGAATTAATCCTGGAGGACCTGGCGTGAGAGGGGAAATGGACCCAATCCTCAGAGGTTCAGGTGTGGAAAATCATGAGACCATAACTGCCAAGGAATAGATAATCTTCAAGAGGGGCTGGTCTTGCTTTGACAGAAGAGCCAACACAACCCAAAGAAGGAGTAACTCATACCCTGGAAGAAGGCCCACACTTCATTCCTAAATGCTGAGATTAAGCAGATCTGAGAGAAAGATGAACAGGACAGCATCTGACATACACTTTTCAATTACCAGGGATCTTCAGGGAAAGTCTCTCTCAGCCTGGGTCATGACTGCATCCATTTCATGCAGTTATTAAACCAAACTCTACTATTGGCTCATTAAGGTTGAGAGTTGAAGCCAGTTCCACCAAGGCAGCCTAATCTGTGGATACGGGTTGCCAAACACCTCCCAATATTCTCAGCTCTTCCACAGTTAAGACTGTGTGATTCTGACAAACACATCCTGGCTTTGCTGACATGAGACCCTCTGGAAGTGCACCCGCTCAGTCAGATGGGTCCTACGCAGTTATTCAGTTGATTCTATGTCTCCCAGGACACTTTTAAATTGATGTAAAATTCACACAACATAAAATTTACCATTTTAACCATTTTAAAGTATACTGTTCAGTGGCATTTAGTATATTCACAATGTTTTACAGCCGTCGTCACTATCTAGTTCCAGAGTATTTTCATCATCCCGAAAGGAAACCTTCATACCCACTATTTCGTATATGGATTTGAGTTGCTGTCTAGTGTCCTTTTCACTGAAGTCTGAAGGACCCCTTCCAGCATTTCTTATAGGACAGTCCTACTAGCGACAGACTCCCTCCGCTTTGTTTTTCTGGGAATATTTTAATTTCTTCAGGTTTGGAGGATGGCTTTGCCAGATCTAGAATTCTTTGAGGTTTTTTTCTTTCAGTACTTTAAATACATCATCCCACTGCCTTATGGCCTCCGTGATCTGATGAGAAATAAGTTATCTTTGAGTCCCCTGTACACAAGTTGCTTCTCTTTGCTGCTTTCATGAGGCCATCTTTGTCTTTCAACTATTTGACTGTAATATGTCTTGATGTGGAGATTTATGTTTTCCATCAAATTTGGGGATTTGCGGGCCATTTTTTCCTCAAATACTTCCTATCCCTGTCTTCTCTCTCTCCTATGTGTGTCTTGGTTTGCTTAAGCAAAGACACTGTCAGTGACCAGGCCTCAGGATTCTGTGACCAGATGTTTCCCATGGTTTCCACAGATCCAAGACTGAATTTAGGTTAAGAGATTTCCATGAAGCGCTGGCTTGATCCAAGATAGAACGAGTCCCAAACCACCACCCACCCTTTTCCATCTTAGAAAAATTCAAGTTCAACTGATAGCTCACATTGAAAGTATTTGAGATAGTAGGAAAAAATATTTAACAGGGAAAAGTACAACCCAAAGCACTTGGATACTGTCAACGTTTTTAAAATACCATTTTAATGCAAAGAAGATGGAAAAACCCACCTCTGTCTTTACCATCCACTGTTACTAGCTCTTATTCTGCATTACGAACAGTTCTTAAAGCTAAATCTTCATCTTAATACCTGCAACTCCACACTGTCAATCCTCCGTCATGCCCCATGAAGCCCCACACCGCCAGTTCTGTGCACCCCAGGCTCACTTCCCACAGCCTGCATCAGAACACCTGCATCTTCTTTGGAGGCTGTCCATAGGCTGGTAGAACCCACTTTGTCTGCAACGTAAAAGGCTGAAAGTGCCTCAGAATTAACATCCCCCCAGATACCTATGGGATACCCTAACAAGTGTCAGGAGTATACATAACCCAACTTTCTCAATCTAGGGTCATTTTGAAGTACCAGTTCCTAGAGCTTTCCTGAAGGGCTAATCTCTAGTCACATACTGTAGCAGCTGGCTTAGTAAGATGCCTCTTACTTTCTGCCTTCCCTCCCCCACCCCATCACCTCCTCACTGCCTTGTCAGCAATTCCAAACACTCGAAGTGGACCCTTGTCTAAGGATATGCTTTTCTCAAGGTCTGATTTGGGGGGAACCCAGCAAAGACTATGGGAGAAAATTCCATTGAAACATAGCCAAATATTTGGTCCTGGCCACTGATGTCTTTCGCCTTAGATACTGCTGTTTTTTTTTAAATGTCACATGTTGTGAAGTGACGATGAAGTAGGGAAAGCTATGGGAAAACTGTTTCCGCTAAGGAGCATGATCAAAGCTCAGGTCTGGTTACAAGTAAATCAGAACTGGGTTGGTCCTTAGCTGTGGAGGAAGCAAACTTGGAGGAAGGAGGAGTAAGGAAGAAGTCCACCTCAGCTGAGGTGTGAATATCAAGTTCACCGAATTTGAATAGAGGCAAAGGGAAGCTGAAATTTATGAAGGGAAAGAACGGTGTTAAGGCTAACGAAAGCCCACCCTACTCAACTTCACTAACTCCTGTTGCCCTGACATGCTTTTTTGACAGCTCTGATTAGTCTCTTCCCACTAGAAGCTCCATCAGGGCAGGAACCTTGTCCATCTTGTTCACTGATGCATCCCTTATACCCAGAACAATGCCTGGTACATAAACAGCAGGCATCCACCCTTGGTCAACAAAGGAGAATCCAGAGATCAATTGTGCAGACAACTGCAAGATGAAAATGGAACTCCCCAGATGGACGGGAGTGCTAGGATCAGCACCAACGTGAAGAGGGATGTCGAACTGCTTCGTTCCCACCTCTAGAAAAATGGAATTAACTCATTTCAGGGAGGAAGACTGCATATGAGCAGAGAACTCTTCACTTCAGCCAGTGGTGTCTCTCACTAGCCCACAGCAAACACACGGCTTTCAAAGGCTCCCCTTGTCCTCTGGAAGGAGGTGAGTACAGTGTGAAACAAGAAGGTCACTAGCAATGCACCATTTTGCTAACAGCCACGTGGCTTTACCCAGTGACTAGGGAATTCAGCGCTGAAGGCTCCGAGCTTCTAGCATCATGTCTGTCTGTTTTATCATACACAGCACCTACCCGAGGCATTCACAAGGTGACCACAGGCATCTGCTTAGCTACCCTCGTCAGTTCATTCCACCTGTTGACAGCTGGCTAGAGGCATCTTCCTTATTGAGCCAAAGCCTGCCTTTGCTGTAAATACCCACAGATCCTTTTCCTGATCTAGTGACCAGTACCAGCTCATCTCATATTAGACAGTGTTCTTTAAATACGAGTATTCTCACAGTCCCTGACCCTTCAAGACCAAACAGCCCCAATATAAGCTATTCCCCAGAGGGAATAAGTTCTAGAACACTGAATCATATTCACGCCTGGAGCCAGATGGTTCGTTCTTGATTCGATGCTTAAGTGACCAGGAAGTCAATTATCATTGCCTTCCTCATGATTACTTTAATAAATTAAAAAAAAAGTTGAATTACAATGTTGTATCAGTTACTGCTATACAGCAAACGGACTCAGTTACATATATATATAATTTTCATATTCTTGATCTGGTTGCCACAGGAGCTTTAAGAATGAACACATGGGGCTTCCCTGGTGGCACAGTGGTTGAGAGTCTGCCTGCCGAGGCAGGGGACGTGGGTTCGTGCCCCGGTCCGGGAAGATCCCACATGCCGTGGAGCGGTTGGGCCCGTGAGCCATGGCCGCTGAGCCTGCGCGTCTGGAGCCTGTGCTCCGCAACGGGAGAGGCCGCAACAGTGAGAGGCCCACGTACCGCAAAAAAAAAAAAAAAAAAAAAAAAGAATGAACACGTGACTGTAAGACCACCTTACAGTTTGGGTGTTCCTGGCATTGATCCTAGTATCCTGTTTTTATTTGTTCTTCCCAATGCCTCATCTTAAGTGAACATATATAGTGCTATCCATCATAGTGACAGAACTCATCCTCAGAGTCAAGCTTTGTCACTCCCTAAAATGGTATTAGGTTTACATTCATCTGTCCACCCTGGAGACAAGTGTCTTATGTCAACCTTAAGGGTCAGTTAGCCCCACGGGCCCTACAATATAGCGTGTTAACTATACTCGATAGACCTCATAGAAAAACACGGAATTAAGATTCATGTAACATTCCAGAAACATACATGCTCTGTCGATAAGCAGCCTCAGACTTTAGATTTCAAAGCTCAAATGTTTTTAATTTGAGATGAGACTGGATTGTAGACTTATGAGTTAAACTGAATAAATGATACTCTCAGTCTGGCTGAACATTTCAGAACAAGAATGCCGAAAAGTTAAATATTGTTTTGTTTTAGTCAAGAGTCACATGATGTATTTTGTGGCGTATGAGTGAGAGATTCTTACACACTGGCAGCTGGAAACAAGGATGACTCCTTGGGGTTTTATCAGATCCCACATCATTTAGGAGATTAGCACAAGGTTACCAGGTTTGCCACAGCGCTCATGTCACCATGAATCATGTGGAAACATTGTTCTTGGCTGAGAAAAAGACTGACTAAACACAATTCAGCTAGTCAAATTGTGTCTTAATGGACCAATAACATTTACTTAATTACACTAGCAAACACTGATTCTGAGGTTGCTATTTATTTTTTTACAATAGTACTGTCTCGTACCCAGTCAGTACTTCATGAATATATCCATGAACTTTAGTTGCAAGTTTTCTGGGGTCAAAGACTATAACGGCCTCCTATGTTTCTGCTGAGGCCACACATCCACGTCTTGCATTCTGGGCACAGTTAATGCAGTTTTATTACTGAAGAGGGGCCTAGAGACAATGGCTTCATTTTAATTCATTTACCCCTCAGGAGAAGAGTTGGCATCAAGAGTTTCAGCTAAGTTTTACTGTAAGCATCTTGCCTTTTGCACTCCCACAGGACACCTGCCACCATATAGGTTTATTTGGATCAAGCAAGTGACACACTGCAGCTTTACACAGATTTCTGCTGGTCGATAAAGCAGTGTCTACATCCATCACCATTTAATCCTCAGAGATCACAAGAGCTAGTGAATAAAACAATAACATCCCTAGGACAGGGCCTGGCTCTCCATGGGCATTGCCACTGCAGCTGTTTTCCTCATTACGGAGTCTTTAATTAGAGTCCATTCTGTATCTTCCCAAATTTTGGATCAATGTGACTGCTTTTATTGAACAGAGGACCACACACGGCTTTGGCTGTCTCTACCAACTGCCAGGTTAAATGGAAATTAACAAAGAGAAGTTCTAGAAGGAGCATCAAGACGGGCTTCAGCGTGTGGCCCTCCCCCATGCGCACAAGGCTCCACCCCTCCAGTATTTAGCAACCCTCCCCCTCTAAGCTCCCACCTGGCACTGGTTTCCATGATGATGTAGAATCCCTCAGCGGCTGTCAGGCCAGTCAAGGGTTCAGCCATCTCTTCCCTGCCCTGTACTTTGGAGTCAGTAACCCAAGCCTCACCCTGGCTTTCTGAACTGGGGGTAGTCAGTTTCCAAGAGCCTTTTCTGAAGGACAGAGGAAGGTTTCAAAAGGAAAGAAGGGCTCTTCGAAGGGGCCTGATGCAGGACCTCCTCGTGGTCTCCTTCCGGGTCTCACTGGACAACGGCTGTCCCTCCATTCCCTTAGAGACTTGCATGTCTGCAGCCCTGCCTGCTGTCCCCTTAGGATGTGCAAGAGTGATGACAGGAGAGATGGTAAGGGCAGGAGGGAAGGAGGCAGCCAGGGAGCATCGGGACACAGTCCCACAGCTGTGTTCACTGCAGTCTCACAGCACTTTCAGACACCCCTCCCCTGCCCCAAGAGCCTGGACCTTCCAGGCTTTACGGCCCTCCTCTCTGAGGACGGAGCCATTGGACCAGGATAGCTCTCTGAGGAGGGGCACCCTTTGCCTGCTTCCTCTGTCTTTTCCTTCCTCTTCCAATTTACTGCAATGATGAGCAAGTGGACCTGGAGCCCCTTTCTTGCCAGTTGCAAGTTCATGGGTTTCCTAGGATAAGGAATGCCGAGTCCTGGGCCTTTGAGGATTTCTGGAGGGAGGGTACAGTGATCACCTCTGGTCAGGTGGAAGGGAGGAACCCTGAGACAGTTCTGTTTCCTATGTCTTATTTCAAATGAGAAAACTACCCAATGCTAGTTTTCATGGTACATTTGGCCTGTAGGTAAACAAGAGGTATCATCCTTTGGGACCTTGCGAGGGTAGAGCTAGGGTTTCAGAGGCAGGAGAAACGATGTCAGCGAAGATTAAGTGTAGGAGTGGCCACTGAAATTGTGGGACCTAGTGCCAAAGGAAAATATGTAGGCCCTCTTGTTAAATCATCAAGAAACCCAAGTGCAGGGCCCTTCTGAGCCCAGGGTGTGTGTGACTTTCCAGGCCACATGTCCATGAAGCTGGACCAGGTTAAGAGACTTGCTGTGAGGCCTGGACGTTTGACCTGGGTCTGAACAATGTCAGTAGAACGCAGCATGTCACCACAAGGTCATTTTCTACATTAGAGTATCCCGAGTTTTTCGAAAGTAACTATCGAGCTTTAGAAATTACCTTTAGCTGCATCTGCTTCTAGGGAGAACATAGGTCATACTGCTGAAACTAGGAAAAGTTAAATTACCAAAAAAAAAAACAAAAAAACCCCTCACTTTTACAGACATCAGAACCACAGATGACTAAACTAAATTCCAGAGATGAGGAAACTGTTGGGGGTGACTTACTTACAACCAGCCACATTTTGCTGGTGGCAACTGTCAGTTCTGGGCACGGGCTAAGGATCTGACTGGCCCTGGCTGGGGGCTCTGCTGGGACAAAAAACAGCAGAGCTTTTGATTGTCCAGGGCTGCTGTGACAAATTGGAAGTTTGAAGGGCTCTGAGCATGGGGCCAGTTTTCCCAGGGGACATCTTCTATGTCTTAGGGCTGCACAGAAGGCTGGGACTTGGGCTGAAAGCTTATAAGCAGTGTTGCCATGCTTGGGACGCAGATGTGCTGGGGAAGGGGCCACCCCAAGCACATTACTCCATCTCCTCTGAAGACATTTTCCAGGTGTCGAGGCTGTGGAGGGGGATGGGATGCTCTGATGGGCGGAGGGAGATCTCCACCATCCTTCGTGGCGAAAGAAACGGACCTCCCAAGCTCTCAACCAAAGCCCAGAAATAAGGACAACCCAGAGTCTTACCGACACCTGGCCTTGCTCAGCTCAGTCTTTGATGTAGGGTGAGGGGAGACTCTCCTCACCCCACACAGCCAACAGGGAAGATGATCTTTTCTGGTCGGAGGTATTCTTAGATTTATTTATTCACAATGCCATTTGCTCAAATTGTTAGACATACAAAGAGAATATAGCCAAGAATCAAGAAGAAAGATAACCTAAGTAGACCTGCTGGCCATCCAGATATTAGCTCTGTGAAGGAGGTCAATGCTCCCCCTAGGACCCTCAGACCCCCCCTCACCATTTGTATGGGAACAGTTGCTTCTAATTTATGAGTGTAAGAATGTGACAAGGAGTTAGCAAGACAAGGGATGCTACACCCCAATCCTTCTCATGTAGTTTCAAACTCCCGAATTATTTTAGTAAATCAGATCCAGTGATCTATAAAAATAATTTAGCATGATCAAATAGGTTCCCCCCAACCCGGGAATGCAAGAGCTATTTTAAACGTAAAAGACAAAAACTCAGTGAAATTTGCCACATTAACGAAGCGAAAAAAGTCACGATCACTGGGATAGATGTAGAAACAGCATGACAAAAATCACAACACCTTGTCGTTAAATAAAGTAGCATCAGTAGATAAGGAATAAAAAACCCTCTGGTAAACATTGTACTTTAATGGTGAAATATTGGAAACATTTCTTCTGAGTTTGGGAAGATGTCCAAAACTACTACTTTCCCTGAATGATATACTGGAGGTATAATAAAATAGAAAGATGTAGAAAGCCTAAGGAATCTAAAGAAAGAAAACTTATGCATAGATGACTATATGTATAAAATCCAAAAGCAGCTACAATCTATAAGAATAAATACGGTTTTTAACAAATCGCTGGATATGAGGTTAATTATTTTAAAAAAATCAAATTGCATTTTTATACACAGAATAAGTGGTAGAAAATGGACTAAGAAGTATTGAGTACATAGGTATGTTTAGAGCTGCAATTAATTTTCAAAGTTCATGTATGGTGTGTGTGCACTTTTCTGAATGTACGTTGTACTTTAAATTTATTTTTAAAATAAAGACATTTTTAGTGAAAATAAAATTGTCACCAGAAGACGTGCACTATGGGAAATAAGACTGTTCTTCAGGCACAACAAAAACAATCAACAAAATGAAAAGGCAACCTATGAAATGGGAGAAAATATTTACAAATCATATCTGATAAGGGGTTAGTATTCAAAATATATAAAGAACCTATACAGCTCAATAGCAAAAAAACAGTCTAAGACGTGGACAGAGACCTAAATAGACGTTTTTTCCAAAGCAGACGTGCAAAGGGCCAACGGTACATGAGAACATGCTCAACATCACTACTCATCGGGGAAATGCAAATCAAGACCACGAGGTATCACGTCACACCTGTTAGAAAGGCTTTCAAGAAAGAAATAAGCGCTGGAGAGGGTGTGGAGAAAAAGGAAGCCCTGTGCACTCTTGGTGGGAATGTAAATTGGTGCAGCCACGATGGAAAACAGTATGGAGGTTTCTTAAAAAAAAAAAAAAAAAAAAAAAAAGTAGAATTACTGTATGATCCGGCTATCCCACTTCTGGGTATATAACCAGAGGAAATGAAAACGCTATCTCAACGCAGCATCTGTATCTTCCCTTGCTGCAGCATAATTCACAAATGGCCAAGACGTGGAAACAACCTACGTGTCTATTATGGGTGAACGGAAAGAGGTGGTGTAGATACACACAACGGAATATTATTCAGCCAAGAGGAAGTAGGAAGTCCTGTCATTTACGACAACATGCATGGACCTTGAGGGCATTATTCTACGTGAAATAAGTCAGAGGAAAATACTATATGCCATCACTTATACGCGGAATCTGAAAAAGCCAAACTTGTAGAAACAGTGCAATAGTGGTTACCAAGGGCTGGAGGGTCAGGGAAATGGGGAGGTGTTTGTCAAAGGGTACAAACTTCAGCTGGAAGATAAACAAGTCCTGGGCATCTAGTGCACAGCATCGTGATGATAATTAGTGTTGTGCTGTATACTTGGAAGTTGTTAAGAGTAGATCTTACATTTGACTATAAAAAAATGATAATTATGTGAAATGGTGGTGGTATTAACTAGCATTACAGTGGTTATCATTTTGCAATATAAGTATCAAATCAACACATTGTACATTTTTTTTTTTTTTCTTTTTTGCGGTACGCGGGCCTCTCACTGCTGTGGCCTCCCCCGTTGCGGAGCACAGGCTCCGGACGCGCAGGCTCAGCGGCCATGGCTCACGGGCCCAGCCGCTCCGCGGCACGCGGGATCCTCCCAGGCCGGGGCATGAATGCGTGTCCCCTGCATCGGCAGGCGGACTCCCAACCACTGCGCCACCAGGGAAGCCCCAACACATTGTACATTTTAAACTCACAATGTTATATGTCAATTATATCTCAAAGCTAAAAAAAGGTTATTTGGGAAGAAGTAAATGGTTGAAGTGTGAACAAATGAAGGAATGAAGAATGACAAATATAAATACCGATTAATAATGAGAGGTTTAAATATGGATTGAAATGATATAAAAATATGACATTAAAATCAGGACTGAGTACTGTCATGGTAATCTAGACGTCTCACATTTTCTGGGAAAGAGGTAAGAGTCCTAATTTATATTAGATTTTGATATCCCTAACATTGCAGAAATCCCTAGGATAACTCCTAAAAGATTAAACATTAGAGCTTGGAGGAGAAATAAGGAAAAATAAAAACTCAACCTAAAGAAAGCAAGAAAGAGAAGAATTGGAACTTAGAACATGTGGGACAAATAGGAAGCACATAGTATGATGTTAGTTAATTATCAGTAATTGACAATTATATTAAGTTTAAATGCAGTAAGTTCCAGTTAAAAGTAAATTATGGTCTGGATTTAAAAAAGAACACACAAGACATCTTCCACTGGGCGTCCAGATCCAGTCTCCCTGCTTCTCCACTCTGTTTGTTCCAGGGCCCAGCCTACTGATAGCCAGATAGGCACTAGAGGGCACTGGAGCCTGTTGACAGGTAAGGGGAGACCAAGCAGGATGTCGGAGAAAGGGATGAGTGTGCGGTCCAGGTATTTAAAGGCTGCAGCCCTCTGTGATGTTGCAGTGATTGGCTCTGTCTTCCTTTAAAGGCAGATCCTGAGATGAGCACTTTGGTGCTGTAGTTTATCTGAGAACTAGCTCCAGGAAGCAGAGGTGAGGAAAGAGGAGGAAAGAAAAGGGGAAATAGGAAAAGCCAATAAGGAATCGGCACCATTGGCAACAGGACCTCTCAGAGCCTGCAGGATGCCTCTTGGAAACAGCGACAAAGTACAGGAGTCAGGAGCTTCTATCTGCTGGCTCTGGTTGCCCCTTGTTTGAAGGTCAGCGCAGAGACATTAACACCTCCGCTTGTCTGAACTGGAAGGCCTAGTGGTCTCTGGGCACTGGAGAAGGTACCGATGCAAAAGGGTGTGAGTGTGCTGGATGTGGAAGTTGTCCTGTGTGGGAGGAGCTGTGCAATACAGACGCGGCTGAAATCAGTGTTGGGCTGAGGGGAGTGACTCGAGGTATCTGCCACAGTGGAGGTGCTGGGTAACAGAAACGGCTGTTTCCATGGTTTCTTCTTCAGCTCCGTGACCTAGCCTATTGGGGGTGGGAGACTACGGGAGTGGGGGATTTGGGGCCTCATGACGGAAGGAGAGTGATGAAGTAGAATGAACTAGATGGAAACACAGACCCCTGTGACTTCAAGGGCTCGACTGTGGGTCACAAGGACTCCTCGAACACCTGAAATGAAGAAACGAGCCTGATGGGTAAGGAAGGGAGCAGATGTGGCCGGAGGGTACTGGTTAACAGGGAAGCAGGGATTTCAAGTGACTCCAACCCACTCTCTGGCCCTACACAATTTCTCAGATGGAAGGAATAGTGTATTAAATGCTAATTATCAGAAAGGAACCAAAAAGAGCCCTTTGCTTAAAAACTGACAGGGGTAGGGAGCAGGGAGAATAAAAATCAATGTCAAACTTTGTAAAAAGCTCAGCATAGGGAATTTCTGTACTTTCTTAGAGCTTTTAAGATGTAGTCATAGATTTTGAACATTTCTAAAACAGCAGCGTGCCAGGCTAACGGAATAAGAAGTTAATAGTCTTCCTATAGCATGTTTATCCCCATTAACATCAGAATTAAGTGTAGCATAATTACTACCTACAACTGGGCACTAAACATGTACCCATCCATGAAAAGTCAGTCCATGCACCTTACCAGTGCCAGCCAAGGGACTTGAAGTGGGCTTTGTCTGCAGTGTCCAGCCTGGAACCAAGACACAGGATTCTACCTTCATTCCTGTCACAACCCAAGAGTCTTCCTCTGGTCTTGAACTAGATTCCTCACCAAGCAGTCAAGATACCAATTGTTTCCTGGAGCACTCCCCAGCAGAGCCCCGAGAGAACAGGTCTGGAGCCCTTCTAGGTTCTCCAGCTTCCTGAAGCCCTGCTAGACTGGACCCCCAACCAGACAGGTGCCATAGCTGGACTCAGTGGTCAACCGGGCTACTCTTGCGACTCTGGTGGAATTATACCGGCGGAATGCTGGGAGCTGGATCTCCACAGCACCTCACTCTCTGTGGCCCAACAACCTTTGAGTCTAGTACCTTCTTTTAAAAATTGGGAAAGAATCAGTGACACTCCAGATAAAGATTCCCCCAGTATCATGAGGACCTTGAACAGGCTGTTCTAGCTCTTCAGGGTCCAATAAAGTCTGAGAAACACATTCTCCATGCCCCACTCAGGTTCTTCCTCCTTGGAGAAGGGTGACTTGAGCTGAGATGGCTCTGAGGCAAGAGTCATCCTCAAGTCTTGCCTCCCTGCCTCTCAAGCTTTCCTGGGGGTCTGGGGCACAGGAGGGGTAGTGAAGTACCAACGATGAAATAGGAGGCAGGATACGCCTGCTGTGGCTGGTGACTCTGCTTCCAGATTATGGTCCATGTTCCACTGGTAGCTCATGAGACAGGTAGTGACAACACTGGGAACATTTTAATAGTTTTATGTTCTGTTTTTATTAAAAGTTATTATATATTTGAAATAGGCATTCTTATAGCCTATGATATAATAGTTGTACCAGGAATTATAACTTCAAACACTTTTAAAGAAAACACTAATTTAAAATAAACGGGATGTCATTTGGTCTTTTATATTACAAAGGATGCATTCCTCTCCTACACCCACATCAGCACAAAGGAATCCATCAGAAACTGAAAGAAGGCGGGATGTGATCGAAGGGAGAAACCATGAATTTGTCTTTCACTCAGTCTCTTTGTGACTATCCTTTTCTCCCCTTCAACTTCCATCAAGGAAGATGGTTAGTGTCAAATTCAGGGCCATATAGAAAGAGACAACCAGCCTCACAAGGCTCAGAAGCACCCTGGGGTCCCCTCCCCACTTGTCATCCATGTATGTGTGAGGCGGATAGAGGAGGAGGAACTTCAAAGCAGAGAGTCAGATTAGCCTGAGCTCAAGAAGTCTGTAACCTCCTAAGCATCCAATTCCAAGGGTGATACTTTCATCTGGACCAGACTGCCTCGCCCCCTGCACTTCACCTTCAGGTCAGTGGTCAGATAGGTAGTCCCAGAGCTTGCACCCTGATGGAGAACCAGGTAGAATGTGGCCCCTTTAGAGGGGCAGCTCTCCTTGAACCATGCTGTGCTTCATCGACACCAGAGTTCTCTCTCTCTGCTGCTCTCAAGAGCCTGGCTCCCCTTCTCAGAGCTATTGCTCCATCCAGTGAACTACTTCATTTGGAAACAGGGGATTGTACACCATTTGGTTTGGATGGGAATATTCTCTAGGTGTTCTAGAAGCAGCTAAGGCTGTGGCCGGGGCACATGGGTAGAGAAATCCTCCTGTTTTGGAAGCAAGCAGAACCATCCCCAGGGATGGATTCCTACTCCTGGAACCAGTATCACTGGCCTTTTATTCTCAGTGCACGCAGACTCACCCACACGCCTCAGCCTTAGTCACCACCTCGGCCTGGCAGGGTTTTCCTTGTGGTGTCCTTACCACCCTCCAGGTCAGTGATTGCTGCACCCTGAAAAGGAACCTTCGGTCCAGGCTTGATTGCTCCTAGCCTCACAAAACCATCCTGTGGTTGACTGCAAGACATGTGATCTTCATAGCCAGAGACACTGCCAGGCCTCTTTCCTACTGTGCTCGATTCAGATACCCAACAACACAATAGAACCTGAACCCTCTGAGTCACCAGCATCCACTGAGGACACGACACAAACACACTGGACCTTCCTGGGGACAGAGTGCTGGTTGTGACCTAAAACGGGTTCCTCTGGCCTGTGGTACAAAGACCTCTAACTGGAAACTCCAAAAGCATTTTCATCTCTGGACATCAGTTGGCATTGGAAGAATAACTGCCACGTTTTGCTTTTGAGGGACAAATCAAGGTTCTGTCTTGGTGACATTTTGTCCTTGGAGGATACCTAAAAGTAGGCTGAGGTCACAGGCACAGTGTGATTTATTTGGGGAGAAGGTTCCAGCTGAGAAGGAAGCCAGCTCTGTGGGCCTTTTGTGCTTGTTATGACATGGAAGCAAAGCACCTCTTGCTCAAAGCCACCAAATACAAATGTAGAATATGTGGCGGGGTGGGGAGCGTCTGTGGCAAAACTTCAGTTCATGTTTGACATCACAGAGGCCAACAAAGTGAGTTCTGGTGACAACACGGCGATATGGACCCAAGGAGTCCCCAGACAAGAACAGGATGAGAGGGAGACAGCAGGGCAGCAAGACAGCAGGCCAGTGGGACTGCCAGTGATAAAGAAGAGATCTCTACCCCTTCTTAGCATTTAGAGATTCCAGCCCAGCACTGGACTTTCTCAGAACCATTCTCTGCAAGGCCATGGTCACCTCTAATGTGGATAACAATGTGCCCAGTGTCTGAGGCCCGAGTTGTGAATGGATCATTTTCCAGATGAAGAGTTACTATTTTATGGACAATTTAAAAATATTGTGAGCTACCTTGGGGGCTTGGCTGTGTCTAGGAGTTCCCTTGGGAGGTGCCTGTAGTCTTCAAGGTCACAGCAGAGGGAGGCACTCGTTCATTTCTAACAAGGGGGTGGTGGCAGAAGAGTTCTGGGAAGAAGACTTGAGTTTAAGTATGGTGGGCTATGCCCCAGAGGTCAGAGGGACAAGTAATCTGGACACTAATCACACCAGCCATCCTCAGACTCATTCCATAAAACAGAGCCACAAGTGAATTAACGTGAACCATGCATGACTCAGATGCCACCAACCACAGCTCCAAACTGTAAGGTAAGAAATTTCATTTGTTGCAACATGTATAGAAACCAAATCCTTAAGATGGGGAAAACAATCCTCCTGAGTGTTACGTATACTCGATAAGAACCCGTGACAGCCTGTGTCTGACGCCCTTCCCCAGCCCACATGGTCTCATACTGTATGACCTGCAACCTTGAGTAACAAGGCTCTAAGCAGCACCATCCCTGTGGTACGGTGTTGTGAGAAACACACAAGACCAGAATAGACAAGAACTACAACTTGCATGGCAGACAGAGTTGTGATGCTTGGACCTCCCTTCAAGAATCAATCAAAAATGAATTTGTCTAGAACCACCATACAACCCAGCAATCCCACTACTGGGCATATACCCTGAGAAAACCATAATTCAAAAAGAGTCATGTACCAAAATGCTCATTGCAGCTCTATTTACAATAGCCAGGACATGGAAGCAACCTAAGTGTCCATCGACAGGTGAATGGATGAAGAAGATGTGGCACATATATACAATGGAATGTTACTCAGCCATAAAGAGAAACGAAATTGAGTTATTTGTAGTGAGGTGGATGGACCTAGAGTCTGCCATACAGAGTGAAGTAAGTCAGAAAGAGAAAAACAAATACCGTATGCTAACGCATATATATGGAATCTAAAAAAAAAAAAATGGTTCTGATGAACCTAAGGGCAGGACAGGAATAAAGACGTAGACGTACAGAATGGACTTGAGGTCATGGGGAAGGGGAAGGGTAAACTGGGTTGAAGTGAGAAAGTAGCATGGACATATATACACTACCAACTCTAAAATAGATAGCTAGTGGGAAGCAGATGCCTAGCACAGGGAGATCAGCTCGGTGCTTTGTGACCACCTAGAGGGGTGGGGTAGGGAGGGGGGCAGGGAGACACAAGAGGGAGGAGATATGGGGATATATGTATATGTATAGCTGATCCACTTTGTTATACAGCAGAAACTAACACACCATTGTAAAGCAATTATACTCCAATAAAGATGTAAAAAAAAAAAAAAAGAATGAATTTGTCATTCACGTAGGAGCCTCCACCTGTAAGAGCAGTTAGGATCTGCTGTAGCTTTTAAGCTGAGGCCACTTTCTTCCCAATGACCACACATGATGGGGTGTTAAGGCCTGGCCACTTCTGCCACACATAGGACTTCCCTAATGGGCAATCTTCGCTATTGAGCTCCAACTTTGGTTGTCTGAGACTCTGTCATACCTGCACCCCCTCTGAAGCCGTCCTTATCCACTCCTGCTTCCTTTCTCTTCTATCCTCTGAATTGTTGCAGCAGATGGTAGAAGGGACTTCAGGGCATGGGAAAGGGTAGATATTACACATGAAGCCAGAATAACCCAGAGGGCTCTGTACACAGTGTCCACAGGTCATGCCCTTCAGGAAGCCCATCAGGACTGTACCCTGAGAGGGGCACGGCATCACTAAGCTCAGTGGTGGCCCCTCTGCGGGCCATGGCTGATGACAGCGGAGTTTCCTCAGTGGGGATGATCAACCCCAAACCAACAGAGGCTAGGTGGTGGCGCTTCCTTCAGAAGCTGGAGCTGTGTGTATACATCACATACACACTTAATGCCAACCCACCGTCCCCCTTTAGGAAGCAAGCACGGATGAACAGTAGGCTGAATTCAGTTGCTATCAAAGCAGTCATGATTCTCTGCCTGACCTGGGTCTCAGATCAACATATGGGAGTGAACATGAAGTACAGAAGTATAAAGATTCCTGCATCTCATGTTAATGCCCACCATGGAGGAACCACTGAATATGCTAGTAGAGAAAATGACTCTGGCCAGTTAATCTCAGCCAGTCCTTGATATGAAGAAATAAAGTAGTGATAGTTGCTACAACATGGATCAACGTTGATGCTAAGTGTAAGAACCAAGACACAAAAGGCCACTTGTATGATTCCCTTCATATGATTGTCTAGAATAGGCAGGTTTACAGAGGCAGGAAGTGGATTAGTGTTTGCCTAGAGATTGTGGGTGACTTGGGGGGACAAGTAATGACTGCTATTGGGTAAGAGTTTCTCTTTGGGCTGATGTTCTTAAATCAGTGGTGATGGTTGTACAACTTTGAATATACAAACTCCTTCAAATGTATACTTTAAATGGCTGAATTTTATGGTATGAGTTATGTCTCAAATTTGTTAAATATATACTAGCTGGCATTTATCAGCAGCCATGAGAGAGATGGTGCAATGGGCATATGAACAGAGAGGCTATGGTGGCAGTGATGGAGGCTACACAAGGGCCCAGTGGCAGGGCAGCCCACCCCTCAAGGCTAAACCAGCTCTCGCTCCAAGTGTCCACCCTGCCAGCAGTAGAGACCAGTCTTGAGCTCCCGACATAGCACTGTGCCTCAAGAAGACCGCCTACCCACGTGGTGTCATTTACTCTATTGGGTGGGTCCTTTCCTTCCTGGAGGGGCCAACAGTTCATTCTTATGTTGATGAAGATATATTCCAGGTATGGATTTGCCATCAGAACGTCAAACAGGAGCCGCTCTTGGGGAGCTTACTGAATGCCTGACCCACAGTATGAACTGCTACATCGTAGCATGACTGTTGGAGCCACTTTACAATGAACGATGAAGGCCAGACCCTGGAATCCAGCGGGCGCCTCACATACTGCACCTTTCCGAGGCTGCAGGCCTGATGGAGCATTGGCACAGCCTCCTGAAGGGGCAGCTGTAGCTCCTCTGCAAGGATAGGCATCATCCTTCAGGAGGCTGTATACACAGTGAAACAGATGACTCTATGGCGCTATGTCTCCAGTGGGAGGAACACACGGGTGCAGGAACCAAGGGGTTGAAACAGGAGAGGCCCCAACTTGCCATAATTCCTAATGACCCACTGGGGGGGACTTAGTCTAATCCTGCAGAGCTAAGAGTTGCAGCGACAGGAAGCCCAAAGCTCTGTTCCTCAAAGACAGCACACTCTTGCCAAAGGATCCCTTTGACCGTCCAGTTATGGCTGCTGTCTGGGTACTTTGGGCTTCTTGTGTCCAGGAACAGCAGGCAGGAAGAGTGAGCACCATCTTGGTAGGGACACCGGACCTCACTGAGATAGGGTTTCTGTGACACAAGGCATCAGAGTGGAGGATGGATGGCACTGAGTGGTTCCTCGGGACATCTCTTGGTCCTCCCCTACCCAAAGGTAAACAGACAAGTACAGCAACACCAGCCCGAGAAAGGATAATTATCAGGGGCTCAGATTCCCTCCAGAATGAGCTCAAGTCACACCATCAAGTAAGCCACTGAGAGCAGCAGAGGTGTTAGCTGAGGAGCGAGTTTAGGATCGGCAGAAAGAGGAGCAGGAACATGAGTGCCAGTTATAGCCTGAGACCAACTGCGGTGACAGTGTTGTAGTTCATTCCTCCACCCTCCCTCTTCTAAGTCTGCCCACCAGAGACTGGGGAAGCTGCTCCCCTACATGCATGGAGAAGTGTGTGCCTTGGGTCTTGAAGAAAGGTGTTCGCCTTCAAGGAGGAGTTGTCTGAGAGCCTCCAGTGGTTGGTGTTTTTAGGACTCATCTCAGCATTTGGGGGTCTGTTCTTCCTGGGCAGCCTCCTGCCAATGACTGAGCATCTCTACCTGACACAGGACTTCTTTAGGTGTCAGTTCATGCCCTGGAGTTCCCCATTTGATTAAAATGGTCATATCTGCACTGTGGCTGAGCCTGGCTAGGTAAGGATAAGGAAATAGGTGATGAAAGAAAAGATGAAGTGATGTGATACAACGCACCTCCCCTCTGGACACCCCATTACAAAGAGTTGAAAACTGACACAGGTTTAGCTTAGCAGGTTCATTCACTAGGCCCAGAAAGGTCACAAAGAGATTATACTTTTGAGTAATCCATAGATGAGAGACAAAGGAGAACTTATTAGCCTGCTTGCTCTCATCTCTTCCTGTAGGTCAAGGTTCACCCCATGTGGAGCTGAACCCCAGACTTCAGGTACCTTTGGTGTCTTCTTAGGAACCCAGATACCATACCCCATGTCATCCTGTTGCAACCAGGTCTAAAAGTAGAAGGTCAACCTGAACCAGGCAAAGCAATAAGATATTCAAGAAGTCCTAGAATCTGTACAAGGTCATCACCAACATGCTCTCCATCCCTAAAATAAAACATTCTGTGAAATCTCATAGATGAGAATGTGTCCACATTGGAAATCAATGATTGCCCATGCAACAGCCTGCACTTCTGAAGGGGAAGGTGAATCCCACCTCCCACAGTGACCAACTGATGTGCTCACGGCATACAGCAGCCATGGGGTTAGCACTGAACGGTCTACACTCCCCGGCATGGGATTCTGGAACGCTCATGCGGTGGTCATAAGGTGACACGTGCAGACTTTACTAACTCCGAGATGCTTCAGTCAGAAATAGAAGGGGGACAGGACCCTGACCCAGAGGGGAACATAGAATATCAAGCCATGAATGTGGAAGAGAAAGTCCTGTTCCATACTTAGATCAGGAATATTCAAACCAAGCCTCCATTTTTGTATAAAAACTCCTTTAAAAGAAAGCCTTAGGTACACAGCTAAATTGAGAGGAAGGTACAGAGATTTCCCATGTGCCTCTCCCCACCACCCTCATGCACAACCTCCTCCATGACCAACATCCCATACCACAGTGGGTATTTTAACATTTGTAATGTTTGAGGAACTGACACTGTCACATCATTATCACACAGAGTCTACAGTTTACCTTAGGGTGTACTCTTCATGCTGTACCATTTTGTATGTTCGGACAGCTGAACAATGACTGTATCTATCATGGCCATACGTGGTATTTTCACTGCTCTAAAAACCCTGTGCTCCCCCAAGCCTCCATTTTTATTTCCTCTGAGTAGCCTCAGCACCAACTTCCACTGGTTTCTCTCTGTCTGGAGGTCTTTGACCCCGAGAACTTATTTGTAGCACCCTCTGGGCTCTCTTGTCCAAGTTCAGGAAGCCTGATGTAAGGATTGTTGCAGGACATGGAAGACAGTGTTCCAGGATGAATGTCAGGAAGCCCTGCCCCCACTCTGGTTGCAGGGGAATCACTGAACACCTGGCTCCCACAAAGGGTCTTCTGTTCCTATGATCACTGAGGACTTTCCCCTCCATCGTAAGAGCTGTGTGTGTCTTCTGAGGCATATGCTCTTCTCTACGGGCTCTGTCCCTCTCAGTACTGGTAAGAAACAGCGAAAATAATGTCGCTTAGAGAACCACTTCCTTAGATTAATGTCACCATGAGAATAAACTAATCTACTCATTGGCAGCTTCCACATTTGATGTCTCTGTCCATAAGGAGATACCACAGGAAAGCACCTCTTCAAAATTCCGGGGATGCCCGAGAAAGGCAACTCTCGGTAAGTCCCGGGAGCTGATCTATTTGACTCTTGCTCTGGGCACCTAACCCTCCAGAATTAGGCCAATTCACTCCATTTACAGAGCCACTGAATTAGCTCTCAGTGGAAGCACCTCTCCTGATCTCTCCCACCACCCAAGAAACACCAACACACATTCTGCCAAATGCTGTGTAAGACCCAGCTCATGGGACAGATTGGCATTCTACCTGTGAATCAGGTAGGGTAGACACTTTGCAACTGAGAAATCAGGAGCCTTTAGATTTCTTAAAGTGTACCAATACACTTCCAAGGAAAAGGCATGCGCGTTATTTCCAGAGATCTCATGAACTGTCACGAGAAATGCCACGAGGCAGAAATTCTTCGAGGAAATCTCTGGATCACGTTGGCCACAGTTTGAAGCTAATCAGGCACAGCTGTACCTCTGTGGTCTCATCCAATTACGGGGAACAGCTCTTCTGGGGCCCTGGTAGCCTTCTCCTTCTTGAGGAGAGGAGGAAAATGAACTCAAGAAAAGCAGGACTAGCAGGATGATCTACTCTACATCGCTGAAGTTGGTCCCAGAGCCGCAACTGGTATCCATTGTCTTCCTCTTCCACGCTCTGTTCCGAGATCTCCCTGACCCTCAGTTACTACCTATGCTGCACTTGCTGGCGTAGGTGGTTAGAACTCACTTTCATTCCTGAAGGGTCTGAGCCTCCAGTAGACACATCCTTCTCAGGATGGTGGCTACACTCGTCCACTCACAGTCACAACCGGGCAGGGGAAAATCAGTAAGCATCCAAGTGGATCGCCTGAGTACCACATCCCTTCCTCGCTGCCCTCCTTTTATATCAGCAGCTCTACTTCCAGCTGATCACCAGGATTGGTCATCCCTGCCAGAAGGGCGCCTTTTCTTGCCTCATGGTCCTGGATACAAGGAGCCTGAAGTGCCTGGGATGCGGTCACATCTTATACTTCAGGGACCCCTTGCCGTGTCCCCGGCAAGAATGAACCCTACTCCCACCCTCTCCAAGTCTCCACCCTCTTGGGACTAGGACCTCCAATCCTGCAGAGCTGAACTGGAGGGGTGATAAGCACAAAGTCCTCTGTAAGAGACTAAGAATGATGCTAAGTGAGGCCACACCTACTTCCGCCCCTTGGTTTCTGGACTCACGGGTTCTTCCTATTGGAATAGACCACCACCTAGAGTTCTTCTACTTAGCTCTTCTACTTTGAATCCCGAAGGATGGCACCCACCCTCACGGAGCATTGCCTGAGCTGGTGTTTCAGCTGTACGTACAGCAGGCCATTACTATGCTTTATCAGGACAGTTCTCTATGGTGCTGTAAGCAGATGGCCCACCTTGATTTAGAACCCTGGGAACCTGCAGTGTGATTTTCTCATGGTGGTTTACCATGAGCCCCATGATACCCCCTTTCCCACCACTCACATCTCCAACACCCTAGGGTCTGCCTGATCATTGGCCCAAGTGTCAGGGCATTTGCTCCACAGCCCAGACCTGCTGCAGAACCCATTCCTGCTCTCGGCCTCACACAAAGCTGGTGGCCTCTTTCATGTCATCCAGTATACAGGTTGGGACAATGTACCTAGATTTGGAGAGTGGCCTCTAGAACCCCAACAGGCTTGGCAGGCACTGTGATTCTTTGCCATTCTAGATGCAAGATACAATGTCTTTTCCTTTGCAGAGATGTCCCAGGATGTCTTGACCTCTTGATTCTAAAGTCATTACTGAAACAGCAAGCTCCCCAAATCCTTGGAGAATTTCTCTCTCACCTTCTGAGGTGCACATGTCTTACCAAGTCCCCCTACGTGCTAGCCCCCTCTTATTCATCATGCATGGTGGTTGGCATTGTCGACGTAATGGATTTCTTGTTCTGCAGGATGCTCGGCCATTTCAGTCTTTTCGAACTAGAATATAACAGAGCGGAGAAGTCTACGTAGTCTTGGGAGAAAACTGAATGTCTTTACTGAATGCTGAAGAGCAAAGTGCTTCTGACCCTCTTGCCCTATTGGGATATAAGTTAATGCATGTGCCAAGTCAGTGGGCATACAGCACACGGCTGATGCACCTGAGTGCAATTCCTGCTCTACCAAGGATGCTGTGTCCACCACAGCAGCTAGGATCAGGACTTCTACTTTGAAGCTCACAGTGGTCTACGGTCATTCTGCAGGATCTCTCCAATTTCTGTAGAGGCGAGACAAGTGAACAAACTGGGGATGTAATAAGGACAACCACGCCTGCATCCTGAGTATCCTTAACGGTGGCACTGACTCTTTGCCATTGCCCTGGGATACAGTATTGTTCAGGATTTGTTATTTTTGCTGGGAGGAGGGGCAGCTTAAGTGGCTTCCACTTGGTCTAACCTACAATGATAGCTTGTTTCACAGGCCAAGGACGACGTGAGGGTCATTCCACATCAAGGATGTCATTCCCAGTCGTGGATCCAGGGACTGGAGAAAAGACAACTAGGTGTGTCTGCAGGTATAGTGGACCCAGAGAAAGCTGGGCCTTGTCCAAGTGCCCATTTAAATCTTAGCCCCAAATGCCTCCTTTTAATTTAGGAAACAATGAAGGTAGAGGTTTTGGGGTATCAATGTCATCTAATCTTGTCTCTAAACAATCTTTGAAGTGGCTGGGTTTTCTCTTTTCCTCACAGTATTGTCTTGAATAAATGGCCATAGTCTTCTCAGGAATTTATACTTATGTTGTGGATTATATACTTGTGTCGTCAAATCACAAGAATATATACTTGTGTCGTGGATTCTTTGGGCATCCAGCCACTTCTTTAGTCAACGGGTTCTGGGTCTAAAAACCATCTTAGGTCCAGGAATTGTGCAAGAGATCTTAACCCTTCTATGATGACTGCTCTATCTCCTGCTTTTAATTCTCGCTTCCTTTTGATCATATCTATAGGCTAAAATAGATATTTAGCCAAGAAGTGTGCTGTTTAGTATCTGACATTCTATTAAATCACCTCTACTGTTCTTTGAAGGTCATGGCCTCTTGGCTACAATAGTCACCTTTCCAACCGTTAGGTGGTTAGGTGCTGCCCTCTGGCCTCTCTTGCTTGGACTGGGGTGGGGGTGTGAAGTAATCCTCACTGCTGATCAGTGATCTGAGTTCCATGAATGCCTCTGCCATCAGCCCTGTCCTGCAGGGGAGCCTCCAACGCACTTAACGATGCTCTTCTCATCAGTGCATTCCTGGTGGCCTTCATGAAGGTTTTGCAAGGGCATCATCTCGCATTCATCTTCTGGACTCACATAATACACGCTCTTCAACATGTTCACTTCCCTGGGCCTCTTCAGCCCCTTCTCTGCTGTCTGCCAGGGCAACTCAAGCATTTCACTTAGAAGCCTGGGAAAGCTCTTGCTGAGCAAGGGGCCGGCGCGATGAGTTTCTGCTGTCCCCTGAGGTTCTTAGGGGTGTCCGAAGAGGGACAGATGATGGTTCCTTTGGCGGTCCCCTTCAAGAGTGCCCCAGCCTCCTCTAAGGTATCAGAGATACCACTGGGATCTACAACCCATTCTGTACTTGCAGCTTCCCAACTGGCACAGGTGAAATGCCATTCCTTGATGAGCTTCATTTTCCTAGTCTCAATAGTACCATTAAACTTGCTATGGTAGGAACCATTCTGAAACTCATAGAACCATATATCTGAGATCAATGAAAGTCATTGATTAGAACTTATCACTTTGCCACTGTAGATAGCAAGAAGCCTGCAAGATGGCCCGATTTGCTTGCTCTGATATTCACCATGTATCCAAGGGATGTGGCTAGCACAAAGAGGTGCAGCCGAATGATCAGGTTTTACGGCACTTCTTCCACTGGGCAGGCATTGGATATAGTTCTGGATGTTGGTGAATGTAGTTTTCAATCTCAAATGAGAAGAAGCATTTAGGAAGACTTTAGGCAGATAGGAGGGGACCTCCTCAAGAGAAAGGTCTTGCTCTTCTTGGGTAACTCACGCCAATTCAGCTCCTAGCCTCGCGGGCAGCTGCCTCAACTTGTACCCTCTTGCATCTCTAGAAGTTCATTTTCCCCCAACTTTTTAAAATTTGCATTGCAAGGAGTAGGAAAAAAGAATAAGTTGTTTTAACGTCTCTTTATTCTTAGCGTAAAAGCAAAGGAAAAGAGTGGCTTAAAAAATAAAGACCAAACTACCTGAGATTTCCTTCATAGAAGAGGTATTTTAAGAGTCAAATGTTATCCTTGCAAACAGATTTTGTGTAGAGATTTTAAGTTCTTTGTATCCTTTTGAGGTTTAGTTACTAATAAGCTGTACTGCAATTTAGCACATGATCTAACTCCATCAGTTAAACTCCTTTAGGTTCTCCCAAGCCATGAAATAGCTTGCTTAGTTTGGACACCCTCTCGTGTTTATGTCAACCATGGTTACGGAGAGCGGCCGTCTATAGATGTAGAGCTGCAGTCAGGAAACCCAAGGGTTGGAAAAAACCCCATACCAAATTCAAACCAACACATTCATACCCACAATTCCTAGTAAAGAATCCCCAAGGTAATGATTTGAAAAAGAGTTTGTTCAGATATCCAGGTAGCTCACATTTAGGCTTTCTCTTAGATATTTCACATAGAAAAAAAAATCCTTTTATCTAGTTCTTCAGGTAACAGAAGAGGCATGCCTCTCTGAAATAGCTATGTTATTATGAATAGAGAATTGCAACTGAGTATACAACTTTGTTTAGTGTTTAAGAAGGTCACAACTTTCAGGGAACAAAACATTTCCATGAGGACAGAGCTGGAAGAGCTAGTCATACATCTCAAACCATGGACTTTAACGGCACGTCAATTAGAATCCACTTATCTGAGCTGTAGAAGTAGACACGATCTTCCCTTTGAGGATGGGTCCAGGCACCTTTCTGGATTAATGGCACATAATGTCTAAAATCCTCCTGTGTTACTGTGGACATGGCTCTTAGCTTAACCTTTTTTGCAGCAAGAGTGGAGGGATTTCTAGTTTTATAACCTTGCTAAGGCTGCCCTTATTCCCAGGTGGTCAGTCTAATTTCTTTGGGTTAATATAGATTTTTATTTAAATCTTCCATGAGTAGCTTATCCTCTAGCCACTTTTTTAGCTGGAAAGCTGGTAGGGATCAGAGAATTTAATGAACCTAAGAACTTATCGCTGGTTTCAAAGAGAGTAAAATCCATTACAGCTCCTGTGTAATACCACGTGACCTGTTGACCATGGAGACATAATACCCAAGTTCTCATAAGATTTATGTATCCATGAGGAGTTAGTGAATAAGCTAGAAGATTCTAGATGCGTCTTCCCTCAGCTTGGCTGCCTTCAACCAACTCTCACAAATACACCTTTAGTATGGATCGCTCAGCCCCAACTTTTCAATATGTTATTGAAATCTGAGGAAGGAGAGCTCAGTCCATAGTGACCCCCTACCTCTTGCCTCCCAAATTCCATGGGTCACAATCCCCATATTACATGGAAGTCTTCAAGTCTGTCTCCCATGCAGATCAGAACATAGATGCTCCAGGGAAAGCTGAGAAAAATGTAAGTTCTACTTTTTGTCTTCAATCATTTTGGTCCCCTTGACTTTCCTTTTCATTTCCTAGTTAAGACCTAGCTTCATTTACCAGTACCTCCGGCCCCTAAAAACCTCATAATCTAACAGAACTTATGCCAAGGCTTGGCCATACCCTGAGGGAATCTGTTCTAATAAGAAGACCTGTACCCTGGAGTTCCTCTGGTCTTGGCAAATCACATTGCTTCATCATGCCCTAATATGTGACTAGTTCAGCCAAGTCCTCTCCATGTTTGAATTTCATTTTGAAAGAATAAACTGAGGCCAACATGAAGTGGAAACTTCAAAAAACTGGGCATCTAGATTGATCTGTCATTGAGAAACTGACATTGAGAAACTGAAGCTCCAGAAAGATTAGTAATATCAACTCTCTAACAATCCCTGAGAAGCCGTTCCCTAGCCAGTGCAGGGACCAGTAAGCTCCAGGAGCCCGAATGTCATGAATCTAGATCTTCCTTTAAATAAAGTCTTGCTGCTCAGCTGTGGGCAGTGGGGCTAACGAGCCACTTCCAGATGTCAGCTCCTTCAGGGCTGCCTCACGTGAGCTGCTTTTCCCATGATCATACCCTTCTCAGGGGATCAACAGCCAATGACCCACAAAGGTGGGAGTAAAAGGACCTGGCTGCTTTGATCCAAGGATTTGTTGGATCCAGATTCAAGTTCAATACTTCCTCTGCCTGATTCTATGTCCTCCCTCTTCTTCACCCAGGCTCTGTGCCTAGTAGACGTCCTTTCTGTAGGACCATTTCTCAACATCTGCTCATGGAGGACACAACCCATGAGACAGAACAGAAATACAGGACTCAGAGAAAACCATACCTGTTAGGGAAGAGGAAGACACTTGGTCATTCTGGCATTCTGCACCTGTTCTTTTTGTCTGTGTTCAGACAGAACCGCAGAGGGGTCCTGTTAACGCCGCGTGCCATCGTTGTCATAAAGCAACATTAACGCTGGTATTCTATGAAACTAAGTTTGGTTCCACTACCCACTGAATGCTATCAAAACGCTCCCCACCTATCTCTCTTGTTGTCTCCTTTGGCCAAGGGTAGAAGTCTGACCATCCATATCCTAACCAGTGCAGTAATTCCAGTTAGAAGCTTGTCCTGGGCACATAGTCTGTAGTTAGACTTACTCATATTCCTTTTATTGCGTGATAAATTATAGGAATATCTGACTTAACAGATGTACTATAGCGCTGAAGATTCTGGAAAGGATTCCTCAGCCAACTGTAATGGCAAAATAGTGCTCATAAACAGGACTAGGTTCTGGTTAGGAAAACATGTCCCGAAATCCAGCTGGGTCAGTTGTGACCAGTCACGTGGCTTTTCTTTTAGCCAAGTTATAGACCATTGTACCTGATTGGTTGTACTCAGGTAGTCCCAGCAAGAAGTGTTTGTGCTAGCCCAAATTCCTCCTTGCCCAGTTATGACTGATGAATTTAAACTGGATTGCTAGGTCTCCAAAGAAGAGCTTGTCATTAATGCCTTTCTAGGGTGAGACATTACTGACCACTTTCCATTTGTATTATTCCCACTATGCGAATCCAAACTTGCACAGCATGCGCGAACAGCAGGTTATTGGAAATTCTCCTAAGTAGCCCACAGCTGCTAATTTGGGAGGTTTCTGGGTGTCCTTAAGGAGAAATGGTCCACTGGGTGGGAGGTGGCTTTAAGGCTGAAAGTCTAAAAATTACCCCTTGTTCAGTCTGTCGGCCTCTCCCCCCGAGGGGCCGTGTGTGGCAGTGTCCTCTCCTAGGCTCTGAGTGTGTGACGGGTAACCTTCTGTGGCTCTCATCTGTCCAGCTGTACAGTTGGGGTGAAGAGGGTGATTAAGACACAATTCACAGCAGTTGCCTTAGTCTGAGAAAGAACGCCCACCATGGCTTTGTGTTTGCTTAAGTGTCAGAAGATGAACACAAAGGATCAGAAGTAAGAGACACGTTTAGCTGGCTGCTAGTAGTAGGCAACAGTAGGCAAGGTTAGTGGATGTCAAGGGAATAAAGAGAGATACTGGGGAAATCAGAAAGCCAGTATTATTTCATTGTCTCAAGAGAAACAGCCTATTCCCTGCAGTCAGCAGCTCGATTTGACAGTTTGGGCTGGAAGCTGCCTACTCCCTGCAGGAGTCACCTACCAGAAGGTTCTGGAAGTAGGAGAGAAGGAGGCATACTGGCTAGGGACCCAGGGATGTGAGAACCACCTAGCAGTGAGTTTCCTGGGTTTTTGTTTGACCTTCTGTACACCCCTGCCTGGCTGGGCACTAGTGAGATCCGAAGCCAGGAAATGCCAACAGGCACAGACGAGAGACAGCCCCAAGGGAAGTCTACTCTCTCTAGCCAAAAGCCTGGGGAAAGGACCCCCAACATGACAGGAGCCCTTTCATCGCCCCTGCCTGTTCTTTAGTTGAGAAAAGTCAAGCCCCTCCCCCAACTTATTGAGCACAGCTGCAGCAGAGCTCATGGAGGAAGCTCCTCTTCACTCCCGCAGGGGTGAGGGGGTGGCCCTCTCTCCCAGAGCCCGCGGACAGAATGCTGAAATCCAGCACACTTCCCTCCGGTGGGAGGGAGCTCTCCTTCCCTGCCCCGAGGAGGCCCTGGGGAGAGTCTTGTCATCCGGGTAACACAGGTGGGATCCACGAGAATAGCTTTATTAACTGAACTGACACTTGATCTACAGCTCCTAAGTGCGATATGCATTCTAAACAGGCTGACTACCTGCTAAAATGAAAGATCAATAGGAATCAGCCTTACAGTCCTCAGAAGCCTAAGGTACAGCCCGGAATTACACACTCGTACCGAGATCCAGAAACACTTCAGCTCGAATGAAAAAAGACAGGAGTCGGATATTAAGACAGATATTAGTTCAAGTTCAGTCAAGCTGAGGGAGGAAGATCTCACTGGGCAGAACACGTGCACTGAACTCTGGCACCCCATGTCACTGTTTTGGTTAAAGCCCTGGAGACAAGCAGATGGACCCTTCCTAGCACAGTAATGTCCCTCTTCTACACGGAAGGGGAGATGATGAAACATTATCAGGCAGAACAGCTGCAGCTTAGAGGCTCTGAGGGAGGGAGGCCCCTAAGGCAGCCCTGACCACTGGGTCAGGTGCTTTTCCCAGCAGCTCCTGTTCCTGGGCGCTGGTGCCTCTGGCTAGTGACAGTTCAGACCCTGGGTGAGCAGCTCAGACTTTGCTGAGGGCAGGTTGCCTTCTCTAGTCTGAGCTCTGCTTTGTCCACATCGAGAAGCCAGAAGACCCCTGCTTCTAGGGGGTCAGGAAGCCTAAGAACCTGGCTATGCTTCAAGTACGTTCAATGAGGATTCTCTAGGGTGAAGCATGCCCCAGCGTCACTGCCGTGTTCAGTGATCTGAAGCCTGTTTGGATATCCTCGTTAAATGAGAGGCAAGTGGCTGCCTTTGCACTAACGAAGAAAAAGGCATATCCTGGTAGGCATCTTTAGAGTTGGGGGACATCACACATTTGGGGATGCTGCTCAGATGCATGGAACGGTCCTTACAGCTGTCACTATTGAGTTGGACACAAGAAGGCTAGGATGAGCTTCCATGTCACATTGTCCTTACATCTCAAAGGATATCATGACAGAGAAAACTGCTATACAGAGCCACTGGAAAGCCCCAGTTGGATGACCAACAGATTCCTGGAGGAGAAGAGCCATGCCTACTTCTGCCAGCAAGTATTCTACATCTAAAAGCCAACTCCTGGCTTGCTCCTGGGTCCTGGTAATAATGAAATCCTAAAGATGGTTCCCTAAATGCCTGGAACTTTCTAGTGTACTTATGAACTCTACCACAAGCTGGATGTCATCTGTATCATAAGATTGCACTTCACAGCAGAATAAATAAAATACAGAAATAGTTAAAGGACCAGCTGGCTCAGGTCTAGAAGTCTCAAGTATTTTCTTGCACTTGAGGATTATTCCTGTTTATTCAAAAATCTCTGGTCTGATCTGAACCTTGATCACATGGGTAACAAATACCTTGATTTGTGCATAGGCGACAGGACGCAGCAGCCAGAATGAAGGTTTGAAGCATTTAATGCTAGGCTCAGTTGTCTGTGCATATTGTGAGGGGGGCCCCCATCTGGGGGGGGGCCCATCAACATCCCTCAAACTAAGGTGAGGAGCTCTTTGTATCCCATCCTTTATCCTAGGCCAGATACCTCTTTGAAGGAACACAAATTTAGCCTCGTGTGACTCTGGAATCCAGGCAGCACTGGATCTCTAGAGGCCCATCAGGAATCCTCTTTCACTCAAAAGGAGGACTGATCTTTTTTTTTTTTTTTTTGCGGTACGTGGGCCTCTCACTGTTGTGGCCTCTCCCGTTGCGGAGCACAGGCTCCGGACGCGCAGGCTCAGCGGCCATGGCTCACGGGCCCAGCCGCTCCGCGGCACGTGGGATCTTCCCGGACCGGGGCACGAACCCACATCCCCTGCATCGCCAGGCGGACTCTCAACCACTGCGCCACCGGGGAAGCCCAGGAGGACTGATCTTTAACTGCACTGAAACACTGAGTGCTCTTTAGTTTGAGGTCAAGTTGCCCAGTGTTGGTGCCACAGCCCTGGAAGCCGAGTCCAGCCTAGCTGGGACCTTGGAGGAGGTTCTCTTTGTCCTCACTAAAAGCCCTCTTCATTCTTAGCTTGCTAACGTGAGCCTCCCAGCTCATTTTCTCCAAGTTTCTTGGGGCCTCTGATATGGCAAGTTCCAGCCATCTCCTTCCCAATCAGCTTCCTCTCTCCCCCATTCCAGAGCCCTCCTGCTTCTGTCTCCTGAAGACAGAGCCCTTCAGGTCAGCTCTTGTCTCAGTTGACTCAGCCTCTTTGTCATACCCCCTCACATAACTTTCCTTTCTCTTGGTTCCCTGTAAAACACTGTCAGGTTTTGGTACGTATGCACTTATAAAAATACTCTTGCTTTGACTGTGGTGATGGTATCATGGGTCTATGTACATGTCCAAATTCATTAAAACGTATACGTTAAGTAGTGCAATTTCTATACATTAAATATACGTAGTTGGGCTTCCCTGGTGGCGCAGTGGTTGAGAATCCGCCTGCCAATGCAGGGGACACGGGTTCGAGTCCTGGTCTGGGGAGATCCCACATGCCACGGAGCAACTAGGCCCGTGAGCCACAATTACTGAGCCTGCGCGTCCGGAGCCTGTGCTCCGCAACAAGAGAGGCCGCGATAGTGAGAGGCCCGCGCACCGCGATGAAGAGTGGCCCCCGCTTGCCGCAACTAGAGAAAGCCCTCGCACAGAAACGAAGACCCAACACAGCCATAAATAAATTAATTAATTAAAAAAAAAAAAAAAATATATATATATATATAAACATACGTAGTAAAGCTGAACAAAACCCTCTAATTTCTGAGCCTCAAGACCTAGCCGTCTCAGAGATTCCAAGGCCTCTCTGTCTTAGATTACGGAGGACCCTCAGATGTCTCAATCACATATTCAGAGCAGGCTCATGACCTCGCACAACGGCCGAGGTCTTGACCTCGAGTTTTACCATGATCACTAAAGTCACCATATCATACAGGCACCCAGGTCAAAACTCCTTCCCTACACCAAATTAAAGGATCAGGCTCCGATCTTTAAGTCAAAATATTCTTATGCAGAATGATAGTTAAGTGCACCTCTCTGGCATGCAAGTTGGTCCTCAGCTTGCCAACTTCCCTCAGCTACAGCTGGGACTCTCCCAGAGCTTCCCAGTTCCTGAGGTCACGTTTGACCTTCATTTGCCATTTGAGGATTGCCCCCCTTCATGCACACGGATGGCCTGCAAATTGCGTCCTGTACTCTATTTGTAGGCAAAGTGAGGTTGCAGGGCCCTAAGCACCAAGTCCAGAGTAAGCCATAGACTTTCATTTAAGAACAAGGAAATAGATCAAGTGATCAACTCTGTCCTCATCAGGGTTCTCTCAGGCCAGCTGCCACCACCCCCAGGAGCACGATTGACCTGGAAACAGGTGACATAAGCAAGTTCAGCAGCAGCCATGCACAGTAGACAGGGAGGACCCCCAAACCTCCTGCAGAAGCCCTGCAAAGCGTCAGCACGGCGTGGCTCTAGGACCGTCTTAGGAGTTTCTTCTCACATAAGTCACAAACCACTTCTGGAAGGAGATCTAGGGGCCAACTGCTCTTGCACTTGAAGACTAAATGTAGGAAGCTTTCCAACCCAGGTAGATAAGAAGTCTCAAGATGCCCAGTGCCACCAAGGCCACGCTGAGCCCATGAACCCCAGGCAGAGGCTGGAGGAGAGTGGCACTCATTGACCCAGCAGACAGTGAGTTCCAGGCCTAGCTCTGAAGTGAAAGGTCCAGTGTGACTCAAGGCTATAGTTATAGGACTGAACCCTGGGAAGGGAAGAGAAAGGACCACAGAAGAGGGAAGCTGGGGAAGAGGGCTCTCCGTTCATCTTCCAAGCTAAACCTCTGCATTATTGCAGACCCACTGCCCAGTGGACTCCAGCAGACCCTGGAGTGGAGATGGAAGGAACAAGTTCAAGAATTGATACATCACCACCTTCTGCCATATCTGTTCCCATAAATATACCCAGATTGATGCCCAAGTGACCACTCTGGGCTATCCTGGGAAACAAAGTAGCAACATGTTAAGAAATATAAATTGTATCATCTAATGTGGACAAGAATACCTTGCATATTTTAGATACCCAAACAGTAGATGTAACTGTGACTGAATAAGATGTCAGTAATTTGAAACACTGTAACATACGACCGCCCAGTCACCAGCAGGGCTGAAGTTACAGACTGACATCGCTAATCGCTGGTTAGCATGTGAGGCAACTAGAACTTCCTTACATCAAGAATGTAAAATGGCATGACCTTTCGGAAGGCCGTTCTGGTGTGTCCCCCAAAGCCAAGCACACAGCGTCTACGACCCAGAGATTTCACTACAAGGTACACCAACAGGAAGGCACACACACGCACATCAGTTACCACATCCGACGACGCTATGCTAAAGCAACAGCTTTTAACAGTTCCCGAGCTGCCACCTCAGTATATCGCAACACTAGAATGGATAAGCTGAAGTATATTCATGATGAAATACTACATAGCAATGGAAATGAGCAAACTACTGCTATATACAAGTCTCAAAGATAGTGTGAAAAGACTAGAGTATATAAATGGGCTCACAGTAAAAGCTTCAAAAAATTTCCCCACTTTTATCACTGATTTGTTCTTTGAGGACAGTGGGTAGGAGGCAGGCCTTTGGTTTGTTGGTAACATTCTATCTTCCCGGGTCATGGTTTCATGTGTGTTCACTTTAACTTTCCCTCAGTCTCACTCTTCAATGTTATTTCATTAAACAGAGTGAAGGACAAGTAAGTTCACAGGTTGGGGAATTCAGTCCATAACTTTGCAAGTCTGTCCCTCAGTGTTGCTGCCCTACTCCCAGCAACTGCGAGCTTTCTGGCTGGGTCCTGGAGAATGTGGCTGCAGAGTGAGATCTCCCAAAGGGCTCGCTAGTCACCATGGACATGACCTAGGGTGTCTGGCTTGGAGGAAGTGTGGTTGAATTCCTAAGGCTCCCAGACCTGCCAGAGAGACTGTCTTCTTACCACACGCATGTTTATTGCTTGAAGTAGAACTTGAAGCTCAGTCTTCTGGGACCTGTAATATTTGTCCTCTGGCTACTTGTTTGCTGGAAAACTAGAGATTTGGGCATTTTTGTGAGCTCAAGAAACTGTTGCTGTTTGACAAATATCGTATAATAATGCATATATGTGCAATCTAGAAAAATGGTATGTGATCTTATTTGCAAAGCAGAAATAGAGACACAGACATAGAGAATGAATGTATGGATACCAAGGGGGAAAGGGGTAGGCGAGAGGAACTGGGAGGCTGAGATTCACGCATATACACTATTGATACTATGTATAGACAGCTGATGGGAACGTACTGTATAGCACAGGGAACTCTACCTAAGGCACTGTGGTGACCTAAATGGAAGGGAGGGCCAAAAGAGAGGGGATATCTGTATGTGTATGGCCGATTCATTTCGTTGTGCAGTGGAGGCCAACACAACAGTGTAAAGCAACCATACTCCAATAAAAATTCATAGAAAGAGAAACTGTTGCTATTTGAAAGAATAAAAGTAAACACTTCCTGTATATCTAACCCCCATAGCCAGCCAGGCACAGACACTTGAATTAACAATGTTTCTTGGACTCTGTTAGTTTGGGCGGCCAAATTACACAGGAGCAGAAGCAGTGACGACCTGTGCTCCACACGCCTGATCTGGCCTCATGAGCCTTCTTTGAGGGTCTGGTGTCCAGACAGACCTGCAGGAGGAAACTTCCTCCATCTTCAGTTTCAAGGTCCTGTGAGAGCTCTGATGGCAGAACACACTGCTCACGGCCTCATTCCCTGTTAGACTTAGCCTGTCGGAGCTCGTGCTTGCTCCCAGACCATGCAAGACCCAGTGCCTATCAACTATTCTATTCTATTTTTCTCTTACCCTCACCTCCTTCTTCTCTATCACAGACCCTAAGATAACTGTCTCAGGCGCACACTTCCCGACCACCCCCCTCAACCCTCACATCATGCTCTCTTCTCACTTAACACTGAGGTTCTGTTCATCCCTTGGATCAGAGTAATAGCGTGGAGGAAGCCCATGGCCCGGTCTGTGCAGATCAAAGTTGTCACAAGCTAACACACACTCACATGAGAATCTTCAACCAAGGTCCCTAGGCATATTAGGTTTGCTTTGGAGGAAAAACTTACCCACAGAGGAACTTTAGGGCAGTAAGAATGCTGTATGGTATTATAATGGTAGGTACACGTCATTATGCATTTGTCTAAACCCATAGAATGTACATCACCAAGCGTAAATCCTACTGTAAACTATGGGCTTTGGGTGAAAATCACGTGTCAATAGCGGTTCACTGGTTATAACAAAGGCACCCCGTCTGGTGGGGAATGTTGATAATGGGGAGGCTGTGTATGTGTGGCGGCAGAGGTACATGGGAAATTCTCTACCTTCCTCTCAGTTTTGCTGTGAACCTAAAACTGTTCTAGAGAGAAAACAAAGACTTACACCCAGACTGGCCCAAAGCTACATTCACAGAACTGGGCATCTGGACTGACCCATCAAACTTGACCAGGCAGGTCTCACGGCATTTTCTAGACTAGTCTAACTTAACCCTGATTGATCACTTCAGTAGACTGCTCTCTGGAGAGTGCTGGACCAGAGAGACCCAGAACTGCAGACCTCTGCCCTTAACTCCCTCCTGGACAAGTTTTGAGTCCCATGACAGGTAACCACCCAGCTGTCCCCTTAGCTTGGCCTTTGTACGTGCTTAGTATATAAGCAAAGCATGACCAAGACCCCATGGCATCCAGACATCTCTGGGTCTAAGATGGGATCACTTCTGGTGACAACGCAAGTTAGCTCTTCGAGAGCAATGCGGCAATTGTTACATGAAGACTAATGCTATTTTGATACTCCTTGGTCACTTGATAGTCACTTGCTAAAGTTAGACACATTGAGAGCTTTTTGTAAGAATCTGAGGGGCAACTGGTAACTTCAGTCTCCAGTAATGAAGCAGACATTCGGGGAAAGTCATTGCAGAGCTTCTGGGTACCAATGGAGAAGGGGCACTGCCAGCAGCCATTCTTGAGACTTAGAGCTTCATAGCTAAAATAAGAGGATGCTGAGACAGTTCTTCTCCAGCACCAAAAGAATTCCGGGCTCCCACTCCAGTCTCAAGTCCTTCCTAGGGGTGTGTACCCAGCTTTTAAGAGTAAGTACTATGACCAAAAAGCTGGCAGGTCTTAAAGACTTCCATCCCAATAAATCATTGCAAGCTAAGTACCACTTGCCAGGCTCTGTCATCTTATAAAACTCACCACAGGCTAAGTTCATACACTGGGCCCCGCTTCCCTTAACCCTCTTGGGTTTGGGAGAGAGGCTGAAGAAAGGCTGATACATCTTGGACCCCACCCTCCTCAGCTGCTCAGTTACTGTAAATAATAAAACATGAGGCTTCATCTAATCCCTGGGAATGCCGATCCCATGCTCAAGGCCCTCAGTCACTCAGGCATGCATTTCAGGTCTTTCGATGGATGGGGTGGGGGTAGGTGCCCATTAGGAGCTGCCTCTGCACCTAAAAGCAACTCAGGGCAGTGACAGCACTGCCCGCTTTAAAACCCAACGTGAAGAAAACGCCATCTCCCTTTCAGCCTCTCTTAACTTCAGAATAGCTGGTTAAATCAGACACAACACCAAGGCCATCAGTACAATGACACCTGGAAACTTAAGGATTATTTTACTCTCCTTTCAAACATCAGAGTGAGATGGGGAATTGCAGAGATGTAGCCAATTTAGGAGAGGTGATGAATTCCACCTAGAACAATCTAAGTTTGACGCACCTGTGAAACTCAAATAGGGACAGGTAGTAGGTATTTGAGTATGCTGGGTTGAGGCTCAGAAGAGCTCCACTAGAGGCGAAGATGGGAAGAGGGGAAAAACAGAAGTCCGTAGCTCTTAGTCGAGGCCGTGAAGCTATGAGATGGACTCGGAGCACAAGCAATGGGGGCCAAAGAAGAGCTTGCAAAGGAGACAGGAACAAAGTAGCCAGAGATGTGTCAACCCCTGGACCAGGCAGCATCTGGGCCAAAGCCCTCTCAGCCCAAATCCTCACAGCAGGTCTAGAAGCGAGGTTGGAATCTACTTGTTTGGGGCCGACTAACCACGAGAGCATTCAGACCCCAGAAGTTTAGAGAGACCTTATCAACATGCCATGTCACAAATACTACTTGGGAAACAATTAGTTACCAGGGTGAAGACCCTGGCCTTGGAAGAAGATCCAGGCCTGGATGGAGATGAAAGATTTCCCGTAAAAGGTAAAGGGAGGGAATCCTGCAGAATGGATAGAAAATACCTTTCTCCAGGACAGAGGAAACCCCAGTTAGTGAGACAGACCCTCAACAAGCTTTCTACAACTGAGACGTCGTTTTTGAGGGAATCTAAGAGCAACCGAAGTGCTGGCAAAAATACCGATGTGGCCTGGAGGATTCCCACTGCTCCTAGGAAGGAATGCAAGGGCTATGTGTTCATCCAGCCCAGAAAGCCACCTTTTAGAGGGCCAGCCACGGGAAGGATTTCCAGGTGCAGTGACCTGTACAACCAGCAGTCCCATCAACAAGATGGGACAGATTCCCTAGGCACGTTGGTGCACAGGGAGGCCAGGAAACTAGAGAGGACCCCTGGGGCCAGGGTCTCCTGAGGGTGAGGTGGGAGAATTCAGGCAAATACTTGTAAAGAAAGAGGCAGACAAGCAAGAAGAGCCAAGATTTGTCTGGGTCCCTGGGATTTCGGACCACACCAGACCTGTCCCCTCATCTCCTAGTTTTCACTTGGAGAGACTATGGCTCCCCCAGAAACCACTCAGGATCCCTGTGCCCTGAGAACTCAGTCTTTAGGACCTGATGGCACATAGAGACTTTTCCAAGTTTTGCCTCTGGAACAGATGGTGAAGCCCACGTGGGCAGAAGTGTCCAGTTTTCCTTTCATGGCGAAGGATACAGAATCTAGGGCTTCGGCACAAGGCAACAGCCATATTCTGCCACAATTTTGCCCCAAATCCTCACTACAGGCAGGTTGCCTACGGTAAGGAGGATTTCTCCATGCGTCTGATGGTTCTGGTTATATTTCAGATTATGACCCAGTCCTCAATTATGAAAGAGGGAAGAGAGATTTGATTTGTATTAGAGTGTCATGGGCTCAACACTGATTTGGAAAGACTAAAGTACTGGGTCATACCAGGAATACTTTAGGCTCTCTTGTTCCTCATTCACTGCCATGGAATTTTTAAATCTCCTGAGTAACTGATACAACGGATTCTACTTTTGGTTCCTTCAGGTGGTCTAACGTCACTTCACAGCAATAATAGTCCTAAAACAGAATCTGAAGCCATCTGTGGCTCTTGATAGAGGTCAAAAGTTGGGCTCTCACCAACCATACTGGGGATGGAGGAATCAAAGGTGGCAGACCCACTTTTTCAAAAAGGTTATTTCATGATCTTATCCACTCCAACACCCTCACCCCCCGTTTTAGGACTTTCATCACTGCCAGTGACACAGAAACTTGAGGCTGTACTGTTGGCCATGTTAGTACAACCACCTCCCTTGGATGTCCTTCTCATGTTGGAACCTACTCTCCTTTGACTCAAAATTCTCAGGAGCAGAAGCATGCTAATCCTGGGAGATTGTTTATCCCCCACCCCCCCACCCCCGGACCACTGGGCCACAGGGAGTTTGGTTTGGTTAGTTACAGTCTTAAGAACTGGGCACTTTAATCTCAACAGCTCTTGTGTAGAGATGACAGCTCTGGAAGTCAGATATCAGAACAGAGGGCTCAACAAGGACTTTCTTTTTGAAGTTATTCCCCTTATCCACATCCCACCCCAAAGGTGCCCTCCAGTACTAGGTAGGAAGACATCACGCTCGTGAAAGAGCCTCGTTTCTAGAGCTATCCTGTGATGGCACCAGGGATCTGCTGAGCAGATGTGCATTTCTGCTCTTGAAAGTAAGCTTCAGAGGGAGCTGTAGTCACATTCCCCCAAATCCAGCCACAGGGACACTGTCTGCTGGATGCCATGTCATCTGTGACCCGGACTAAGTGCCCACAGGGACCTTCTGCCCCCCCGCAACTCCCGACTATGTCTTGACTGAATGCATCTTTCAGAAGCACAGCTGGTGCCAGCATTTCATGTGGCTTGGATTTGCCAGACTTTCCCTTCACTTTGACAAAGTCAAGTCTTTGTGCTATACCTGGAAGATAGGCTACTCGTTCAGGTCTAATGACCCTGCATCGGAGAAAACGCTGACATCCAGTCTCAGAGAGAGAACACCCCAGGATTTGGTGTTTTCATTATTTTTGACTTACTTGAAACAGGCAGTTGCCTACCTGGGACACATGCTGACCAAGGTGCAACTAACCCCCAGGTAATGCAGTTTAGTGAATGCCTGGAGCTTCACATCAGCGTCATGTTTAGTTGTCCACGTGAGAATACTAACCCTCAAATCAGGAAGAGAGGAAATCTCCCTCCCTTCACCCTCCTTCCCAAGGGGGTCTCAGTGTGGATGATAGAGCCGTCTATCGTGTAAGGGTTAGGTGTAACCCTAACCCTTACACCTCACATACCCTTTCCACCCCACCTACACGGCTCACAGGATGGAGGTTAGGCTTGGCAAGGCCCAACCCTGTGAAGCTCCAATGTCAGTGTCCTTCATGACACTTCAAACTCAGTTGCCAACCTCCGACTGCACAAGAGTCAGACAGAACAAAGATGGTCCTATCTGGAGGTTTCTCCACGGCCCCCCTTCTTGCAGAACTAGGCCACTAGGCCGGCAGATGCCAACCTTTCTTCAGACCAACGGTTCACTTAGCATCCCATGCTTCTTGCTCCCAGCCAATGGGCAGCTCCTGGTGATATTTGGGCCAGCTTTCGGTGATTTTTACCACTTGCGTTCAATGTTTACCACTTTTCTCCTTTGACAAACGCAATCCTCGTTTGCTACCAGGCGAGACTCGAGCTGAAAACTATGAAGCAGAACAGACACAGCTCCAAGGAGTCCATGAATATCTCTGGCTATCACTTAAAAGCAAAGACCAGACATAGGCCACTGGGAGGGGGACGGCAAAGCAGCAACAGCCCTGTGTGAATAAACCCCAAATCATGGAGATCTGAGCCAAGTCTAAGGGGCCTGCTTCAAGTGCAAAGCGGCTCAGGCCAGTCTACTCAGCTCCCGTTTGGATTCTAGTATGAGGCCATCAGACCCTTCCTGCAGGACCATGGTCCATCTGTTTTGTTCCACTGCGAACTTGACATTAGGAATGGACTCTGGTCTTGGAAATAACCGCTGTTCCTTAAACCTAGGAGCAGAGGCCGGTACCGAGCCATCTCCAACAAAGCCTGCTCTTCATTCCTCAGGACTCTGGGAGGCTCCGAGTATTCTTCCCGACCTGATGTTTAGACCTAGTACCTATCAAGTGACGTTTTGGAAAGATTTTGGTTTTTTGCCCTTAACTCTTACATCCTGACGAGTCTCAGTAGGGAATGGAGAAATGAGCAGTTTCTCTGCATCTGAGCCTGTGCACTCAGACCTCTAGTCTAGGCGTTGCAGGCATCACTTCTCCTGGGGAGTAATGAGCCTGTCCTCTGGGCACCTAGACCCTCCCAATGTCCACCATAGGGGCCACCTGGGCTCACTAGTGACCACATCTAAGTGGTCCCGGCACAGACATCATGGGACAGTGTCAGGTCACCGGTGATGTCACCCTGACAGCTGCACACTATGGATCTGATGAGCAGCCTCGGAACCCTTACACCTCACATACACTGACGGTGGCCATTCAGGGCTCAGCTTTATAACCCATCTTTAATACTGTTACTCCACTGAGAAACAGTCACCCACCAACATAAACCCTTAGACTATTGTTTGGGAATGACTAAATGACTGGCAAAGCCCTAAAGGGCACTTTTCTCAGCAAAGACAGCAGAGGGAAGGGCAGCTTGCAGAAGCTAGAACGAAAAGCCAGGCTTGTGATCGACACGGGATGAGTTTTAGTGGCTTCGTCTAATTAAGCACATAACCAGTGGACTGCAGTATTTTCTCGCTGTGAGGGAACTTAAAAAGATATATCAATATTCACAGCAGGACAGCAAGAGCTAGGCAACGCCCCACATTGTTAGTTTGCTCTCCAGGGTGCATGTTTAGGAGGCATTTTCTAGTCTTGTGCATTTCCACATTCCACGAGGAGCACTGACCTCACCTCCATTTAAGAGGAGATGCCCCTGTTGGCTACTTGTGGCAGCGTTTGGGGGCTGCCTTGAGCAATCCAGTTGACGTTTCACTGCCAGCTGACTTTCCACTCCTGCACTCATGGTAGTGATTTAGGTGGTGTCCCCCAACTTTAGGCCCCCCTCACACTGAAGGGGGGCCTGTGAAAGCCTCAGAAGCTATTACCTACTCCCTTGTCTTACTAGTTAAGACGCCGGCATCAAAGCAGCTGCCTAGGTTTACGAGAGTAGAAGGGAGTCAGGCTAGGCCTGAGTTCACATGTTCCCCAGCATCAAGAAATAGGAGCCAGCTGACTGGGTGGAACCGGGCCTAAATCTTTTCTCCACCAGTAACTAGTTATGTTGCTTCAAGAAAGACCCAACTGACAAGTATCTCTTAAGATAGGGAGGATGTGTCCTGTAGTGGAGAATTAGACACGAGTGTGGAAGCGTGTCCCCGTGAAATGCTGGAACTGGGATCAGGGTCACTCCCTCTTGGTGACACGAATGTTGACCAGGGAAGTGATGAAATTGACAAGGGGTGTCAAACGCCTGCTGGATTCAGGAAGAAAATGACTGGGCTCAATTAACTTTAGTTCACGCCGGCTAAGTCTCAGAGAGATGGTTAAACTTGCACGAATACCCAAGCTCTGCAGCTCTAACTTGCTGACAGTCTGGTACCCAGATAGCACTTCTGTGACAGAAGGCAGCACGCCTCCTGCCTCATAAGTTAGGGGATGAGGTCCTAAGGGGTTTCTAGATGCTGATAACGAACTCTTGCTACTTCTCAGCCCTCTCACTCCAGGAGCATTCGGTCTGATCTAGTTATTAAAGGGGCCTAAGGACCAGTGCCTCTGCTTCAGCCACCCACGGCCTAGGGCAGGGACCAGCATCCTGAGCTTCGGGCAGAGCGGCTGCAAGATCTTTGCCCTTCCCAGTTCCAAGTACCTTCTTACTGACGCTGCGTGTCCAGCACCCGAGTGGGTGGCTCGCTGCGAGGAGTGGGGCGAGGGTAGGGGGCCTGGGTTGGGAGTCCTTAGCTCTCAGTTCAGGTCTGAGGAGCCCCTTACCCCTCGCACAACCCCAAGAGGAGCTGGTGAGGGCCCCTGATGCTCAGGGGCCCTGGAGTCACAGCTGCTAGCCCTATTGTTCGGGGGTGAGGGGAGGGTACGTATCATGGACGTAGGAAGGCCTGGAGCTCAGTTTAGGGCCTCAGGTTCATCTACTTAACGCTCTCGTATTTCAACTCTCTTTGACCTGATGGTTCACAATAGATCAGGCTGGCCTGATTCTCATGGAAGGCAGACAGCGATAGCCCCAGTCCCTCAGTTTCCCAACTTTCAGTTCCCAAGCTTTTCAGAGGCCCTGCCTGTGGCTCTCCCCCCAACACTGGTCTCTGTGCTGATGTCGGCAGGGGGTGGGAGGGGAGGAGGGAAGCTTCTGAAACCCCGCTCTACTGTTCCCTCTGAGACCAGGTCATTAGGGGCCCAGCCAGCTCCTATCCCATCCTGTTCCTCTAGATAAGCTAACGGAGCTTGACCTTAGCACCCTGGACCAAGGATGTGCTGTCCCTAACCCTCTTCTGAGGGGGAAGGAAAGGCCTAGAAAACAAAGGACGTTCTTTATGCAAAGTAGAGGCCACAGACGGGCTTTTGCCGGCTACAGCCTCTTCACGCTTTAACAGGAGAGAGAAAGAGAGAAAGAGAGGCAGGCAGAGCATCTTCAGGAGAGAAAGAGCTGAATCCAGAGAAAGCCGAACTTGCAAGCTTGAAAACAACCCCCAGCAGCCCTACCACCCCACCCGTCAGAGAGCAGCCGGAGCCCCTGCAGCCCAGAGCAGCCACGAGCTATCCCCGCAGAGGCGCTGCAACCCACCTCTTTACACGCCTGGCCTGCATCCTCTCGCCCCCGTTAACTCAACTCCAGGCACCTGTGCCTGCAGAGCCTCACCTGCCCACCCCCATCAGCCTCCTGTCACGTTTGGGGGGCTGAGGAGGGGTAGCTGGGGCCTCCAGGGGCCCAGGCCGTGAGCAGAGCTAAACAGGGTAGAGGGATGAAGCTTGGAAACAGACATCCGAGGCTCAGCAGGTTACTCTGAACACAAAAAACACTCATGGGCGATCCTCCTGGCCCTGGGGACAGCCCAGGGGAAGGGATCCTTCTTGGAGAGGAGCCAGGGTTCAGGTGGGGTGAACAGCTTGTCCTTGCTGCCTGGGACTGTCTCCGTTTTAGCACCGAAAGTTCTGCATCCCGGGAGACCCCTCAGTCCTGCGCAAACCAGAAGCTGGTCACCCAAGCAGAGGAAGATGCGGCGACTTCCCCTGGGGTTTGGAGCAAAGCTCCACCACGCAGGAGCACTGGGACTGGCCCCCCACAATTGGCAGGGGTTGGACTGGGAGCTTTAAGGAAACATGCTGCTTTAATTAAATGCTTTTGAGTTTTTCTACACCACTTAGATTTACAAACTACCTTAGACCTCTCTCAACTCTGCCTATGTAAAGACAGGAAGCCTTTCCTATTACTCTCAGTTCAAATTGTTTTAATTTTGGGTAGAAAGGCTAAGAGTTTTGTGAGCTTTGTTAAATGTGTATTTCTGTGTATTAGTTATGAACAAACTCACCGATTTCCAGGGAGATGTTTAAAAGAAGTTTGTCTCCTATTTGAGGCGTCAAATGTCAGGTTTTTAGCGTTAGGATTCTGCGCACGTGAAAGATGTTAGTTCCAAAGGCGAAGATCCTACAAGCAGAATGTAAATGATTCAAGTTAGGAATTTGAAATTTTAACTCTGCAGTGGTTGTAAGTTTCTTTGTTTCATTTTATTTGTCCTCAGGACTGGGAAATCCAGCGAGTTCAATGAATTAAATGGTTTTTGTTTCATTGCCAGCTTTGATAATAAAGCAAAGCATCTTGAAATGATTTCATTTGTAAAGTTTTACTTTAATTGATACATAGTGGTGATTTTAGCAAACATTTTAAACTTTATATATGCGTATAAAGATGATTATTGTTTACATGTAGTTTAAAATATTCTGGTAGAAACAGTGTAAGGTGTTTGAATACCTTTAGTTTATATCCTAGAGGCATTCAGTTAACTTCAAAGTGCAATAACTTAAAAGAGATTCTGTATCCAGAGGGGACTACCAAGCACTTTACATACCTTGCTCTGGGCTTCCCTGGTGGCGCAGTGGTTGACAGTCCGCTTGCCGATGCAGGGGACGCGGGTTCGTGCCCCGGTCCGGGAAGATCCCACGTGCCGCGGAGCGGCTGGGCCCGTGAGCCATGGCTGCTGAGCCTGCGCATCCGGAGCCTGTGCTCCGCAACCGGAGAGGCCACAACAGTGAGAGGCCCGCGTACCGCAAAAAAAAAGAAAAACAAAAAACCTTGCTGTGCTTCCAAGGGACATTAGAAGTAATTTCTCTTTGGCACAATGGGCAACGGCCAAGCCACGTGGCTGCCTTGAAAACAGCATGGATGCCACCACCCTTGGGTGGACAGGGTCTGAGCCGCCCATCATCCCAGCACCTTCCCTTGGACGCTGTATTGAGAGCAAATTGCAGGGCTGCGATCTTCCTCCTCAGACTCTCTGCCTTCACGCATGTCTCAAATCCCTCGAGATGAAAGGTTTGAACCGTTCTGCCGTGTAGATATCAGTGCATTTGCCCCAGAAGGAAATTTTCACCCTGTTTTTAGAAAGCTTGGAGACAAAGTATATGGAACTCCCTGAACTAAAAAAAATATATGACCGCATGGTCGCTGCTTGATCGCTGGTGAACGCCTGCGCGTTTATCAGAATGGGCTCTAAGCCTCATCTTGGTTGTGATAGGCTCTCTGGTCAGAGGAGGGGTTATGGAGACGGGAATATCTTCCACCTGACCCTATTGCCGGACTATTGATTAACAACCACAAAAACAACAGATAGCTGACAGCTGTGGAATGGTCAAATTGCTCAGTCATCTTGCAATAGCATTTTTAAAGTCCTACTGCCCACCCCCACCCCATGCCCCGACACACACACCCTTGGGTGACTTGGCTTTACCCATTTGCAAAGGAGACATTTTCTGCAAAAGGTTTTTTAAGCCCTGTCCACAGGGTGACTTAACGCCTTTGATCACAGCATGAACAAACAGTGTCAGACTAGGGCATCTCCATTCTTTAAACACATTGCACACGTTTGTCGAGCACCTCTCACATCCTGGGAAACTCTACCACTGCTGTGAATAGCAGTGAATACAATACACACAAATCTGTGTGCTCGTGGAACTTGAGTTTTAGTGGGAGCAGGTAGATAATAAGCGGTGATACATTTCTTGCTTGTCAGGTGGAGACAATGCTGCGGAAATCGACATGCCACGTAGATTGGTGGAGGTGGAGCGGTGCAATTTAAAATCAGGTGAAAAGACAGAATTAAGCAAAGGCTGGAGGAGGTAAAGGACTGAACCCCTGTACCTGTTTAGGGGAGACCCATTTAATTGGGGGGATCTATTTGTGCAAAGGCCCTTGGGTTGGACTGTGCCTGGTTTGTTCCAGAAACAACTGCGCAGCCAGAGTTTCTCGACAATGGAGAGGGGATTAGGGAACGAGTCCAGGGAGGTAACTGCCGGGGCACCTGGGCCCTTGAAAGCCTCTGTCAGGACTTTGGCTTTTCCTTTACAGGACTGGGAAAAGCCCTAAATGATTTTGAGGAACAATCTGACATATTCTTAAAGTATGTAGCACTATAACAGTGGTTTTCTGCATGTGTGCAGACCCTGGGTCAGCAGAATCAGCTGAACCTGGGAGTTTGTTATGAGGGCACATTCACAGCCCCCACCCCAGACCTAATGAATCAGGAACAGCAGCAAACTGTGTTTCACCAAGCCCTCCAGGGAGGAGATAAAACACAGAATGCCCAGTTAGATTTGTATACATCTGATAAACAATGAACAATTTTTTTTTTTTTTTTTTTTGCGGTACGCTGGGCCTCTCACTGTTGTGGCCTCTCCCGTCACGGAGCACAGGCTCCGGACGCGCAGGCTCAGCGGCCCAGCCGCTCCGTGGCATGTGGGATCCTCCCGGACCGGGGCACGAACCCGCGTCCCCTGCATCAGCAGGCGGACGCTCAACCGCTGCGCCACCAGGGAAGCCCATCAATGAACAATTTTTGAGTATAACAATGTCCCGCGCAATACTGCATACTCATATGAGAAAAGTACTTATCTGAAATTCACATTTAATTAGGTGTCCCGTACTTTTACTTGCTAAACCTCTTCACCCTACCTCCAGATGATTCTCACGCACGCTGAAGACTGAGAACCACTGTACTAGAAGCTATGGATGACCCACCCAGGTGCCCTTCACCTGGCCAGGGCCACTACCCCCTACCTCTGTGAGCGCTAATGCAGATGTCCTCTGGGAGCTGAAACAGACAAGGATATGGATTTGCCCCTAAAGCCTCAGAAGGTGGATCAGAGTTGGAGAAGGAGAGATTAGAGTGCTGTGGCCATCAGCCAAAGAATGTGGCCGGGCAGCCTCTAGAAGCCAGAAAAGTTAAGGGAACAGATTCTCTCCTAGAGCCTCCAGAAGGAAGGAGCATTTAGGACTTCTGACTCCAGAACTGTAAGAGAAAGGACTTGTATTATTTTAAGCCACTACATTTGGAGTAACGTGTTATTATAGCAATAGGAAACAGAGGCAGGAGAAGACCCCCTCAGAGTGTCTTTTCGCACCTGAGGGGAAGATGAAACAAGGACACAGATTCAGGGCACCAGGGCTGCCTCCTGACCCAGAAGCTCTCCTGGACTTTCCAGTTTCGTTTCCCTCTGGAGGAAGCTTTGTTCTGTTGTCTTAATGGGTTGATCTCAGGTTTCCAAGTGGAGACCCTGGGGAGGCTGTTTGACTGTCCCCTGTGTTCATAACACACATTATTTCTGCTTCAGGTACTGCAGAGTTGAACTGCTTCACCTTGGAAGAATTCACCCTTAGAAAAGCAGCCAGAATACGAACTATCGCCAATTTCTGAGGAGGACTGTCTGCAAAATAACCCAAGAGGACCTTCCCTTCCTTAACACATCGTTTCCTCGAGTTTCCTGTAGCCGCACAGCGCACAGAGGAACGTTTTAAAGGCAGGCCTGTTTTCTCACTATTATGGGGTGACAGTGACAAAGGCATCTTGATTTGGAGTCTGTGCAGAATTTGTAGCATGGAAATGTGGCGTAACGGGAAGGAAAAGAAGAATGGAGAGCCAAGAGCGTATCAGCTGGAATTCTGCATCCCTAAGACTCACCAGTGGGTGTTGAATTCGTCTAAGCCACACTTTTCTCATGGGTGAACAAGGAGTACTAAATCCCAGAATGCTGGCTTTCCCCCATTCCCTCCATGTCGGCGATGGGAGTGCGCGGCTCAGGACTCCCTTCGCAAGACAGCCCACCCTGGGGAGTGTATTAGCGGTCAGCCTCCAGCTCCTACATCTTTGGGACCTGCTCCCCCAGCCGCTCCCAGTGATGGAGAGCACAGTGGGAGCACGACGGCTGGGCATTTTTGCCCGATGCAGACTCCTCTCACGACGGGTCCTTGCTCTGCTGTATGTACTCTGTTGGCCTGAACGGGACTTTTCCAGACTGTGCTGTGGTCTCTCTCTCTCTCTCTCTCTTTTTTTTTTTTCTTTTTTAAGATACTCAGGTAATGTTTATTAAATCACTGAGTAAGAGATTTTTTTAAAAATTGAAGTATAGTTGATTTACAAAGTTGTGTAGCTGTGGTCACTTTCTAACCAACCTCTCTCCTTCCCCCTTTCCTTTGGACCACATGCCTGCTGGTGTCTAGTATGCTATGCTCTTCCCTTCCTGACAGCCTGCCCTACAGACTTCAGACTTGCATATCCGGCTCCCACAGTTGTGTAACCCAATTCCTTGTGATAAATCGGTCCCAGTCACCCTCTCTGTCTCCCTTCCACACCCACTCTATTGGTTCTATTTCTCTGATTGAGCCTTGACTGATGATACAATTACTCTATTACTGTTGCCAAATCAATTATTCTGCTTGCAACTTCCCCAAAGCCTTTGAGCAGATACTTTTATTTTAGGCGAAGTTATACTCTGAGCTGCTGATTTAACAACATGGAGTTGTGGAAAGCGCTACTGTCAGGAGATAGACGTTCCCAGCACACCCATTTTACTACCAGAAGGTACGCTCACGGACAGGTCACTTAAGTTCTCCGGGTCTGTTTTTCCTCGTGGGCAGCATCAGTGTTGGCTGAACCATCCCCAGGCCAGAGTCCGCGAGAGGACAGAGGTGGGGAAAGAGATGCAGTTCTGCCATTTCACTTGCTTGGTTCAAGATTGCTCTTTTCTTCAATGACCTCTTTCATCCTTCATGTCATTTCAGGCCAAGCCAAAAAAAAAAACGGCGGTTTTTTTTGTTGTTGTTGTTGTTTTGCGGTACGCGGGCCTCTCACTGTTGTGGCCTCTCCCGTTGCGGAGCACAGGCTCTGGACGCGCAGGCTCAGCGGCCATGGCTCACGGGCCCAGCCGCTCCGCGGAACGTGGGATCTTCCCAGACCGGGGTACGAACCTGTGTCCCCTGCATCGGCAGGCGGACTCTCAACCACTGCGCCACCAGAGAAGCCCCCCCAAAAATGTATTCTTAAAAAGGTGAGTATAATAGGGACTGGTATGAGGATGGTAACTGCAGGTCGATGGATGGTGATGAGTGATTCATTTAATACAATCGATGACAAAGTTATAGATCTTATTTCATACTTTGGATTCACTTCACTTGCTCAGAGTCTCCAGAACATGGGTAATGATGCTTTGATAGTTTAAGTGTCTAACCTTTATTTGGTAAATGAGATTACATAAAGAATCTTAGGGTTAATTTAAGGGACAAAACAGAAATTTTCATCTAGAGTTGGTGACCCAGGAAAGTGACAAGGTCACCACTCCACGCTCCATTCCTGCTTGACTACCCAGACTTCCAGGAACTTCTTCCCATCTGGAATTTGTCTCCAGCTGTTCCTTCTGGCAGTGCATCCTTTCCTTCCACCCCCACCTCCCGTCCCCACCGTGACCTTAAGCAAGTCACTTAACATCTCCCGGCCCTGGACGACTCCTCTGTGAGATGCAGGGCTGAGATAGATGATTCTTAAGTTTCCTTCATTCCAGCTGGGAAACTGTCTGAGCATGAAATTGAAGTATGAAATTTCAGCATCACCTTTCTTTGCAAAATAGAAAACAGAGGAATGAGAAAACTGCTTTGGCTCATTATTTGCAAATGCGGGATTGGGAAGATGGATGTGTTTGCCTAGAAGAAAAATAAACTTGGATGTAGGGTCTGTAAAGTATACCTTTTATGAAATTGTGAATTTTTCAAGAGGAAGAAGTTACATACCCTGGGGGTAATTGCTTGACTTGAGGCAGAGAAGGTATTTCTAGCCCACGTTATGACTCTGGAAAGCAGTGAGACAGAGGGGCCGGTATCCCGCCTGCACTGCGCCAAGACACGCACCTTCACCTCCCCTGGCTTCCCGCTGCCATAGCCATCCTGTTCCATCTCCTTGCCATCTGGGTCAACCTGCTCACCCTGCATTTGACTTTCCATCCCGCAGTTATTCCCTTTGTCCTGCTGGCTCACATTCTTCTTGTTCAGGCCAAGGGAATGCTGTCTTTTGCCAAGAACGCCAGAAGTCATGCCATAGGGAGTGAGAAAAAAGCCAGGTGAGGCTGCAGAGATGTATAAATGGATTTAGATTCAACCAGTACTTATCACGTGCTCACCTGGTGCCAGCCCTTTGCCAGAGCTTTTAGATACGCAGTATCACAACCACCCCGTAGTTCAGTACAGTGAGCCGAATGGTGATACCTCCTCCAACAACAACCACAGAAAATGTACGACCTATCCTAGTCCCCCGAATCTGTACATCTTATTTGGAAAAGGGTCTTTGCAGATGTAATTAAGTTCAGGATCTTGGGTTATGAGATCACCTGGATTATCCAGGTGGGCCCTAAATCCAATGCGAAGTGTCCTCCTAAGAGTGAAGAACAGGGAGAGGTGACACAAAGAAAAGAGGAGGAGGCCGGGTGACCAACAAGGCAGAGATTGGAGGGATGCAGCCACCAGCCCAGGAACAGCTGGAGACACTAGAAGCTGGAAGATGCAAGGAATGGATTCTCCCCTAGAACCTTTGGAGGAAGCATAGCTCTTCTAGCACCTTGATTTTTGACTCTGGCCTCTAGAACTGTGATAAATGTCTGTTGTTTTGAGCCACATAGCTATGACAATTTATTACAGCAGCCCTAGGAAACTAATACACACAGGTATCCTCCCTAAACGGGATAACAAGAACTTCTGATGTCATTGGGGTCAGTGGTCTCCTAATAGTTATTTGAAATGGGATCTCTTTCTCAAGTCCCACTTTCTAGTGGAAACCTGGTTTTTTATCTGAGTGTCCACCCTTCTCCAGGAAGCAGTGTGCCACAGAGAAAGGGATCCCACTCCAGCTTCAAGGCACGTGTTCGTTTCTTGGGAAGGAACATATGGCCTCGTCCTGGCTGAGGAGTTATCAGGTAAAAGTCTGACGAGCCTTCTGGGAAAATAGTCCTTGATCCTAATAGAGAAGCAGGAAGTGACACTCCTTTCTTCCACAAGGTGTCAGTGGATCACATGTGAAGCTTACAGATTATAAGCGATCTTCCTTCTGGCTTGAGAGTGAAATCAGCAAGGATAGCAAAAATGGAAAGATTAAAAAAGGAACAACAATTCTTGCAGATATCTTGAAGGCGCTGAAGCCTATGTTACCTCTGGACTGAATATTATGTGAGGTGATAGATTTCCTTATTTTTTATGCCGTTTTGTCTAGATTCCTTTGCCGGCTGCCAGCATCTTCCTGACTGGTTGAAGTCTCCCCAGAGGTCTCTTGTCTTCTGTCCCGCTGCCGCTGACCTTCATGTCAGCCCCTAAGACTTCAAGGATCATTTAAGGCTCCAAATAAAAGAGCTTGAAACCACAGACCGAGTACATCTCTTCTTTTTAAGATGCAACAAGATGGAAAAGAACTTCTTCTCTGGGTCCAGAGAACTGTGTAAATTATCCAGCTGTATTTTGTAGAAATTTTAAAGACAATACATGTTGTTTTGCTCTGAGGATAGGACCAATCTCTGTATCCTATGAGACAATTTTTATTTAAGACAGTCTATGCTCCAGGAATTGTACAGAAGCCATTTAATCTTCAAATAGCCCAGCAAGGCACTGCCTATTTTACATATGAGAAGATTGAGGTTCAGAACTCAAGTGTCTTGTGGAAGGTCACATGGCTGATAATTTGGCAGATCGCATTCAGATTCCAGGTCTTTCCGATTCCCAAGGCTGCCTGTTAATTAGCTGAGTTAAATAAGGTCTCTGTCCTTCACTTTCACATCAAACGTTTGCAGTTTATCAATGTTTGTATCGTTTTGAGTATAAATGGGAAACAATTCAAAAGAATTGAACGATTTTGATCAAGTTCAGTATTCTGCTGAAATAAATCAATGAAGACTCATTCAATATCTATTTCAGATTGTTATTGTAAAACAAAATAGTGGCCAATACATTTTGAAAAAAGATATCTAAGATATCTAACAAGGGGCAAGGTTGCATCCTGGAATTAGCTTGTGGTTCAGTGAGTCTTATTTTTCTTATCTGAAAAAGGGTTGGCTACCTATAGTGATTTCTTCCCAGCTTTGTTCTGAGGATCAAATGTGATCACACATGCAAAAATGTGGGAATCCCCTGGCAGTCCAGTGGTTAAGACTCCGCGCTTACATTGCAGGGGGCACCGGTTCAATCCCTGGTCAGGGAACTAAGATGCAAAAGTGCTTTGTGAATGGTGATGGGAATCACCATGTTAGGGGCTTTGAGTTCTTAATCTGGGATCAGTCAGGAGACAGAAACCACACTAGTTATTTAAATAGAGATAAGTTAATACAGAGAATTGTCAATTAGGTAATAAAAGGGTAGAAAGAATACTCTAAGGGATCACAGAGGTAGCAATTTCAGGGGTAGAGGATCAAAGAGAAAAGGCTAGAAGAATATGTAAAATTTAGACATTTAAAGGAGGGGTCATGGAACTGAAATTCATCCTTCTGAGCAGGGGGCTGTCCTGCTGGTACTGGTGCCCTGAAGAAGCTGGTTCTCTGAGTGTTGAAAAAACTGCAAACTGGATTTCATCACTCCCAGGGAAAGGAGTGAGTCACTGCCAGGGTGGAGAAACCTTGTGCTGTGATGCTCACAGGAACAGGAAGTAGATGGGACCTCCCTGGAGAGCAAACAGAAAGGAGCTTCTTTCTCCTCCAGCACCTGCTCCGGAGTCCCCCACTGCCAGAGCTGAACATGGAACCAGCTGGCCAAGCAGAAATGTGGTTTGCAGTCCCAGCCCCAGTATCATAGAACAGAGTACTAGAACAGGTGGGTATGGGGCTAAGACCCAATAAGTCTTAGACCCAATAGCTGGCACTTGGTCCTCATTTCTAAGTCCTGCAAGATCCTTGTGAAGTAGCTATTGTCATTTCCATTTTATGTTGTAGAAAACTGTAGCTGGGAGACATTAAACTTTCCCAGAGTTCAGCCAGAATGTTCCAGAACCAGGATTATAATCTAGGTGTGTTTGACTCTGCAAAATTCTCTGAGGGTTAGCTTCTGACTCATTTTACTTGCTATTCAACTGCAATATTCAATAAATATTTATCACTCTCCTAGATGCCAAGCACTATTACATGGAATGGGGATATAGTAGTGAATAAGTCATAACACTTCTCCTCCTGGAATTTATAATCTCTATTAAGCATTACAAACACATATACATAGGCACTCTATTTATGGTATGAGTCTCACAATTTTAATGAATTCAATAACATTTTGAATGTATGTGTACAAATAAAAGTTACAATTTTTTTTACAAATGAGAGAAACTAAGAAGGGAATTTTAGAAAAAAATATTAGTGGACTCAATTCTGAATTTTCCACAGACTTCTTTATTATTTCCTCCATTCCTTTAACCTATTTTTTTCTAGTTTGTTGAACACTTAACTTGCTTATATTTATTCTTCCGTGTGTTTTTTCCTTCTGAGATTTCAAAGCACGCTTTTTTTGGATTCTCTTTGTTCTACTCTTTGTTGGTTTCGAATTTAATTTCTGTATGGCAAGAGATCGTGAACTGTTTATCAATTCATTGAAATGTGCTGAAACATTTTTATGAGATTTGTGGGGGAATATGTGTGTATTTGTATTTGTTCAGTCATAATACTTCTAATCTTTTACATTAAAGTATACCATTAATTGTGGATTTGTCATTTTTTCTTTAATTTTTATTGTATATATTTTGAGACTACGTTTTGTACACAAAGATGTAAGCAAGGTCCTGCATGTGATATCCTTTTGATGGATAGTTTATCCTTTTGTTGAGTGGATCCTTTTATTCTTTTTGTTGTTGTTGTTTTGCGGTACGCAGGCCTCTCACTGTTGTGGCCCCTCCCGTTGCGGAGCACAGGCTCCGGACGCGCAGGCTCAGCGGCCATGGCTCACGGGCCCAGCCGCTCCGCGGCATGTGGGATCTTCCCGGACTGGGGCACGAACCGGTGTCCCCTGCATCGGCAGGCAGACAGACAACCATTGTGCCACCAGGGAAGCCCCCAATCCTTTTACTCTTTTAATGTTTTTCTTTTGGTTCTTTTTAAAATCTGATACTAAACATTGCTACAATAACTTTCTTGATTATATGACTAGAAAGTTGTTTTCCATATTTATTATCTAATTATATGTCTTGAATCAGTAGCTAACCCTTCAACAGTGTGTCTACATGTCAAGCATTGTTCTGAGCACGACTACATACGCAAAATTCATATAATTCTCCCAACTCCCTATAAGGTGGTTATTTTTGTGTTACAGGTCAGAAAACTGAGGCCAGCTCCACGCAAATAAGTCACAGAGCTGGGTTTCAAATCCATGTATTCTAGCTCCAGAGTCATGCATTTAACCACTACTTTTCACTGCAAATAAATTACAGCTTAGTTAGGATTAGAATGTGGGGTTGAAAATTACTTTCCTTTGGCACCTTGGAGATATTATTTCATTCCCATCTGCATCAGTTCTCTCGCCGATGAGAAATCTGTTCTGAAACAGATTTTTGGTAAGCGATCTATTCTTTTTGGAAAGCTTCTAGGATTTTCTCCTTTTTCTTTGCATTTTAAAGTCTCCCTAGACATCTATGCCTTTTGCTTACAGCTCAGAATATCATCTTCTAATGTGAGAGTCTATGTCAGAAATCTTCACTTCTGGAATATTTTTGGTTACTATCTCCTTTGTCAGCATCCATCCATTTCCTTCTTCTGGCACCATTAGTACCTGTTGGAGGTTCCCAGTGTAGCCTCTGTGCTGCTTCTCCCGTCGTTCATGTTATCACTCCACATTGCATTCTGGGCAATTTCCTCAGGACTATCTCCCCATGTACCACCTATTTGTTCTACTGGATCTAGTCAAGAGCTTATCCTAATGGGATTACAAAATCATTTTATTATGACATAATTGATGTACCGTCAATTCAACCCATTTAAAGAGTACATTTGAATTTTTTTTTTTTTTAGTATATTCATGGAGTTACATAACTTTCAGCATCATTTAACTTTGGAACTTTTTCATCACTCCAGAAAGAAATCTCTTGCCCATTTGCACTCATTCCCCATCTCTCTGTTCTCTTCAGGCCTTCGATGCCTTGAAGGGAACTACCCTACTTTGTCTCTATACATCTGCCTGTTCTGCGTATTTCATGTAAATGGAATCATACACCATGTGGCCTTTTTGTCTGGCTTCTTTTACCTAGTATAATTTTTTTTAATTGAGGTATAGTTGATGTATGGTATTAAATAAGTTTCAGGTATACAACATAGTGATTCATAATTTTTAAAGGTCATAATCCATTTATAGTGATTATAAAATATTGGCTATATTCCCTGTGCTGTACTGTATATCCGTATTACATAGTAGTTTGTACCTCTTAATTATCTTCATTACTATATCTTTGTAGTAAGTTTTAAAATTGTGAATCATCCAATTTTGTTCTTTTTCAACATTGTTTTGGCTACTCTGGGTCCCTGGCACCTGCAAATAAATTTCAGTATTTTCTTGTCAGTTTCTACAGAATAAACCCAGCTGGGATTTTAAAAGAGGTAACATAAAATCCATAGATTATTCGGGGGATTATTGCTGCTTTACCAATATTACATTTTCTGATCCATAAACATGAACTTTCCTTACAGTTATATTGATCTTTAATTGGTGCCCATAATATTTTATACTTTCAGTGTAGAAGTCTTGCATATCTTCTTTAAACTTTATTTTTAAACAGTTTAATCTTATTAATGCTATTGTAGGTGGAGTTGTTGTCTTAATTTCACTTTAGGGTTGTTCATTGCTGGTACACAGAAATACAATTGAAGTTGGTGTATTGATCTCGTATCCTGCAATGTTGCTGAACTCATTTATTACCTCTAGCAGTTTCTTAGTGGGCTCCTCTAGATTTTCTATATAAAAGATAATGTCATCTGCAAATAGAGATAGTTTTATGTCTTCCTTTTGAAGTGCTTCTTGCTTAATTGCACTAAGTAGAACCTTCAGTAAAACATGGAATAGAGATGGCAAGGGCAGACGTCCTTGTCTAGTTCCTGATCTTAGGGGCAAACATTCAGTCTTTCACCCTTAAGGATGATGTTAGTTGTGGGTTTCTCATAGATGGACTTCCATCTGGCTGAGCAGCCTCCTTTATTCCTAGATTGTTGAGTGTTTTTAGTATGAAAGGACAGTGGATTTTTGTCAAATGCTTTTTCTGCATTAATTGAGATCACCAGGTGGTTTTTGTTCTTTATTCCATTACTATAGTGTATTCCATTGATTAATAAGTCATGATCCAGACCATAGTTTTATCAGCAGGATTTTTAAGAGGTTGGGAAAAATCCTTTAACAAAGATCAGCTACCCCTGACCTGCTCACTCAGACCCCTAGTCCTCAGGGCTTGATTTCTTACTTTGAGCTGAGGAAAATTCTTATACATGCACTAGCGCCATCAGCAAGAGTGGCTTTTCCCAGCTCTTGCTTCTGGTCGATGTTGGGTCACCAAGGCTCACATGGACTAAAGGCTTTGCAATGCTGGGCATCTGTCTGCCCTAGACCCTCTGGAGCTATGGAGAGTTTATATGCACAGAAGTGAAGTGATCATTCTGGCGGCCATGGAGTAGGACAGCGGTTCTCAAAACGAGGTCCTTAGGCCGGAAGCAGCAGCCTCCTCTGGGAACTTGTTAGAAATGCAAATCTGTGGGGCCCGCCCCAGACCCACTGAATCAGAATCTCTAGATCTGTGTCTTCAAAAGCTTTCTGAGTACCTCTTGTGTATCCTAAAGCTCGAGTACCACTGGGGGAAATGAGGAGAGCAGTATGAAAGGACAGTAAACAATTATAGGCAAAGGCTTTATTTGTGTCAGGGGAGTTGAAACCAAAAAGGAGAGAGGAGTTTAGGAAAGAAAGAAAACAGGCTGTGATGACTGCAGGTGTGGGTGAGGAGAAAGGAGACAAGAACCGAGGATGGCTCTGGATTTGAGCTGGGATCACTTGGCAATACTGTGGACCAAAATAGGGAATAAATAAAGGGAGAGAAATAGGTTTAGAGCAAGAATGGGATGGGCTGTGTACCTGACTCACCCTTGTATTTTGGGGTCAGGGGACCTCGTTGAAAATCCCCAACAAGCCACTCTTGAGCCGTACAAATGTTAAGTGAGTCACTTTCAGCTCTCTGAGCATCAGCTACAAGGAGGGACCATTGACAGTAACATCTTTGCATTGTCTTGAAATATAATCGCTGCTTGTGAAAGGTCTGCTAGGTCTACAACACCATACGTATTTGCTAAGTCTTAAGAGTGGAAAGGAATGGAGATCAGATCCCTACTTGTTATTGGGAGCCTTGGGTCCGTCACTTCCTGCCTTAGTTTCTTTGTATGTTACATGAGGGTAATAGAATCTACCTCAACGGGTGTTGTAAGGATTAAATGAGTTAACCTGTGGAAATCGTGTAGCACAGATCCCGACCCTGCTAAGTGCTTGGTAAATACAAATCATTATTACTGAATATAACCAGGATTACTTCTGAAAATAACATGGAACACAGTTAGCTTAATATTAAGTTTACAACGTAAATTTCCAAAGCTTTAGTTTTCACCAGAGGACTCAAGTTTCAGTTCAAGTCACCTGTTCATTACCATCACGACATTGCTGGTTTTGTGTGTCCTAAGACAAGCACACACAGAAAAAGCTTCAGAGCCCAGAATGGGGCCTTTGCTAATGACTTAAGTCTTCTTTTCTGAGGTGAGTATGCTTTGGGGTCCTATGAAATGGGAATGGTAGTGCTAATGCATGAGTTCTATTTTGAGGGGATCCAAAAAAAGACCCTAAAGTCAGTTATGATTCTATTTGCCAGAAACGGGTGCAGGAGGGATGTTGAATCACAGTGTCCCCTCAGATCTGCATTGCTGTGGCAGAGGCTGCCTTTCTCCAGACCTCTGCCCTCCACGACCCATCCAGGAATCATGTCCCATCATGACATCGACATTAAAATGTTTTGTTGCTCCCTAAAAATCACCCAGAGAACAAAGCTGGAGCCCCTTGTGCTGAGCCTCTAATGATACTCCTAATTGGGTCTCCAGCCCTGAAATTTTCATTTAAGCACACTGTTAAACTGTTCGTTCTAATCAACCTCATCAACATAGCACTTCATCTATTATTCACACGCTCCAGCCCATCTCCTGATTCAGGAGGGACAGATAACAAGTGTTCAAGTTGCGCACTTGGGGAAAGTTGAATTCTGATGATTTTCTCCCCGGGGTCTCGTCTCTCCTCTCCGTTTCCTCCCGCTGTGGGGTCTTCTCGCCTGGACCCTGCTCACGATGCTACTGCATCCAGTTTCTCTTCCCCTAATGAGTTACACAAGGGACCGCCAGCATTTTCTTTGAATCCAGTTCTAATTGGGCCACTTCTCCACCGTAACCCCCCGTGGGGATCTATATTCTTTGAAAATCTTTGGGAATCAAGTTGAAACTTCCTGGAGAGCATTCTGGGTCCCAGCAAACTACCTTTCCGTTCCCAGCCCCTCTCTCTTCCTCTTTTCTTTTGTCCTCCGCTTCCACCACCACGGATGACTCATCCCTCCCCGAGCACCCATTGCCACGGTCAGCTCAGCACCCTTTCCCTGTGTTTCCTCCTATCCGGATTTCCCACTCTTTCTCTGGGGGATGTGGCAATTCTACCAGCCTTCAAGACTTGGCTTGAATGCCACCTCACTCCTGAGGTCTCTCTCCGTCTCCATCCCCACCGTGGAATTTAAATACTGTTCTCTGTGTTACACTCTTCTTTAGGATACCAGGGAGAAAGCAGATAGGCCATAGCATGAATAGTTATGGTCAAGGAGTCCCAGCCACTTGCCAAAGTTGTTTGGGAACAAGAACCATATTTCCTTCAACTTTATATGGCTCATAGATCTGGTGACATAGGACCTGTCTGCCCTGCAAAGACCAACTTATGCCATTTATATCAGCATTCTGTTCATTCTAACATTTGTCCCGAGAAAGCCTTTTTAATGGTTATTTTAATATTAAAAGTAACAATAAAACAGGCCTGGAATCTGCACTATATATACTCTGCAGTGTGAGACGCACCAACTCAGATGTTCAACGGAGGGCAGATTTTGATACAGTACAGGCTGTATCAGGAAAGCCTGAACCCCTAACTGGCCACCTGGCCCCAAGGGTTGGCATTGAGAAAAGGGACTGATGGTGGATATAAACTAATTGACTCGGGGTGCCGGGCTGTGGCCCAGGCTAGCATCAGAGGATTGGGGTTATCCTTTCTGGAAGAACCACCAGTGCCGGCAGTGGGCCCAAACAGTGAGAGCATCCAGGAAGCAAATGCATAAGAAACAGTGCTTAGGGACGCCCCTGGCAGTCCAGTGGTTAAGACATCTCCTTCCAGTGCAGTGGGTGCAGGTTCAGTCCCTGGTCGGGGAGCTAAGATCCCACATGCCTAGCAGCCAAAAAAAAAAAACAAAACATCAAACAGAAGCAATATTGCAACAAATTCAATCAAAAATTGTCCACACGAGAAAGGTCTTTAAAAAGAAAAACAGTGCTTGGCACAGGGCACAGTCACTTCCTAATTCTGGGGGGCCACAGAACTCAGAAGAGGGGTTCAAGCAGGAGGTGGGTAGGGCCTCCCCACTCTCTAACCTTGTATTTAGAAGCAGGACTAACTCCATTAGATCAAATAAGCCCCTGGACAGGAAAGAGACGCTACATGTACTGACAAAGCTGCTCTGGGGGCCTCTGGGACTTGCCTTATTCATCCAGCCTCTGCACTACGGAAGGGGTCCCACGGTTTACGTACTTGACTTGGTTAATTTCATGACGATCCCGCAAAGCAAGTACTGCTGGTCTCCACTGCCTTCCCAAACCTAGGTCTAGACTCTTCCCAAATTCCAGCTTCAGGTGGTAGTAAGGGGTTAAAGTCTGAAGGTTAAGGTGGAAATTAAACAAGAGGCATCCTTCTTGCCCTGACGAATATGAAATATTCAGAGAGGAGTAGGCCTGATCTGCCTGAAATGCAAGTGAACAAGCAGAGGCATGAAGATCTGCCATTGGGTCCGTGCAGTCCGAGCTGGGGAGGGCTCTCCCGCTCTGGGGAAGCGACTTCTTGACTCTAGCGTGGCGAATCAGCCAACCGCAGAAGCTCCAGAAGGGCTGCAATCTGGCCCGGATTCTGCAGAGGAGACTTTGGCACCTGACGTTTGCCACTGGCAACAAGATCTGTGTTTGCATCAAAGGGATCCCTTTGCTGACCGCGAAAGACGTTTCAAAGTCATTTCTCAATCAATCATCCAAGCGTTAGAACTACATTTTTTCCATCAGTGAGTTGGCAGTGAGTTGGGTGGTATATCTACCTCGCCACTCATCCGGGCCTCTGGAAGCTGACTTTCTGGGTTGGGATCCGTGTTCCAACAACGACTAGAAGGGAGGCCTTGAACAAGTGACTTAACCTCTCCTCCTCGCCTCACTTTTCTCATCAATGAAACGGAGTTGTTTTGAGGATTAAATTAGAAAATACAGATAAAGGGCTCACGATCATGCCTGGTCTATTGTAAGTTTCCAGTAAACATCAGCTTTTACTGATAAGGTCGGATTGGTGTAAGATGTACCTGGGAAGGCACATGTGGAAACGTTTTGCAAACACATGTCAATAACGATTGTTATTATGACTTGTTCTGTCTTCCTCTTATGTAGGCCTGGCACAGATGTGACAGGTAATGTTTCTACATTACACATGAAGTACCTGCACACAGAGAGATGGATGAAGGTGCGTGCTGTCTGGTATCTGATGGAAGGGTCCTTCCTGTTGTTGTAGGTTCTCTTAGCGCCTAATTATGGGGCCCAGAAGTGACATGGGGCCTCCCCGAAGGCCTGAATCTCCCATGTCAGAGGCTGGGTGAGGCTTGTAGCCTCCCCCCATCTGGCATGTCTTACCATGTCTTCCACGTGGACTCCTCTGTGCTCATCTGTGTGTGTCAATGTCAGTTACTCTAAGTGAGCTGGTACACAAACTCCAGCCCTTCACTATTTTTCTCAATAAACACAATTTCCTTCAAGACTTGTGTTGTTGAAAACTTTCCTGTGGGCCTGAGGAGTCAGTGGGGATGATCTTATAAAGGACCTCAGAGGTGTTTCCCACCCTGTGGCTCTCCAACCTTACGCTGGGACCTCAGAGGTGTTTCCCACCCTGTGGCTCTCCAGCCTTACGCTGGGCTGCCTTTCCCATGGTCCTTACTGGGTAAGCAGTCCTGCCCCGTCGCCCCACCTGGTTAGAGGTGGATGACAAAATCATGGCTACTAATCTGAACTCTAGTTCCAGACACTTTGGGTTCAAACCAGGCTCTGCAGCTTACTAGCAATCTCCATGAATCTGTTCTCTTATCCGAAAAAAGGGATAATAATGGAACAAAAACCATAGGATAGAGGTACAACCATGCTTTCCTGATACTCTACCTCTTCTTTTGATTGGAGACCACCTGGTATCCCTTTCATAATCTGCTGTTATCTTACAAGCAAAATTCCATTTCACTGTACGACACGGTAGGAAGGTAGATACTATTCCCATTTTATAGGTAAGTTTAATTAAATTCAGAGTTTGTAGCTTGTTCTCAATCACAGAAGTGTCATATGACGCAACCACAACCGGAAATCCAGACTTCTACCTCCTAACTCCAAGTCGAGTACTCTTCCCGCCAAAGCTGCATAACCAGCCAAGCTAGGAGCAACCCAACAGGCACATTTCTAGCTGTGGTGGGATAACTACAAAGACAGACAGAAAGGCAGACACACACGCAGATATACACATAGACATATGTGTGTATATATACACACCCTTCACTTCTATAGGGGATGAGAGAGTCCAGTTTGGAGAGTATTAGTTTACCCAGGGTAATGCCTCTTACCTCCTGAGCTTATTTAAAAGATAAGTGATTTTGCTTTTGGAATCCTAAGATTCCAACTAGCTCAGACTAGATGCTCAAAGACTTTTATTTCTCATTTGCTTTTCTGTTGGAATTTTATCAACTGACTTTTTTTCTTAAGTGAAAATCTCATGAAAATAACCCACACTTATTGGACCTATTATACCTGGGGCTAGTCCAAGTGCTTTACGTGAGTCAAATTAGCCCTCACAACAACCCTTGGAGTAGGTATTATTATCCTGATTTTGCAGGTTTGGAAAAGAAACAAAGAACTTTTAAAGAGGCTGCTTAAGGTCACGTAGCTTCAAATCCATGAAGTCGGGTCTCCACTACCAAGCAGAGTATTCATGATTGCTTGTGACGTGATACCCGGCATTTTAAGTAGATACATTCATATATTAACTTTGTAACTGTACAAAAAGCCAGAAACGCATGGTATCAAGGGGTATAAAACCAGGAAAGCAGACACCATCCTGTGTGGGAGGAGGTCACTGAGAGGATGTGACCTCCAGTTGACCCACGGGCCGGACCCACGCAGTCGGAGGCTCCTCGGCCCCTCCCCTGTCCTTGGAACATAAGCTGGGCCCACAGGCTCCACAGTGGGAGCCCTGTTCAAGGATGCAGCCTCAAGAGAGCAATGTGGTACTGTGACCATCTGGATGGGGTGACTGAACCCCCTTAAGGCCTCTCTATAACCTTTGAAGATCCCAGTGGGTGAATGCAGAGACCTACTGTCTTGAGGTTCAAGGCAGGCCTTGCGAGTAAGTTGCCTGCTTATTCAAGCGGCCACCTTCCCATCTGGACTGGCTGCCCCTTTCTTCCATCGCTTCTTCCCCTCCATGCACAGGGGCCAGTTTGCAAGCCAACAATTTTGAGTATTTTGAAAGAGAGGGAATTTGATGCAGGGAGACGGTTAAACAGGTAATAGAAAAGCTGGCAAATGAACAGGTGATGTTGAACTAGCGCAGATTTAGTAACACCACAAATCCACTACCTCCATTCTTTTGGCATCAGGAGGTACTGTTACTGAACCCAGTGGCCAGCATTCCTTGACAAGAGTGGGAACCACCACGGACCCTCTGCTAGGAGGTGTAGCCCTGTAAGATGTGGAGCTGCTATGGAAACACTGCCTGAGCCACGTCACAGAGAGAAGAGAAAGATCTGGGATCAGATTAGCGTTTATAATCTAATCTTCTCAGTTTTGTCACTCTAGGATAGGCAGGAGCACTTTCCTGATGGTCTACACTGGGCCACGGGGAGTATGGGAATCAGTGCAGTGGCTTCCAGCCCTGATCTACGACTCTGAAGAACAGAGTTGGGCTGGTGGTAATGGGGTCAGGCGTTGAATCGGTAGGAGATGTGCCTTTGCACGTGTTTGGAGGCTCAGCTTTTGATGGAGTGTGCGTGTGCGGCCACACTACAAAGCTCTAAGCAAGCAAGTCTCCCTTCTTGTCCACTTGCTGAGCTTCTGTTCATACCTTTGATAAAGAGTGGATTAGTCCTGTTCGCACATCTCCCCCTTCGCTCTGAACCTTGGCCAGCATTTAAGGCCATGTCTTGGAGTAAACAAGAGATCCTTTACTGAACCATCAAAGCTGCAACATCTTTTTTTTTTTTAATTTTTAAGATACATAACTTTTATTTTTAATTGAAATATAGTTGGTTTACAATGTGTTAGTTTCAGGTGTACAGCAAAGTGATTCAGTTTTATATATATATATATATATATATATTCTTTTTTTATACTCTCTTCTACTATAGGTTATTACAAGATATTGAATATAGTTCCCTATGCTATACAGTAGGCCTTGCTGGTTATCTATTTTATATATAGGAGTGTGTATATTTTAATCCCAAACTCCTAATTTATCCCTCCCCTCCCCCCTTTCCCCTTTGGTAACCATAAATTTGTTTTCTATGTCTGTGAGCCTCTGTTTTGTAAATAAGTTCATCTGTGTAATTTCTTAGATTCCACATACACATAAGTGACATCATATGATACTTGGCTTTCTCTGACTTACTTCATAGAACGACCATCTCTAGGTTCATCTGTGTTGTTGCAAATGGCATTATTCCATTCTTTTTCATGGCTGAGTAATATTCCATCGTGTATATGTACCACATCTTCTTTATCCATTCCTCTGTTGATGGACATGTGGGCTGCAAACATCATATCAGGTAGGAGAGTCTAGTAGTTCCTCCTCTGTCCTTATTAACAACCCTGGTCTTTCAGCACCACGTTTACTTATACATTTTTTTGTTTGTTTGTTTGTTTGTTTGCGGTACGCGGGCCTCTCACTGTTGTAGCCTCTCCCGTTGCAAAGCACAGGCTCCGGACGCGCAGGCTCAGTGGTCATGGTTCACGGGCCCAGCCGCTCCGCGGCATGTGGGATCTTCCTGCACCGGGTCACGAACCCGTGTCCCCTGCATTGGCAGGCGGACTCTCAACCACTGCGCCACCAGGGAAGCCCTACTTATACATTTTTGAGAGCTTATTGCAGGGTGATATGTGTGCATGGTCCACATGGCAACTGGAGTCTCCCTGCCCCTAAGATCCATATGAGGTGGGCTATAACTCTATTTGCATATTCTGGAAGCCCCGTATGTAAAATTCCACACATTTCCGATGATGAGGTGGGGTGGGTAGGCTCATGTTTCCATCGTCCTCTCTGGGTCAAGGCTCCTGCTTCTGCTGAGTTTACTTTATGCCATTGCCTGCTCGATATTCTCCCATGTTGGTCCAGGTGTGGAACTCAGCCCCTCTCTCAGTTGCCACACGCACGCTCACACATACTCACAATCGCACAGTATTTATACGTGTGGTCAACTTTCCTGAGAGCTTGAGAGGAAGGAGAGGGGTGTTTACGCTGACACAGTGCGATCACGATCACACTGGATAGTCGACTCCCAGACTGCGAGGTGCGCTGGCCAGTCAGCCGCACCGCTCCGTAAGCCCACTCTTCGCCTTCTCTTCCAATGCCCCACGTGCACTGCTCTTTCCTAGGACTGAGCATCTTAGCTTTCTCATGTGCTCGACTCTGCCCACTCAGGACTTTAGTGCCTAAGTGTTGACTCAAGCAGCTCATCAAGGTTTCTTTTTGAACAGAGAGCCTTTATTTTGGGGTGCCAGCTCTAAGGCCCTCCTCTCATGGATGTTTATAATTAAGTTGGGGAGGGAAAAACAGAGGGAGGGAGGGAGGGCCAGGAATATCCACTGATACTATGGAAGCATGCTCCTCACTACGGGGAGAGGGGACTCTTAGAAAGCTAGAAAAAAACCGAGTTCTGTGATAGTGGTGTGTGCAGAGTTTTGGGCAAAGGCAGAGGAGAGACAATCACCCAAGTTTGATTGGTTCTAAACAAGTGGAAACACATTGGAATGGAATAGATAAGCTTCCTGATCCTGTTTATTCCATTTATTTTAAGAGAGATCAGAATTCTGGTGTAGGAGGGAAGGCAGAAAGGGTAGAAACGGATGTGGAATAATACACATGTTCCTGTGTACATTCTGAGAATGTTCACAAGCTCCCAGCTTGTGAGAGACCAAAACAGGAGGGTAATGGCCAAAAAATCAGACACACAGACCAATGGGACAGAATAGAGAACCCAGAAATAAACCCATGCATATTTGATCAATTAATTTTTGATGCGAAAAGAATAGGCTCTTCAATAAATGGTGCTGGGAAAACTGGATATCCACATGCAACAGAATGAAACTGAATCCTGTCTTACATCATACACAGAAATCTATTCAAAATAGATTGAAGACTGAAACATAAGACTTGAAACCATAATATTCCTGAAGAAAACAAAGGGCAAACTCCTTGACGTTGGTCTTGGCAACGACTGTGGACTTGATACCAAAATCAAAGACAACAAAAGAAAAAATAAACAAATGGGATTTGTTTATTAAACGTCTCTCTATGAGGGTGATTGCGGTCGAGGTGGTGAGAAGTAAAGTGCTGTGTCTGGGGGTTAGTTTTGAAAATAGAGCTGGTAAGACATGCTGACAGATTGCACAGGGGGTATGAGGAAAAGAGAGTGGTGGAGGATGGCACCTAAGCTTTCGGCTGGAGTAGATTGCTGGTGTCAATGACTGACTTGGTAAGCCTCTAGGAGCAGGCAAGGGAAGGAGGAATCGGGAGGTGTACTTTGTGAAGTTTGCTTTGACTACTAGACATCTAAATAGATGTCGAGCAAACAGTGGCATAGAGAAGTTGGAGTTCATAAGTTAGCAATGTATGTACATATAAATATGGAAGTTGTCAGCAGAGCAATGGTGTACAAAGCTGTGGGGCTGACAGAGAGCACACAGCAAGTGTTTAGAGAGAAATGAACTTTCAGGGATGAGCCCTGGGTACCAACATTTAAACAAGGAGGAGGAATAAGCAAAGGAGTGACCAGAAAGGCAAGAGGAGATGTCAAGGGAGGTTGTTATTCCAAAAAGTAAATTCAAGAAGGGTGCCATGTTCAGCCGTGTCCAATGCTGATGAGAAACTGAGTATGATGAGTTCTGAAAGTTGGCCGCTGGCCTTTGTAAGATGGGGAGAGGTTGGGGTACTGATGGAGCTAGTTGAGAAGAGAAGCAGAGGTGAAGAAACGGAGATGGTCGTAACAGACACTAACGTTGAGTTTTACTATAAAGAGGAACAAAAAAGCATCTGTGCCTCTTCCAGAAATGATGAAAATATTAATGTTTTCAATTAAGGATCCATCCTTTCATTCTGAAATAATATTTTATTATTTAAATTTACTGCTGAGTTCTATTTGTCTGTAATTTATTATGGAATTTTATAGCAATATTTCAAACTTAGACTTTAATTTTTTTTCTTATGCTATCTTCATCAGAGTTTGGAAACAAGATTATATACTGGATTTATAAAATTGAGAGCGTTTCCATATTTCTGTGTTCTAGCACTGATTATAAAGGAAAAAATTTTTGAAAAAATATTCATTCATAAACTGCCTTGGCTGAGAACTTTTTCGTAAGTAATTCTATAATTACCTGTTTTCCAGTTTGGTCCATGGTTACTGTCCTATTCACGTTACTCTGTTTTCTAGTTATTTTATTATATTTTATCTCATTTTTATATTATAAAAACATTTATATCCAGATTTCTTAGTTAAGGCAACATTTTAGTATTTTAATATCCTTGGAGCCCATTATTGTATCTTTGTTTTAAGATACTAATTTATACTAGTTTGAATTTTTGTGTCTTCCTCTTTATCCTTTTCCTCTGCAATGTGGGATGGATTGGCAAATGTATCAGCCATGTCATTGATTTTATTCTATCCATTTTTATATTCCCTTTAACAATTATTTCTATAGACTCTGGTATGATTTTAAATATACTTGTTGCGGGCTTTCCTATTTCATCTCATCCATTTTCTTTTCCATTCTGCCTAGTTGCCTCAGCTTGTTTTATCCTGTGGTTTTCTGGTACTCTTTGCAGGGGGATAGCTCTCACTGTACATTCTGAAAATTCCAAACAGCATCCTGGAATTTTCCACTTCACTGAAATAGATTATTTTCAGTGCAATACTCTATGGATAACCTTGATTTCCCTGCCCATACCATACTTCATAGGACCAATATATATTTTTTTCTCCATATTTACCATGGAATGAGGTGGGTATCTTTTAGATTTTTACATTTTTGCCAAAAGACAGGGCGTTTACATGGTGCTCTTCCTGGCATATACTGAAGCAATGGTCAGAGACTCCTCAGATCTGCAGCTGGATGTATTTCTAGCAAGTAGGTCCTCGGGCGCTGTCTGGTCCTCTTCTGCCTGACCTTCTCTGTTTCCCTTGGCCAGAGCCCTAAGTCTCCATGCATGACTCCCCTCTCCCTCTTTAAGTCAGACCTTTGTCCCTACCTGCAGTCACCCTAATTATCCTTAACTCTGTTGAACCTTCCTTCGTTTGCCACTGTGATACTGAAAAACTGAAGTTTCAACTTCCTGCCTAGACCCAGGAACTGTTAATCCTAAACATCCTTTATGCTAGAAACCGTCCCTCATCAACTTCCTGAATAAAAAACTATTTCAGCAAAGCCCACTGTATTATAAAAAGCAAATTAAACTAACATGTGATGATCATATCCCAGTGCAGAAGTCCATTCCATTGATTAAATGCCCAGTGGGGATGTCTTAGCATTTCCTACTCTATCACAGAGTCTTGAATTGTGATACGTACACCTAGTCCTTCAAAAGTCACATAAACATACCAATTCATATCCGGCCTCCTACAGGAAGCCTTCCAAGATTACCCCATTCTAATTTTTCATGCCTCAAACCTCTAAATTCCACAGTTTTATCCCCTTAGGGGTGATATTTATATTGGACATATTAACTTTTGTTTGGCATTCTATCAGGTACAGAGCAGATTCTGCATACATTATTATCTTAACACAGCATTTCTGTGAACTAAATAGTATAAATTGTATTTTGCATTTGAAGAAATTAAAGATGAAGAAATTGTCCACATTTACACTGTTAGTAAATGGCTGAGGGAATGAAAAGAAGTAACTTTGTCAGTTTCTGTGTTATTAACATATCTGTTCTGTAAATGAGAATAGACTCACAGGAGTTAAATAAATCACTCAGACATGGATAATTAGCAATGAGAGCTAGCATTTGAATCTTGGTCTGCGTGAATCTAAAACCCATGCTCTTTTCTCTCTATTAGCAAGAACTAGGTCACACTTAGAGCAGTGCCGTTTGGGGTTTCCCTCATGGGTGTAAGTCTTCTTCTCTCAAAAAAAAAAATCTCAAGAACTCAAAAAGTTGATATCATTATTAACATCACTATTAATAACTCCACCACCACCACCACCATCATCATTGGTTTCAAGGCTAAAGTTAAAATGTGCCCACTTTGGGTTTCGTGCTATATTTCCAGTCAGTCCACTTTCTCCTGGGTCTCTGTGGCACTTTGCATTTACACAGGCTTCATTTCTCACGGTCAGGTTTGTGCATGGCTATTTGCATATGTGTCTCCTTCGGCAGACTCCTAGAGATCAGATTCTGTGAGTCGTGTCTTGATTCAGTACCTTGGACATCCTACGGGCTCACTCAGTATATCTTGAGAGGATTTTTACTTATAACTTGAAGAGAGGCCTGGCACACTCACCTTGTGTTTTAAACCCCAGACTTAAACAACATTTTGATCGATGCTGTCATATACTGGAGTTCTGACTACCAATATGATTTTATATATATATATATGTATTTTAATTATTCTCAACTCAGATTGTCATTACCCATTAATGAATTGGTCAAGTCCCCGTAAAAAAAAAATAGACTCAGGCACTGGCCAAGAAAACGTGTTCCATAATTTGGCATCTGAATATCTGAGACCATTTTTCTTTGCTTTTATATGAAAATAGTCTCTTTGCTTGACCCAAGCTATTAACCTCAGTGGGTACGAATTCCTTTTGTTTCAGGGCTAAAATGTTTTCTATCCAATCTCTGACTTGCTGAACTAACTACTGTCTTTTGCGGCTGGAGCTGCCATGGGAGACATATGTTTTCCTGTCAGGAATGAACTCCCTGCTGCATTGTTAAGACGCTCCCTCATCTGCTCTCATTGTAGGGCTCCAAATTCCTTGATGATTCTCTGTATATGATCAGTACTTTTTACCCCTATGCTGGGTTATGTGCCTCCTATATATTCTAACTAGACCCAGGGAAGATCTCGACCAAAAGTTCTAACATAAACATGCATACTTATCAACTGGGGTGTGTGTGTGTGTGTGTGTGTGTGTCTGTGCGTGTCTCTGTGTGTGTGTCTGTGTGTGTGTGTGTGCGTGTGTGTGTCTCTGTGTGTGTGTGTGTGTCTGTGTGCGTGTGTGCGTGTGTGTCTGTGTGTGTGTGTCTGTGTGTGTGTGCGTGTGTCTGTGTGTGTGTGTGTGTGTGTCTGTGTGTGTGTCTGTGTGCGTGTGTGCGTGTCTGTCTGTGTGTGTGTCTGTGTGTGTGTGTGTCTGTGTGTGTGTGTCTGTGTGTGTCTGTGTGTGTGTGTATCTAGGTAAAGTTTTCTTTCTTCGTACAGTGCATGATATGTAATAGATCAATAAATATTTTTGAATGAATAAATGAATGGGTAGATGACTGTACGGTGGCCTGAATAACCCCCCTGCAGAAGCCCTTGTCCTGATGCCCAGAACTTGCGAATGCTCCCTTATATGGCAAAAGTTGCTTTGCAGATGAGATTAAGTTAAAAATCTTGAGATGGGGAGATTATCCTGATTGCCCAGGTAGGCCTGATGTAATCACGATAGTTCTTATGAAAGGGACCTGAAGGATCAGAGTCCATTGTAGCGTATATACGATGATGGAAGGAAAAAGCTGCAGTGAGGTAAGGAAGGGGTCGTGAGACAAGCAATGCACGCAGTCACCAGAGGCAGAAAAAGACAAGGAAACGGACTCCCCTCCCAGAGTCTACACAAGGAACTCTGCCTTGCCAACACCATGCTTTTGACCCTATATGACTCACTTCACACTTCTGACCTCCACAACTGTGCAAGAATAAATGTGTGTCGCTTTAAACCACTACCTCTGTAGCACTTGGTTCCAGCAGCAACAGGAAATGAATACAGGCGGGATGAACGAGCCTGTTCTAATAAGCATGTTTATTCCCCAAGTCATCTGCTTACTCATGCCGTTTGCTCCATCTGGATGACCTTCCTGCATCCTCTCTATCCGCCTTCTTCATCCTCAAGACCCAGCGCAGGAAAGACTTTGCTTCTTACCCCGGCTCACAGTTTTCTCTCTCATCTGAGGCTCCAAACACATTGTCTCCACCAGGCTCCACCATAAGCTGTAATAAATACTCGTTGAATTGCACTAACGTAGAAATCACTTTCTTTCTGTGTTCTTATTCAGATTAAGTTGCCCTCTCCAGTATCACTTTCTGCATTCTGCACTGGAAGATAATCGCTCCTCCTATGCCCTCCATGAAGAAAAGATTTCGCACAGCAGCCCTGGGGCTGCTATGCTAATAAGAAAGGCCTTCTTGCCAGCCTGATCCTGGGATGGGGATGGGAACCTGGGTTTGGGGAGGGCTTCCACCAGTCCCAGGCTGAATGAGAGGACTTCCCTGCGCCTCAACCGTTGGTACAGGGTGTTCATGCTGAAGTCCTGCTTTCTCCCTGAGAATCTGGAGCTTGGTTATGTGCTAGGTAGAGTGCCTACAACATCAGCCCCCAGTGGAAACCTTCGGCACTGAGTCTCCAATGAGCTTTCCCAGAAGACAGCGTTGGACATGTGCTTCACATCTCATTACTGTGGAAATGAAGTCCATCTTACGTGTCTCCCCTAAGATAAGACCCTTGGAAGCTTGCACCTGGTTTCCTTTGGATTTTGCCCTGTGTACCTGTTCTCTTTGCTGATTTTGCTTTATACCCTTTCACTATAATGCAGCTTAGCCATGAGTATGACTATAAGCTGAGTCCCATGAGTCGTCCTAGGGAGTCATCTTATGGACCTCAGATACATCTCTGTTCAGTTGCAAATTTCACATCGGGAGGGACCATAGTTTTTGCACCTCCCCTACTTATTACCCAGCAAAGGTTACATACAAGTCCTACTGGTTTCTTCCATGTTTGGTTCAAAGAGTGGAGTATTACTTATTGTCAAGGGGAAAGACTTGCACCACTGGGAGGACTGTAAGTGAAGAAGGGGTGCGTTGAAAGATTCAATTTGTTTACCTCCTTCTGTGTGTCCCTCTGAGGAGAATCATTATGTGCTGAACACGTCACACATATTCATACTCCACATTTTTGCTCATGCCACCCTTCCGCCTGAAATGCTCTTCTCTGTTGGCTTCCATTCTCAGCATTCCCACCAGGACAGAGTCTGTGGGTGCCTTACTCCTTTTTCCACATTAGAACTAATTACTGACCATTTTCAAAAAATTGTGAGGCTTTAGGTAAGGTCGCATTAAGAGCATTTGTCGATTACAGATCATTAATAGATCGAGTTCTGTTCCAGGGAGTGTAAGTCTTAGGAAGTGAGGTCACTGAAGAATCTGGGCAACTAGAAAAACCGTGAAGTGTCCACAAGGTAATTCAATGTGCCTGTGATGAGTTACGTCTCCTTAACAAAAAATTTTAAATTGGATTGAAGGCATTCAAAGCTTATGAGACTGAGTGCAGAGGTGAACTGTTTGGGCTCATTGTAGATGAAAGGGGGACGTATTGCTGCATCTGTTCTTTCCAACTCATTATACTATCTCCTGCAAGTTCAACAAATTAAAACTTGGCTGGTTTCCATCTCATTAGGGATCAATTTGCATGAATTATAGGTTTGCATTATTTACGATTTGTGTTTAACTACAAGAATGGCATAAAAAAAGAAGAAAAGGAAGTAACAGAAGAAGTAACCCTCACCTTTAAGGTTTTTATGTCGGTTTCACATTTGGCTTTATTGACAAAGCACAGAAATTATTTTTAGGGTTACAAGCTGCCGAAAAAAATGAGTAGATAAGTCTTTTCCTTCGTTTAGAGCATATTCTCCCCAACTGAAACCCCTCCCATCTTCCTTCTGCTGTTCAACTTCTGCTCGTCTCTGGAGCCCTGGGTCAGGTGCCTGGTCCTCAGTGGGAAGCAGGATGTGAGTGTGAAAGAAGCAAGAGCTTCCAAGTTAACTGGGCTGGAGTCTCACTCCTGGCTGCAATCCTAGTTGATAATAAGTACTGTTCTAGGTGTTTTCACACATGCTCTACTACTTCATTATATCCTGTCAGCAAGCCTGCAGTGTGTGGACTATTATTCTCACCTTGGAACTTGAGGCTCAGAAAGAGAAGTGGCTTTCCAAGGTCCCAGCGTTGGGAAGCAGAGGTGCCCAGATGAGACCTTCGCCTGTCTACGTGAAGTTTTCAGATCTTGTCCGTAGAAGACAAATGGGTGTACCTGGTTCTTGTGAATACAGTCCCTTCATATCGCCTCTAATTCATACCCTGAATTGCCTTTGTTTCTTTCCTGTCCTCACCTGCCATATCCCCACTCTCTGTTCTACTGTTACCTTCCTTCCTGTCGCCCTTCAGACTTGGCCTTATCAATGAGAACAGTGAAATAAAAGCTTTCACGTGTCTGGTGGTTAAAAGCCAGATGGAAGCAGCATCGAATGTCAACGCCATAGTTTACTTGCTGTTCAACCTCGGGCAAGTAAACGCTTTCAACTCTCTTAAGCCTCAGATATTACATCTGTACTTTTGGGTAGTGAAACCTACCTTGCTGGGTTTCAATTATTTCACTGATTGAAATAATACATACAAAGTACTCAGCATAGGAACTGGGCAGTAAATTACAGTCAGAACTGTTAAGTACAGCATTTGAGCGTATCCTCCAAACATTACTGGTAAACGGTGCTATCATCTCCAGCTTACAGATAAAGAAAATGAACCTAAAGGGAGGTTAAGTCACTGATCCAGTGTCATGTAGTACGTAGGTGGTGGGGCAGACATACAGAGTCGGGCTCCTGGGCTTCACAGCCTCTACTATTCCATTATGTTTGCTGTGAGACTTCTGAAGTAGTTTTCCAACAAGACCCAGCTCCTCCTTCCTATGCAAGAGCAGCTTGCTACAATGAAGAACTGACCTTATCATCCCCTTATTCTGTGGCCTCAGGATTAAGGCTGAGTTTATGCGATTTGGAACAATGACAGTGTGGTACGTGTGGGGGTGTGTGTGTGTGTGTGCGCACACACACACTTATATAAGTAGACTTAGTGACACTGAAATAAAAATAAACATCTCCACAAATCAGAAATCAAACAAGTATATCCTGCAGTAAATAAGGACTTGCTATGCAAACCTAGTGGACACTGGGCCAGAGACACACATGTGCAGCCACGTGTTCAAACCTTGCAAGATCTAACAATAAGGGAGATTCAGGTTCAGTGCATGATAACACGAGATCCAGGATCACTGCATGAAGTAAGGGGCTCAAAGTAGGGAGTGGACTTGCCCTTGAAAAGAGGCAGATAAAAGTTGGGATCAAGGTCCAAGGCTGTGGCCAGAAGGATGCTTATTTCCCAGAGGGGCAGAAATGAGCAGAGGCAGCACAAGTTGAGAAGGGGGAAAACACCAACCTGACTCAGGGACCGGATCAGGAATATCCCTGTGAGCTAGGAGTCCTGAGCTGACGATATTATATGTGGTTTTAAAATGGGGACTTAGGAGATAATAGAGACCAATACTAAGAAAAAACTGCTGAGAATATATAATTACATATATTATATCAATATATTGCATATAATGTATATATACGTATCTATACATATACGTGTATGCTTGTATATTTATATGTATGAAAACAAAAGTATATGAAAACAAAAATGAAAGTGCAGTTGTCTGGAAGTAAAATAAGAGTAAACCAAAGAAGAAAAATTCTGTAACACTGTGACGTGTTAACTGAGAAAAACAACAGAGAAAAGTAAGAAACAGGTGGGTAAGAAATCAAAGCATTTAGAAATCCTAGAAGAAAAATTTTAAATTGATAAAATCAAAAGTCAGCAACTCTAAACTGGAAACAATCAAGAGAGAACTGAGAATTAGAATAAAATTGTGACAAACTCCCTAAGAACAGACAGGAGGATAAAATAATGACAGATATGAAAGAGATTTTATAAGACTTTGGGGACAGACTGTGGTGTTTTAGTATACATCTAATATTATTTCCAGAACTAGAAAACAGGTGGGATGGCCAATGTAACAATATTCTAAGAGAAAAGTCACATCTCAAACAAAAGCAGCAAATACAAATAAAGTAGTTGAAATTAAAATGATGAGAAATAATATCAAACATGAATGTATCAATGTTATTATCAGATAATGTGAAAAGGGGTACTACATAATGATAAAAAATTTGCCAAGATATAGTAATGAACTAGTATGCACATAATAACACAGGCTCTAAATACATATAGCACAGCAAGAGTCAAGCCCTTTAATGTGGCCCACAATGTCCTCTGTGAGCTGGCCAGATATAACCTGTCCAGTTTTACGTCTTTATGCACCGTCCATACTCCACACATAGAAATGCTTGAACACATCAGATGTTTCTGCCTTTCCCTAGTATGTGAAGCCCTCAAACTGCCAGGCCACCTAAAACACTCAGATCCCTTTCTCTGTGAGAAACTTCCTTTAGCCATCAAACCCTCTCCTCTCTCTATGTAAAAACTTCTTCGGAACTCGATTATTCTACAGAGCAGTAGGGAGTTGCCCATTTGTGGCAGGAGAGAGAGACCCCTGCTCACTGGCCCTTTAAACCATCTGTGAAATTACTCCTGATCAGAATACTCCAGAGCTAAATAAGAGCCGTTGATTTAGATCAATCTTCTTATTTTACTAAAGGTGGGACCAAGACCCATAGAGGAAAGTGAATTTCCCAAGTTCACTCAGTGATATAGGGACCAACATGAGGATTAGAACTCATATATCTTGCTACTCAATGTTCTTTCCTGCCCACTGTTTCCCAGCCCAACCTACAGGGACCATGGAATGTAGACATTTACAAATGAAAAGGCCCGTACATCATCTCAGCCAGACCCTTCATTCTGTAGAGAGGAGCACGGAGGTCCTGGGAAGGGGACTGGGGACACCCCACCCCCCAGGAAGGTGAGTTCCTATAACTCAGCCACCCGGTTTTAGTATTAAACTGGGCGAGCATGGGATCTATATAGCCTTGTTTACATAATGAAGTGCAAAATGTCCCTTGGTACATACACCTCCCTTTATTGTTTTAAAACATTTCATTCTTTTCCACACAAATTAATGTATTTTCATGATAAGAAATCAAGAATGAAGACTTGTATAAGAATCAGAAGCAAAAGTTCCCCTTTACGTCTTTTCTCCAAAACCACTTCCCCAACCTAAAGGCAAGTGCTATTCATTAACAGTGAACTTTAACCACTTTATGCGTTTACAGGCACACCCTCGTGCTTTACAAGCACACACGCTCGCACGCACGGACGCTCTCTACATGTGCAGCATTGATGTCGGTTATGGGCTGCACTGTGAACTCCAAAATCCTTAGAATCTTTGAGATTCTAACCCCCAGTACTTCAGAATGTAACTAGTTGAAGATAGGGTCTTTAGAAAGGGAATTAAGTTAAAATGAGGTCAGTAGTGTGGGCTCTAATGCAGTAACTCAAGTTCTTAGAAGAAGAAGAAATTTGGACACAAACAGGCCCAGAGGGAAGACCACGTGAAGATATGAGAACACAGCCATCTACATACAAGCCAAGAAGAGAGGCCTCAGAAGTAACCAACCCTGAGGACACCTTGATCTTGGACTCGTAGCTTCCAGAAATGTGAGACAATACATTTCTGTTGTTTGAATCGTCTGGCCTGGGGCACTATGTCATAGCAGCCCTAGCAAACTAGTCTAACGTGATTTGAAAACAAACCGTATCATGCCACACTTGTTTGCTGAGGCTTGCTTTTTCACTTTACTTTATCAATGACATCTATGGTGGACTTATAAATCTATGTTACATTGTTCTTTTAAATACGTCAGTATGAGTGTAATATATTAAAGTCTCTATTTTATAGCAGGACAACTGCAAGGATTTTGAGGCCAGCATGTCCAGTGAACTTGTTTGTTATTTCATCTAGAATGTTCTTTGCATTTGTTTATCTTAGACCAAGTGGCAAGAACAAGGGATTCTGGAATCAGAAGAGCTTGGTGCTATGGACTGAACTATGTCCCTCCAACAAATTCGTATGTTGAAGCCCTAGCTTCCAATATGATTGCACTTGAAGGTAGGGTTATTAGGAGATAATTCAGGTTAAATGAGATCATAAGAGTGAGATCTTAATCCAAGATGACTGGTGGGCTTAAAAGAAGAGGAAGCGATCTCTCTCTCGCTCTCGCTCTCGCTCTCTCTGTCCACGCATGTGCTTTGAGGAAAGGCCAGGTGAGGACCCAGCAAGGAGGCAGCTGTCTGAAAACCAGAAGAAAGGTCTCTATCAGGAGCTGAATTGGCCAGCACTGTCATCTTGGACTTCCCAACCTCTAGAACTGTGAGAAAATACATTTCTGTTGTTTAAACCACCCAGTCTGTGGCATCTTGTTATGGCAGCTTGAACTAAGACACTTGCTTTGAATTATCCTGGCTCTTCCAATATGAGACAAGGTACTAAGCTTGAATTTCCTCATCTGTAAGTTGGAGCAATGCTATCTACTTCTCATGTTTCTGTGAAGTGTCTTAAGTCAGAAATGGCAAACAAAGCTCCTTGCATTTCAGAAGTCTGCAAAGACAGCCAGTGAACACTTGTCCCGCTATGAGAAACTTATCTCCTCCCAACAGACTTTAAACCCCCTGAAAACAAGGAATGTATACAAAAATCCTTTTGCATCCTACAGTGTATCTTGGGTGGGGTGATACATTTAATACATCACCTACATTTCCAGATCATTCGTTCTAGTATTTAACCTCACACCAGTACACTGCTGTTCATCCTCCTTGACGTGCCGATTCCTGAAAAATCATTATCACCACTGTCTTTCTGTATCCCCTCCCAGTTCTCTTGCCCTTTCTTGCTTTGTAGTACTCTCTTGGAAAAACCCCAGACCTATAAAAGAGTTCCTGGGCTTCCCTGGTGGTGCAGTGGTTGAGAGTCCGCCTGCCGATGCAGGGGACACAGGTTCGTGCCCCGGTCCGGGAAGATCCCACATGCCGCGGAGCGGCTGGGCCCGTGAGCCATGGCCGCTGAGCCTGTGCGCCCGGAGCCTGTGCTCTGCAATGGGAGAGGCCACAGCAGTGAGAGGCCCGTGTACTGCAAAAAAATAAAAGAAAAAAAGAGTTCTTCCCTGCTGTGTGCCTGCATCCAGGTAGCTAAATATGGCAGGAGAAACCCAGAACGACCACGGTCCTACTTAAATGTATGACTGAATCTCTAAGGTGTGGCTCTTTAATGTAATCTCACAGTCCTTACACCTTCCCCAGGTCACTCTGCCATGCCCTGCACAGGGGCATACTGTCCCTCTCAGACCAACAATCTCTCCCTCATTCTCACTCTCAGGTGCTGGTGTTGCTTCTAGATTGAAAAACAGAATTGATAGGAAATTCCACATGTTTTCACGCCCACACCTCCCCACCTATCAGCTTCGGTCCCTGCACCTTCCGCCCTCCCTCCAGGTTCTGTAGACAAATTCTCTAAGTAACACATCGGGGCCAGCCAGCCCCTCCTCTTGAGCATGCGGTCGCACCCCTCTCTTCTACTCAAGGACATGGAGACGGTAATTTTCCACCCCTTTCTGCATCACCACTTCCCCACTCAACTAGATCACTTCCCTGAGCATGAAAGCCAGCTATTATTTCTCCCATCTTAAAAACCCAGCGTCGATCTCACGTTTGCTTCCTAGATCTGTTCCATTTTCTGCTCCTGTTTTCAGAAAAACTCCCTAAAATAGTTGTCTCCTCCTGCTTTTTCAAATTTTCTTCTTCCTTTTCTCTCTTAAACAAACTCTGAGCCTTTGTCACCTCTTTTAAAGACATGACTTGATAAAATCAGCATCTATTCCTTGCTGTGAAACCCTGTGGTCATTTCAGAGTCTGCATCTTAGTTAAACTGTGAGTAGCGCTGTTGATTTCATTTTTCTCCTTGAAACTTAAAAAATTTTTTCTTTTCTTCCAGGACAGCACATACATTAGTCGGGGTCTTGGCAGATACAGATGAAATAACAGGGATTTTTAAAGAGACATATTCATGAATGGACTGTTTACAGAAGTGTGACAGAGCAAAGGGACGTTATCCACCCAAGAGAATAACCACCATAGGAAGATGTTGGCGATTCTCAGACCTGAAGGGGCGAAGCGTGCAAAGGTTGTTCCCGGGACCTCCTTGGGAGTTGAAGCCAAAGAAGGCGATGCGAGGCACACAGTGTGGTCCTAGAGGGATGCTGTCCCTGCCAGAACTGCTCCGAGGAAGGATGGCAGGGACGAGCAAGTGCCCCCTCGGCTCTCCGGCTGCACCTCTGACATCCTGACAGTGACGCCCACTGGCTAAACCCAAAGGGGAGCCAGAGGGCAAGGCAGCCCACGGGATGCATCAAGTGGATGACAGCCTTCCAGGGCACGTGCAGCTGGAGAGGACAAGGAAGGAATCTAGGGTGGTGGCAGCAACTGGAGAGCAGACGACACACCGACTGCCCCTCCCCATCTGTGCTGGGTCTCCCCGGCCTCAAGCTGACCTAAGCCGCAATTCAGTCCTCAGACCTCTTCTCCCCTTCTCTATCTACATTTCCTTAATGATCTTTTACCTTCTCCTGATCTCCAATACCATCTATAAGCTGATGACCTTGACATTTATACCCCAAATCAACCTTTGCTTGGAAACCCACCCTTGTATATTCAACGGCCTGCTCAACAGTGGCCCTTGTTCCCAGGTCCACGATGAAACCCCTGAGCATCCGCCCCAGATCTGCTCCTCCAATAGTCTTCTCCCTCCCAGGTCATGGCAATTTGATCTTTCTAGTCGCTAGGTCAACAGTCTTGGCTCATTCTGACTTCATTTTTTTTTTTAATCACACACCAAATATCCAATTTATCAAAACATAATTTTTACTCTACGTTCAAAACGGTTCAAGAACTCAGCACTTCTCCCAACCCTGACTGCTAAGGTCCTTGGCCAAGCACCAATGCCAATTACACAGACCGGTGCAGTAGCCTCTGTGGAGGGTGCTGTGGTGTGCTGCCCAGACTCCTTGCCCCCTCAGAACTGAGCCCACCTTCCTTCCCCTGCTGAAGGGTGGTGGCTGAAGGCTCTCCTTGAGTCCCTCACTGGGAACTGTCCTCCACTGAAAAAAGCTGCCTAGTACAAGTTACTTTTTCATCTTGGAGTCAGGAGGCATCCAGGGACTGGCCACTGTGGGGCAGAAAGACCCAGCCCTATTACCTCAAGACTGGACAACACTAAAGGGCCATCCCAGCTTCTGAGTCCCCTGGGATCAGATAAGGCTTTTTTCACCTGCATCTCTGATCAAACCCTCCCTCTGCTAAATCCTATTTTTTTTCCCTCCCCACACAAATCCAATGTGATCCCTGGTAAATTTTCTGCATGCAGATTTCCATCTTGGAGTGTGGCAGGGAAACATCTAAGAAGGCTTCTCGGTGACCTCCCTGACATCACCCTTGGCCTCCTGTTGTCCATCCCTAAACACTGCAGCAAGAGCACCCTTTTAAAGCTTAATGCCACACCATGGGCAATAGTACAGCAGTTCCCCAAAAAATTAAACATAGAATTGCAATACAATCCAGCGATTCCACTTCTGAGTATATATCCAAAAGAGTTGAAAACAGGGTCTTAAACAACTGTTTGTACACCCACGTTCAGAGCAGCATTATTCACAATAGTCAGAAGGTAGAAACAACCCAAGTGTCCACTGATGAATAAATGGATCAACAAAATGTGATATATACGTACAATGGAATATAATTCATCCCCCAAAAGGAAGAAAATTCTGACGCATGCTATACCATGGATGAGCCTTGAAGACATTTGAAGCAAAGTAAAGCAGTCACAATACCACAAACATTGTATGATTCCAATAATACAGAGTACCTTGTGTAGTCAAATCGATAGAGACAGAAAGTAGCATGGTGGTTGCCAGGGGCTGGGGGAAGGGGGAAATGGGGAGATGTTGTTTAATGAGTACAGAGTTTCGGTTTTGCAAGATGAAAAGCGTTCTGAAACGAAATTGAGTTATTTGTAGTGAGGTGGATGGACCTAGAGTCTATCATACAGAGTGAAGTCAGACAGAGAAAAACAAATACCGTATGCTAACACATATATATGGAATCAAAAAAAAAAAAAAAAGGTTCTGAAGAAGAACCTAGGGGCAGGACAGGAATAAAGACGCAGACGTACAGAATGGACTTGAGGACACGGGGAGGGGGAAGGGTAAGCTGGGACAAAGTGAGAGAGTGGCATGGACATATACACACTACCAAATGTAAAACAGATAGCTAGTGGGAAGCAGCCGCATAGCACAGGGAGATCAGCTCGGTGCTCTGTGACCACCTAGAGAGGTGGGATAGGGAGGGTGGGAGGGAGACGCAAGAGGGAGGAGAGATGGGGATATACTATGCATATAGCTGATGCACTTGGTTATACAGCAGAAACTAACACACCATTGTAAAGCAATTATACTCCAATAAAGATGTTAAAAAAAGAAAAAAAAAAAGAATTCTGCACAACAATGGGAAAGTACTTAACCCTACTGAACTGGACACTTAGAAACGGTTAAGATAGTAAATATTATGTAATGTATATTTTATCACAATTAACAAAACAAAACAACTCAAGTCAGATCATGTCATTTCTTGCTCAAAGCTTTTTAGTGATTCCCACATTCACTCAAAGCAAGATCAAAGTCCTTATGGTCAAGGCCCTCAGGGATCTGGCCCCATTAACTCTCCGAGTCTAGTCTCTTCCTTAGCCACACGGGGCTCCGTGAAGCCCCTCCAATATGGCAGCCCTGCGGCTGCTCTGTGCCCCGTCCTCACTGTTTCTCCTGCCAGAAACTCCCTTCCCTCAATATTTGTGTGGCTCCTCTCCTTCACCCAATGCTCAAGTTCACCATCTCCATGTGGGCTTTCCTTATCTATTTGATTGCAGCCTTCCCTCTCCTGGCATCCCCTATCTCCATCCCCTACTTCACTCCTCTCCCTAAAATGGAGTATTTTCTCCTATACTTTAACACTTACTTATTTTAATTATAGCAGACCAGCTCTGTGTCCACTAGAATATCCTCTGTAAGGACAGGAATGCTTGCCTCTTTTTTTCATTGCTGTATCACCAGTGCTGCAAAAGTGACCAGCACATAGTAGGTGGTCAATAAAAATTTGTAGAGTGAGTGTTAGGAGTTGGGTATGTATTTTAGTAATGAAATGTAATTTGTTTGCCCCCTTCTCCATCTTTAGGAGAGTTAAGAAGAGGTTTCTAAAAACACAATACTGTTTGGAACATGTTTTTTTTTTTCATAGATTTAGTTTAATTCAGGAAGGATTTAATCAACAAATAGTTTATTTTCAAGACGAAATGCTCTTGAGGATGGATGCGTCTGTTCCTGGGATGAAGATGTTCTTTGATTTTGCCTCGTGTGATTGAAAGAACATAGCTTGAAATGTTTTTGCCCCACTTTTGGATGCATTTGGGCTACGTTCCTGGAAAGGAAGATGGCCTAGTTAAAAAGACAGGAGTGATGTGTCTAGCAACGTGGCAAGTTTTCCAAATTGAATGATCCAAGTAGGTCTCCATACAGTAGAGGGAAGTGAAGAGGCAGCAGGGGTGTAGAGCTTCAGCTCTTACCTCTGGGGCCACTGCAATACCACAGATCTATGCTTACTCATTTATTTGGCAAATGTGAGAGTACAGCGCAATGGTACCTTTTAGGAGCCATTCCGGTCATGCCTTTAAGCCTGGAATCCCGTAAAAGGACCCGCTGAAGACTGCACCACGATTTCAGCTTATCGTATATCTTCCAAGCTGTCATGCTGAGGGAGAAAGGAGGATGAATTATTTATTTGAACTTCTAATTATTGGACCATTTGTCAAAATAAATTTAAAGTCATGATCCATTATGCATTCCAGTTTATTGCATGCAAAGGTGTTAATTGGTTTCCCTGGATTCAGAGAATTTCAGCTCTGTTGGCTCCAGTGTTCAGCCCTAGTTTCTGAACTGAAACGTTCAGGATTCAGCTAGCAGACCTGTGCAAAATAGGACGCGCATTTATTAAGGTGGTCTGCTTTCATAGTACAAAGCTTTTCAGGAGTGTTGAGTGATAAGATCCTATATTTTGGCCCAAATCTTACCTTTATAATTTTTTTAAATTCAGATAAAGGAGAAATTGATCTTTTTTAAAACTAATAAGGGCATCTAATTTATCAATATTCCAGACCCTCTTGTTCTAGTCCGTAAGGATGAACATGGAAAGTGAAGGTAATGAACAAATCCATCACTTCCCCCAAGTTTTCCGTGTCTCCCTAAGCGGTCTCTGACTCACGTGCTTCCTCATATTGTCAGGTTCCCAGGCAACCACCAATCTGCTTTCTGTCATCCTAGGGTAGTGAATTTTTAAAACGGAACCATGCAGTATGTACTTCTTTCATTTGGCTTTCCTTCACTGAGGATAACTCGTTTGAGATTCATCCGTTTCTTTCTCTTTCTTCTAAGGGCTATTTCATTGCGTGGACATATACCAAATCGTGTCTATTCATTCACCCACTGATGGACATTTGGGCTGTTTTCCAGTGTTTGACTATTACAAACGAAGCAGCTGGGGGTGTGTGCGCACAAGTCTTTGTGTGGATACAAACTTCCATTTATTTGGGGTTGGGGGGCAACCTGTGGGTGGAACAGCTAGATCAAAAGGCAGTTGAATGTTAATCTTAAGAAACAGCCTGTTTTCTATCATGATTGTACCATTTTACGTTCCCACCAGCTTTTCTCTACCAGGTGGAGGCACAAGTTCAGGATCCCCCCTGACACCCGAGGTCTCCTACTTACTGCTGGGTGGGGATGGGAGTTCCAGCTGCCCATGTGGCCTCCACTGACCTGGGGAAGGGGGACTTGTGCCTCATTACAGGTGGGCAGGGATGACAGCCCTGGCTCTTCATCCCAGTGAGAGGGAGGGGAACCTCATCACAGCCTCCAAAGGGTAGAGGAAATCCAGCTCCACATGTTGGCATGGGTGGGTGGCCAGTTTTTACCTGCGGTGTTTGTATGGAGTTGGGTGGTTATTTTCTAAAAGGTTTCTGTCTTGCTAGGCTCTTTCCTGGCCCTTTGGCTAAAGAGAACAGGCTTTCGTTGGGGTTTTTTGGTTGCAGCCACTAGGGTGTCTGAGTTGCTATGTTCTTCAGCTCCAAGTCTGGGATACATGAGGTAGAAAGAAAGCCCAGGGAGATCACTACCTTGTCATTCCTGGAGTCCTGAGGTTCCTAACTGGTCTGCCTTCTCTCCATGGTTCAGAGTCCTTCTGTTTATCTTGCATATAATCTCCACGTTTTTCTGTTGTACTTAGTGGGAGGAATAGGCAAAAACTCATTCTCCATCTTCCTGGAAGTGAAAGACCCAATAGTATTGTTGTTTTTTTTTTAATTACAATTTTTGATGGTTCCTTGCTAGTATATCGAAATGGAGTTTTTTCAGGGAGTAGTTATGGGGATATATGTATATGTACAGCTGATTCACTTTGTTATAAAGCAGAAACTAACACACCATTGTAAAGCAATTATACTCCAATAAAGATGTTAAAAAGAAAAAAAAGAAATGGAGTTTTTTTTAACATTGATCATGTATCCCTGTAACCTTGCCAAACACACGTCCGTTCTCAGGTTGAAAACGTTCTCTTCTATTTCTGATTAGTTGAGTGTTTTTATCATAAAACGGTGTTGAATTTTGTCAGATGCTTTTTCTGCATCTGTTGCAGTGGTCACGTGGTTTTTGTCCTTTATTCTATTAATATGGTGTACTACATTGATAGTTTTTGAATGTTGAACCAATCTTGTATTCCTGGGATAAATCCCACTTGGTTGGCTTGTATAATCCATTTTATATGTTGCTGGATTTGGCTTGCTAGTAATTTGTTGAAGATTTTGCATCTATATTCATAAAGGATATTGATCTGTAGTTTTCTTGTGATGTTGTAGTTTGATTTTTGTACCAGGACAATACTGGCTTCACTGAATGAGTTGGAAAGTGTTCTCTTCTATTTTTCTGCAAGAATTCGAGAAAAATTGGTGTTAATTCTTTAAATGACTGGTAGACTTCACCAAGGGAGCTTGTCCTGGACTTTTTTGTTGGAAGTTTTTAAATTACTGATTCAATCTCTTCTTGCTAGAGGTCTATTCAGATTTCTATCTTCTTGAGTCAGTTTTAGTGGGTATGTCTTTTTAGGAATTTGTCCATTTCATCTAGGATGTTTAATCTGTTGGCATAAACTCGTTCATAGTACTTCCTTTTAATACTTTTTATTTCTGTATAGTCTATAGCAATATCTCTTTCATTTCTGATTTTAGTTATTTGAGTATTCTCTTTTTCTTGGTCAGACTACCTAAAGGTTGTCATTGTTTTTGAATATGTGTAGTTTTTTTTAACATCTTTATTGGAGTATAATTGCTTTACAATGGTGTGTTAGTTTCTGCTTTATAACAAAGAAGGTTGTCAATTTTGTCGATCTTTTCAAAGAACAGGTTATTGGTTTTCTCTATCATTTTTGTGTTCTCTATTTCATTGATCTCTGCTAATCTAATTTCCTTCCTTTTGCTTGGTTCAGGTTTAGTTAGCACTTACTTCTCTATTTCCTTAAGGTGGGAAGTTACCAACTTGAGGGATCTCTTTTTTTAATATAGCAGTGATAGGTATAAATTTCCCTCTAAACACTGCTTTAGCTGAATCCCATAAGCTCTGGTATGTTGTATTTTTGTTTTCACTCATCTCAATGTATTTCCTAATTCCCCCTGTGATTTTTTTCTTTGACCTCTTGGTTATTTAGGAATGTATTGTTTCATTTCAACATATCTGTGAATTTCCCAAATTTCCTTCTGTTACTGATTTCTAATTTCATTCCACTGTGGTCAGAAAACATACTTTGTATGATTTCACTTCTTTTAAATTTATTCAGATTTGCTTTATGGCCTAATGCATGGTCTATCCTGGAGAAGGTGTGCTTGAGATGGTGGTGTATCTGCTGGGGTTGGAAGGAGTATTCTACAGATGTCTGTTAGGTCCAGTTTTGGTTAACCATGTTCAAGTTTTCTACTTCCTTGTTACCTTCTGTCTAGTTGTTCTCTACATTATTGAAATGTGGCAGTAAAGTATTCAGCCATTTTTGGTGAACTGTCTATTTCTACCTTACATTCTGTTGGTTTTGCCTCCCGTTGTATTTTTGTCTTACCCTCCACTGCTTAATGAGATTTTCTGGACAGGAAGCTCGTAACTATGCATTTTAAACAGGTTCACTGAAGTTTGAGAACCACAGTTCAAGTTAGAGTATTTTATTTTAGTTATTGACTGAAGCCCAGACAAGGGAAGAGATTTCCTCTGTCTGTTGGCATCTAATCCAGGTTATCCCACTGAATCGTATCAGAAGTGGGGTTAGCAGAGTTAAAGGCTCTGCTCTTACTCTGAGAGAATAACAAACTCCCTAACACAGCAACAGAAACAAAGAAAATTTATAAAGCAAATAGCGAAACCACAAGAAAACACTGAAATTCAAAATGATAACACTAGCATGATAGATGCAGTTCTCTTGCTGGAATGAAATGTTGATTGTAACACCGATGATCCCAGCTGCTGTAGGACAAGTCTTGTTGCATTTTTCATGCCTTTACTTCTCTTTGCCACATGGAAACTTAATTTCCTCTCACGTGTCTCATTCTAAACTATTGAAAAACCCTGTATCACGCAGCTTACTATCATTTTGTCCTGCTGGTCCAGACATAAACACATTATTCACACAATAATCTGCTTTATTAGTTCAAGGCAATTAATGCAATATTATTAGCCACTTGGTGCCAATATGGTCATAAACAAAAATGATTAGGCCTTGATAACAGGTTCTAGTAGATTAGGTATTTCAAAATCATGCCTGTATCCCCACAGTATATCTGGGACGAAGAATCTAATCCTCTCAAGTATATTCATGCAATCAAATCAGACATCAAAGCAGGAGAAGCTAGTTAAGCAAAGAGGTATTAAGAACAAGTGTACAAATAAAAGCACAGTCGATGTTCTAATTGTTCTTACCTTTGGAAAATCTACATTATGAAATAAGTTTGTTTCACATGTTCAATGGCAGAATGGTTTTAATCAGCTTTTACTACATACAAATCATCCCCAAAATGTAGTGGTTTAGCCTAACATCACTTGTGGATGTTATGAGTCTGTGGGTCAGTACCTGGGCTGGGCTCAGCTAGGTAGTCTGCTTATCTATCCAGGCTTAGCTGACCTTGACTGGGGCTTATTGGTGAATTCGCTCAACTCCCAGAATGGCTGGAGGCCAGCAGAAACTCAACTGGGGCACCAGCATTCTCCTCCACATAGAATCCTCCAACAAGGGAAACTAGACCTGTTGCCATGGAAACTGAATTCTAAGAGTGACAGAAAAAGCTTGCAACTCCTCTTGGGGCCCAGGCTTAAAATGACGTGACATCAAAGCAAAGCAAGTCAGAGGGTGGGAAAGTAGATTACACTCTTGTTGGGAGATGCTGCAAAGAATTGTGGCCCTTTTTCTTTTTTCTTTTGTGTGCAATCTACCACGGAGTTCTACCTAAGAAGTCTGAAAAGTTCTGAGTTCCATGACAATTGTACATGCGTGTAACTGAATGCTAGATTTTGAGCAAACACCAGGGGTGGCAAACTACAGTCCGTGGGCCAAACTGAGCCTGCTGCCTGTTCTTGTAAATAAAGTTCTATTGGAACACAGGCACACATTTTATATTGTTTATGGCAGCTTTCACGCTACAAACAGCAGAGTTTAATAGTTTCAACGGAGACTGGATAGCCTACAAAGTCTAAACGTTTATTATCTGGCCTTTTACAGAAAACTTCGCTGACCCCTGCTCAAGACCATCATGCAATATTAGGGCCTGATATGCATTTTGTTTATGACCATATTGGCACCAAGGGGCTAGTAATATTGCATTACCATACTGTTCAAATTATCTTAGATTCATTACAGTTGCTACCTTGAGGGGCAGCTTCCACCCAGGGTTTTTTTTGTTTTTTGTTTTTTTTTGTGGTACGCGGGCCTCTCACTGTTGTGGCCTCTCCCCTTGCAGAGCACAGGCTCCAGACGTGCAGGCTCACTGGCCATGGCTCACGGGCCCAGCCGCTCCGTGGCATGTGGGATCTTCCTGGACCGGGGCACGAACCCATGTCCCCTGCATCGGCAGGCAGACTCTCAACCACTGCGCCACCAGGGAAGCCCCAGGGTTCTTTTTTTAAAAATATCTTGGATAGTATCCTATGTTTCCTTTTTTCCAGATAAACTTTAGAAACTGTGAAATTTCAAAGTGTCACACTAAGATTTATGTTGGAGTTGTATAAACATAAGTTAATCTGAGAAGAGCTGCTAATTCTACAATATTAAGTGTGTCTAGTTGGGAGCAGGTAACAGTTCCCTGTTTATTCATATCTTCATTATGTCCATCAATAAAACTTTGTCAGATTTTAGTGCGTGGTGGGGGGCGGCTCTTGGTTTTCATTATTTTGTTTGTTTTCAAGTCAGTTGTGTCCATTTATTTTAAGCTCATTGAGGTGCTTCATCCTCTTTATTGCTCTCATGAGAGAAAAAAGGTTTTAATGTACTTCGTAGTGAATGTTCAGGCACATTCGAAGAAGCCATTAAGAAATACTTAATGGGGTAATTTAATTAAAGCCAGTTCTCTGAGACTCTTTACTCTGCATCCTTTATTAGTTTTCTTTGCATATTTGCATGCATTTGAAAGTAGAAAACTATATATAGCGTAAAAGTATTTGAAAATACACATCTCTCCCAGGTCTTGGCATCAAATAGCCACAACTAATATTATGTTCCTTAAATGCCTGCATGGCAGTCACACAAACTCTTCTTTTCTGCTCGGCACTCCTAACCATTTTCAGTGTATCTTTTGGCCCCGGGTTGTACCTTCTGGTCCTTTGGCTCAATCGAGTCAAAATTCTTCAGTGATGTTTACATAACCCCTGTGGTCACTGGTCGCACTTTGGGCTCCAGCCTAGCTCAGAGAGCATCACCCTTCCTTCCCTCCTTGGTGGGGACCTTGACATGGCCTCGACAACTATCTGGAACGTCTTGAACCTTGGAGTTGAGGGGATGACAGCCAGGGAATGGGAAAGATGGAGAGGCTGCCACACATCCCTCCCCACTGTTAGAGCATCCCGGCCAGAGCCAGCATTCCCGGGAACTCCAGCACCACGCTGCACACTCCCCCGTCCATGCCATGTGCTGGAGTGCATGGTGGGGTTGGAGCTTCCTACGGGACTCTTCCTCACTGTGGTTTTTGCAGGCGCCCATCTCATAGCTCTGCATTGAGACAAGCCACTTCCTCCAGGCTCCTCTCAGGGGCTCTCATTTCCACTTAACAGATGGTGGTTTTTACTTCATTGCTTCATCCATTGGCAGTCCAAGTCCATGCTCCAGGTCACTCCCAATATGTCTTTGGCTCAAGGAGAAGGCAAACTGGTGGTGAATAATTTCCTGTGCCTCTGAGTTGGTAAGGATGCCAAATTATACTCAAATCATGCTTGTCCATTTTTTAAGGATGGTTTGACTAACGGGACTAGGCAACTCTCTGGTGACCTAATTTTAGTGTTAGAAAGAAGGAATTTGGAATTACTGTCATATGAGGATGCTTTCATGATACTGTCATTGCTTTGTTTTGAGAAGAGAGAGACAATATGGATATAACTGTCCTGTAATGGAACTTGAAGCACTTTCCAGGGACACAACGAAATACTTCTTCCATGCTGCTCCAAAGAGAGAGATGTAAAGAACTGAGTGAATATTCTAAGATGACATTTATTTCCCACATAAGGAAGATTTATTTTTACATGCTCAGATGTTCAAAAATGGAAATGGGGCTTCCCTGGTGGCACGGTGGTTAAGAATCCACCTGCCAATGCAGGGGACATGGGTTCAAGCCCTGGTCCGGGAAGATCCCACATGCCGCAGAGCAACTAGGCCCATGCACCACAACTACTGAGTTCACGCTCTAGAGCCTGTGGACCACAACTACCGAGCCCACGTGCCACAACTACTGAAGCCTGCGCACCTAGAGCCTGTGCTCCGCAACAAGAGAAGCCACCGCAATGAGAAGCCTGTGCACCGCAACAAAGAGTAGCCCCCGCTCGCCACAGCTACAGAAAGCCTGTGTGCAGCAACGAGGACCCGACATGACCAAAAATAAATTAAATAAATAAATTTTTAAAAAAAGGAAATGGCTTCTCTACTAGGTGGTGAGCTGTCTAGCAATGGAGGTATTCAAGCAGGGATGGGATGCTTACTGAGGGAATAATTTGCTCAAGGTTCTCAGCTCCTATTATTTCCTACAGTTGTTGAACATGGTATCCTGCACTTAAGAAGCAGCACAGAAGAACAGAAATAGTACAGGCACTAGAATCAGACATACTTCATTGAAATCACCTTTCATCATTTACCTTGGGGCAAATCACTTCATCTCTTCAAGGCTTAGGCGCCCCTTCTGTCAAAAAAGGTTGCCCAGATGTCACTTCTCCTCTGTATTCATTTGCTAGGGCTGCCATAACAAAATACCAAAGACTGGATAGTTTAAACAACAGAAGTTAATTCTCTCATAATTCTGGAAGCTACAGGTCCAAGATCAAGGTATCAGCAGGGTTGGTTTCCCCTGAGGCTTCTCTCCTTGACTTGTAGATGGCCGTCTTCTCTGTGTGTCCTCGCAGGGTCTTTCCTCTGTGTGCCTGTGTCCTAATCTCTTCTTATAAGGACACCAGACAGATTGGATTAGGGCCCACCCTGGTAGCCTCATTTTAATTATCCCCTTAAGATTTCACGGGGGAGATGGAGGACGGGCCCTAGGATTACACCCTCTTCGGGGCAGGATTTAGAATCACGAGTCAACTTTTCTCTTTTTGAAACAGGTGAATCCCAAGCCAATTCCACCTCAAAGACTAACCCCTCACTGCTTAAATGCCTCCATTACTGGAGAGCTCATCACCTCTCCAAGTAGTAACTTTCATTTTTGAACTTGTGAGTGTGTAAAAATAAATCTCCCTTATATGAAAAATAAGTGTCATCTTAGAAATTTCACCCAGTTCCTTATAGCTCACCCTTTGGAGCAGCGTGGAAGAAATATTTCTTTCTAGCATCTGTACCTCTTCTGGGATTGTTTAGTTGTTTGTGTTTTCCCTCTGTTCTCTCCACCTGCTCCCTCGGTAACATCAAGCTTCTAAGTCCCTCTTTCTTTGGAGATTCCGGCCCCTATTCTATTATCAAAGCCTCCCCCACCTCCACCATTAAGCAAAGATGAGCATGTCTCCCCAAACATACCTGTACAGATCCACCTGGTGCTCTGCAAACAAAGGGGCCACCTCCTAGCAGGGCACCTCCTTCTTAGAAGGCAATTTACAAGGACCTTTAGAGACTGGTCCCCTGCCCAGGAGCCTTACCATAGGATTTCTCCTGACTACACACAGGGCCGCCTCACTGTCTTGCTGGGAGGAATTCTGCGTAACAAAATTTTCTCCATCTTGATTCAGCATGCGACTAATTGAATGCATCTCATGTGGGAGAGAGGGAGGGGTGGGAGTCTTATCCACGTTAAATAAGGCTTTTTTTCCCCTGAATGAATGTGTGAATAGATGACTGCTATAAAAGAAATTCAAGGATTCAAATGAGTATTGTACTATGTGAGCTGACCCTGAAATGACTTTGATTTTCTTTTCCCAGGGGGTGTTGTATAATACAGAATTGCTAATTCTGACTTTCTTTACATTTCTACATAGCTCTATTTTTAATAGTGAACGTTTGTTGAATGCTCACAATGGGCCAGACACCTGTTCAAGCGCTTTAGTTATGTTGACTCATGGAATCTTCACAAACACTCTGTGAGGAGGGGCTCTTGTTTTTTCCCTTTTATCCTGGCGAAACTGAGGCAAAGGAGGTTAATAACCTGCCCAAGGTTGTGAGGCTAGAGGCAGAGCTCGTTCAAGTTCAGGCATCCTGGTTCCAGCGCCCACAGGTGAAGCCAACACCACTCTTCCCCAGTGATGGCACATCCTGAATTCACCCGAAGGTCTATCTATGATCAGGGTGTCTTGAGTCCCAGCTGAGTGACGAGCTGATTAAATGAGTCAAGAGGAAGCACAGCTGCCCTGGAGAAATAGATTAGAAGTGGGAGCTGCTTGAGCACCAAGTCCACAGAATCCCAGGGTTCAAAGGTACCGTTAGGTCACCGAGTCCAACCATCGACCAGCTGCTTGGTGCACTTTGCTCAGCGTCTTCCTGTAGATTGTGATCAATTCGAATCCCAAGCTCCACACTTCCAGCTGACCTCAGGATACTACTTATACCACCAAGCTTCAGCCTCTCATCGTTAAGATGGTACATCGATGCCTGCCTAACGGTCCTGGTGAGGGTTAAATTAATTAACGGAATAAAGCTGTCAGCACAATGTCTATAGAATACAGCATGCAGTTAAATATTTGCTGGCTGTGGTCGTCATCAACATTATCATATGGTCAGCACATTGCAGTTAACGTGGAACTTTCACATCTTCCAGTCTTGTTGGAGGTAAAGAATAAATCAATCAAAAAGCGATACTAAAATGGGCAGAAGACCTAAACAGACATTTCACCAAGGAAGACATACGGATGACCAAGAGGCACATGAAAAGATGCTCAACATCACTAACCATTAGAAAAATGCAAATCAAAACTATAATGAGGTATCACCTCATGCTGGTCAGAATGGCCATTATCAAAAAATCTAGAAAACATAAATGCTGGAAAGAGTGTGGAGAAAAGGGAACCCTCCTACACTGTTGGTGGGAATGTAAATTGATACAACCACTATGGAAAACAGTGTGGAGGTTCCTTAAAAAACTACAAATAGAACTACCATATGACCCAGCAATCCCACTACTGGGCATCTACCCTGAGAAAACCATAATTCAAAAAGAGTCATGTAGCACAATGTTCACTGCAGCTCTGTTTACAACAGCCAGGACATGGAAGCAACCTAAATGACCATCGACAGATGAATGGATAAAGAAGATGTGGCACATATATACAATGGAAGATTACTCAGCCATAAAAAGAAACAAAACTGAGTTATTTGTAGTGAGGTGGATGGACCTAGAGTCTGTCATACAGAGTGAAGTAAGTCAGAAAGGGAAAAACAAATACCGAATACTAACGCCTATACATGGAATCTAAAAGAAAAGAAAATGGTACTGATGAACCTAGCTGCAGGGCAGGAATAAAGATGAAGACATAGAGAATGCACTTGAGGACACGGGGTGGGAGCGGCAAGCTGGGGCGAAGTGAGAGTAGCATCGACCTATATATGCTACTGAATGTAAAGTAGATAGCTGGTGGGAAGCAGCCGCACAGCACAGGGAGACCAGCTCGGTGCTTTGCAATGACCCAGAGGGGTGGGGTAGGGAGGAGGGGAGGGAGGCTCAAGAGGGAGGGGATATGGGGACATGTGTAGGCATATGGCTGATTCACTTTGGTGTCCAACAGAAACTAACACAGTATTGTGAAGCAATTATACTCCAATAAAGATCTGTTAAAATAAAAACATTATAAAAGCAATACTGTGTGTGAATATTTTCCCCATTGCAAGTAGCAACACTGAGTCTCACAACATTAATTATTTTTCCCAAGGAAAACTAAGCTTATGGGTGGTGGAGCTGATGTGATTTTAGGGCATCTGTTTCAAAATCTGAGCCTTTTTCTCTATATTGATTCCTTAATTTGTCACCTTGCTTGTTCATTTGTCTGCCAGATATTTATCGCCAGGCACTCTTTGGATGTCAGCAACACAGCTGTGAAGCTATAGCCATGAGAAGACCTGGGCAGAGAGAATCTTAAGTTGAGTGGAAAATGCCTGCAAAAGTCCTTGAGCATATTTTGAGGCGCAGAAAAAATGCCTGTCCTGGACTTGGGTGAACAAGACGAGCTCAGAGAGCTGGAAGGGCTCGGAGAAGGCAGAACCTTTTAACTAAACACAAAGGACCAATCTAGCTGCTAAACTGTGTATATAATCGTCAGTGCTTATTTTCAAGTGTCAGGACCCGGAGTCAAAGTAATTTAAGTTTAAAAAAAAAGAAAAGGAATTTACCATTCCATGGTTTGGAAAGCAGTCTGGGGCCGCTCAGAGAATCAGGGAAGGGCAGCGACCACCTCAGGGACTTGATCTGAGGACTCGACACCCACCTGACCCTCCTCTCTGTCCACCTGGGAAGCTCTGCTGGTCTGCACAGTCAGTGGCCCCGGCGTCTTCCTCCTCTTCGCGGGGCAAGTCCCAGCTCTGCACTCTTAGGGGAAAGGAGCCCCTCCTCCAGCACCTGGAATAGCAACCCCCAAGGACGAATTCGGATTGGCCGTTTGGGTCATGTGACCTGTCCTCCGCCAAACCCCGATCCCAGGACGTAGGTGATCGACATTGATCAGCCCCACCTGTGCAGAGCTCTTTGGTGAGAGGAAGGAAGGGAGTCACGGTGTGTCCTCAGAAAAGGAGGATGGTCCAGCTTGCTGGACCGTTGTTGCAGTTGTTAAAAACAAGACGACAGGCCCAGAATGGAGTCACTTATGCTAAGTCCTGCGTCACCAAACGGAGACTCACCTTAATTACTCACTCAGAAATGGAATCATGAATCAATCGGGAATCACCTGATCAGCACTAGTGAGGTCATCTGCCGGACTGACCCCTGTCATCCCCTTAAGGAACGTGACCTTGACATCACCAGTCTGCTGTTCTGTCTAGTATAACATCCATGTCATGCTCCCTTCTGCCCGTAAAAGTCTTTCACTTTGTACAGCTCCTCAGAACTCCTTTCCATTTGCTACAGTGGATGCCGCTGGGTTTAATCACTGAATAGAGCCAATAAGATCTTTAAAATCTACTCAGTGGAATTTTGTTTTTTAAGACAGTCCAGGATGACTACAGACCAGAGGAAATCCAAGCCACAAAAAGACCGTGGCTCAGATACTCAGAACCATGGCCTGTCCACTGGAGGGAGGGTTTGCAAGTCACAGGAAGGGAGGAGCTGGGCCTGCCTGTTCCCTCTCCTGCCCCTGAAACTGGCACAGAGGGAGGCCAGGTGTAGAAGGAAGAGACAGGAGAACGTGCAGAATGTGAATGGGAGTTAAATCAGTCCCTTTCCTGTAGCTCCTCTTTAAGCCTTTAATATGTAAATTTCTCTGGTGGGGCTCCCGGAGGGAGTCTGAGCTCCAGCTTAAGGGAGAGGGAAAGACGGAGAGTTCCAGAAAGGAAATAGCAGGAGGAAAGGCACAGCACGTTCAGGAAATCATAAACAAGCCAGGGTTTGCAGTACTCCTGGTGTAGGTTGGAATGCTTGATGGGGCCAGATGGCGGTGGCCTTAATCAGGTCATTCTGAGGACCACGCACTCTGCTAGGCAAGGGGGACCTAGGGCAGGTCTGTTGGTTTCAATGGAATTTGATCTGTGGTCAGCAGCGTTTTAAAATGTTGTTTTCTCTTCCCTGAAGCCTTCCCTGATCAATGTTTTTTATGCCGAATTCTTAATTCTCTCTCTTCCAGGGATGTGTGATTTGCCTGAAAGTGGAGGAGAAAAATTTAAATGCCCACCCGTGGTTAAGAAAAATCCACACCATGGAATCGGTGGGGCATTAAAAATAGTAGATGGAGGGATATTACTGACAAGAGAAGGTGGCCAGGAAGTATTGTAAAGTGAAAAGAGGACAATGGGAATGGTGGAAACAGTAAGCTCCCACTTACTATTTTGGAAAGAAAATTCCGGAATAGGGAAAGGTATGGAAGAGGATGTATAAACTGTGCATGGTGAGTGGTGGGGTCCAGACAGGTCATGTCAGCTGCTGACACAGTAGGGCCAGGGGTCCAGGGATGGTCTCCGAGGGGCCATGAACTCTGGAAATTGACTATGAATCAATGCACACATGTGCATTTTGGGGGGGAAAGAGACCTTTACATCCATCCCATCTTCAAAGATACTGAGAGAGGCACAGACTCACCAAAGGGCTCAGAAGTACAGCTGTCCGAGGAAGATGCCATCGTATTCCAGGAGGCTGACCCCGTAGGATGCTGAGAGGGTTGACTTTCTTTTCCCTGGGGACAAGGATTTGATTGTGACAGTCTGTGGCTGCTATTCAGTGCCCCATAATCGGGTTATTTCAGCAGAAGGATACTTCACTGCTAATTGGCATAGGGAGAGGGCCAGGAGCCGAGGTGTCCCACCAGAGGAGGGAGAGGGAAAATTAGAGAAGGCTTGAACACTGAGGGGGGCCTTTGGAGATGTTTAAATGGGTTTGAGAGGGAGCCTGTCACATCTGGTTGTTGTGATAATTAGATTAGGAAGCGGAGAGATGGAGAGAGAAGGCGTCCACTGAAATCGCACTGACTCGGCCAGAGCCTGAGGTGGACCTGAGAATAGGTGGTGTGACAGAGGTGACCTCCAGAGGACCGACCGTACAGCCCGGAGCCTGAGGTGTGCAGGCCCTGGACCTGGAGAGCATCTGTGCAGTGGCTTCCAACCCTGTCCATGGAGCCATCTTTGGATCAGAATCCCTGGTGTGCTTGTTTGACAGTACAGGCCCCAGGTCCTGCCTCTGCATATTCTACACCAGTAGACCTGGGTTTGGCCCCAGGAGTCTGTATTTTAGACAAGTTCCTGGGTGATTCTGAGGCTTGTTCAGTTTAACAGTCACTGACCTAGTTCAACGTTGGTGTTTGAGAGCCCTAGAAACGGGGTAAGGACATTCACCCGGGATCACAGCATAAGCATATCAGCACCCACGCCGTACCATGCACTTTACATATGATGTATCTCATTTAACCTTCCTGGGCAGCCCTGCAGTTGACAGATAAGGGTACCGAGGTTCTGAGGGGACCAGAGACATGGCCAAGGTCACAGAGTTAGTGAGTGATGCCCAGGAGACAGCATCACTGCCTCCAGGACCCCACAGGTCATTGTTGTCCAGGCTTCCTAACATGGTCCACAGAGCCCCAACCCATGAAATGGCACCTAGCTGTATCAGGATCTCCCAGCTGACCCCTGCCCACCCAGGATCTCAGCTCTTGGCTTCAACCTTCTCCTCTGTCCTCACCTCATTACCCATGTAGCTGCTCATGTTTTGTTTGTTGGGAGAAGAAATGGAAACCTGAAACCCTTCATTCCTAGTCCCTGGTTCTCTCCGTTAAATCGTGCAGCTGCCCATCCACAGTGTTTTGACCCAGCTCCCATGCACAGCAGGGGCTCGCTTCTGGTCTACACTGTTGGCAGGTGGGGGCATTCACCAGTGACTGCAGCCAGACTGGCTCTGATGAGTGTAAGTCCATGTCACCGAGCCCATGCATAATCTCCATTCCTGCCGCCATGCCCTGTGTCCATGGGCGCATTTGTTAAAGACAAGATGACTGGGGAAAGAGGTCAACAGACATCCAGAGAATTGGGTCATTTCATCCACCTGATTATTAAGACTCTCCTCTACTGAGGTTGCTCTTTGGGGCGCATTCACACATGACACAAACACGTTCATGGCTGTGCCCATTCAGAGAGGTCTATCCACATACCTCTTCCCCAGACCTCCTCGTGATCAATTTCCCAACCATCTTACTTTTAAGTCCTTGACTCTCCAGTCAAACTGTTAGTCAACGTTCATGAGCCAGTGTAGATGTAGACCTCTGATCACCTCTTCTTTTAGGCCAATTGGATAGCCAGAGGTTCACTGCCTGAGGCTCTGGCCCCTGCAAGGATTTCCCTTTATTGCCTTGAGTTTCCTTTGGGTCTGCTCCTGAACATGGCTGAGGCCCTGCCTCTGTACATTTTTGGCTAGTGCCAGAATCTTAACTTGTGCAGAAGTCTCTGTAAAGAAGGCTTGCCTGTTTTCCTCCTCAGTTAACTGGTCATGGGGAATTGCCCACGAGGCGATGCGTACTAACCTGAGAGAGGGGAGGTGATGTAGGCAGAGGAGGAGTCGTGGGAATCATTGCCACTTGCCCATGCAATTTCCTCGAGCCTTCAGTTCCCATTAGTCCGATCTCGTACACACCATTTCCGCTGGATGATGGAGTGCTTCAGTGCAGGATACACTTCACAACGTATTGGATCAGACAACACCCAGTTCATGATGGGGACCTTAGGTTGCCTAGTAATTTGGTGGGTTTTGCCCAAGCATTTGCTGTACCCTAGGGCTTGTAGAAAGCCAGGGACCCTCAGAAGAACAGGATCTGAAGAGGATGGCATAGAGTGCTAAATTCTTCAAGGTTTATGTGGTGATTCTTCCGTGGGGTCTGCCAAGCGCTCCACAAAGCATCTGTACCTACTGGAGACTTCGAACACCATCAGATCTGCTGCTTACCTGGCCAAAGGCCCAGAGCAGCTTGAACGACAGCTTTGACCTGATCCAGTGCCTTTTCTCCCTCGGGTTCTTAATCAACATGGGCAGCCTTCATGTTACTTGGAAAATGGGTGAGAGTAGCCTGAAAACTTAGGCATATGTGGCCTCTAAGATCTAAAGAGGTCCACTAGGCATTGTGCCTATTTTATGGTCGTAGGAGGGACCAGATGCAGCAACCTGTCGTTCACCTTGGAAGGAATATATCAACATGACCCAGACCACCAGGCCTCTAGAAATTTCACTGAATTTTCTTGAAATTTAAGATTCTGTTGGTCAGCAATTTGGAATGGGCTCAACTGGGCGGGTCTCCCGATGTTACTCCCAAGTTCGCTCCTCCTGTTGCATCATCTAGCAATTCGCCTGGGGCAGGATAGGCTCAGGTGGCCTCACCCACATGTCTGGCAGTTGGTGTTGGCTCCTGGCCGGACCTCTGTCTCCGTTTGATCTCTGATTCTCAGGGAAGGGAGCCCGGGCTTCCTCATATGGTGCTGTCGGGGTTCTAAGAGAGAGCAGAAGTTTAAGGCCTTTTCAGATCCAGACTCAGAACTCCCACAATTTTACTTTTGCTCTATCCTAAAGGTCAAAGTCAATCACAAGCCGGTTCAGACTCCGGGGGCTGAGGGAGGAGAGGTAGGTGGAGAAATAGACTCTACCTCTTGATGAGAAGAACCACAAAGCCATGCTGTAAAAGGGTATGGATACAGGGAGGGGAGGGATGTGTGGCTACCGCTTGCAATCTCCCACAGAATCCACTGATGTATGAAATTCAGGTCAGCCTCTGGGGCACAGAGCAAGCCCCAGGATGTGGGTGATATCTGACATAACACTTTAAGAAAACCTACGAGGATACAAGCAAAAGGGATGCTTTCACAGATGTAACCTCGAATTTTCCCCCAAGTTATTTATAAAGTACATCAGTTATTTAATGGTCATTAACCTCAGATTGCTTGTGCTCACTGAGATACACCAGAGAGTTGACACCAGATTTGAGACCAGCTCTTCTAAACAACAGGGAATATCCATGAAGGAGCAAGAGAAGATGATTTTTCCTGGAATTCTTGTGTCCTGCTCTGCTCTGGACAAATAATATTTCTAGAGTTTAGACCTATCAGTTTACAAGAGGGTTTAGTGATCTAAAATTAAATTAGATGATTTAATCATCTAGGTATATTCTCACGTCAGCTAGATATATTCTTTTCAGTTTTCTTTTTACTATAGGAATTAAGAAATGATGTGTTGACCTAGAAAACAAAGTTATGGTTACCAATGGGGGAAGGAGGCAGAGGATAAATTATTAGTTTGGGATTAATAGATACACACTACTATATATAAAATAGATAAACAACAAGGCCCTACTGTATAGCACAGGGAACTATATTCACGGTCTTTTAATAACCTATAATGGAAATGAATCTGAAAAACAATATGTGTGTATACATATATAGATAGATAGATATAACTGAATCACTTTGCCGTACACCGGAAAACAACACAACATTGTAAATCAACTATACGTCAATTCAAAAAAAAAAATGTTGCGTTAAACATAGACATATACTATTACAAAGTAATGTCTTCAAATGATTGTTATCTACTGAAACATTTAAATGATTTTGAATAGTCACAATGCTTGTGAAACACGCAAGAACACTGCAGTGCTATTGGTTCTATGTGATGTGACCTGTGTGGTATGTATTGCATGGACATTATTAACCAATCACACACAGTTCTCTTGATACACCATTGCCATGTGCCACGAACTATAGGTGATGGATTTTGAGTCAGGAAATCAGGTGTTTTTTTGTTTGCTTGTTTGTTTTATGACATATAATATGGATCTGGAGATGTGTGAGTCCTGCTTGACGTTTTGCCTTCCTTTGTATGTGATTTATTTTTTCTGCTTGAACTTTATATATTTTTTAAATTGTTGAGTTCAATATATCAACTAAGAAATGCCATGGAGTTGAAAAATTTGAAACAGTTCCCTGAGTTACAGATTCATGTCAATCTCCATATGTTATTTTTATATTTTAGAGAAATTCCCTTGTATTTTACCTTTAAATTTGTCTTCTGTACCTTTGTTGGTTTTTCTACTTTAGGGCTACCAATTATACTTAGTTTGGCTTGTTTTTGTCCTATATATCTATTAGCTCACCTTTGATTGCTTTAATATTTCTCCTTTCCATCAGAAATCATTAGGTAAAACCCATCCTCTATGTTGATAGTTCAACAGTCAACCATGTTTATTCTGCTTAATAAACCTATGAGTTCTATAATGTCAATTTAATAAATCTTCCATATACATTAAGACAAAGAATAAAATGGATTAATCATTTTAAAATCTCTGTACATAAAAGCGGGAAGATAAAGATAATTCCAGAGCCTTCTTCCATAGAGATATAGCTGCTGACATATATTCAAATATTACAGATTTAAGCCAAATACTGTTACCAGGCCAACTCAGTTGCGTAATCTGCTTCTGTGTCTCCAGACCCACTTCCTATACTTTTCCACCCTGCACTGTGTTCCAGTAGGCTACCCTCTGTGGGCCATGTCTCATTGGCTCCTGGGGCCCTTTCTTCCAGTTGCATTCAGGCAAAAGAGGTACTAGCAGGAGATTGGAAGGGAGCAGAGGGAGGTCTGGGTACTTATTACCAAGATTCTCTCCAGGCTGGACCACAGTTGGGCAGTGGTTGGGCTCCTCTCCCCATGTCACAGCTCTCATCAGACAGCCCTTTCCTACCGTTCCGATTCTTACTGGCTTCCAGCATCAGTTTCTTCCCTGTGTCCCCTCAGCCCCCGGGTCATAATGACCTCTTGCTGTTGCTTGTACCTTTGTGCTTCACCATCTCATGCTGATCTTCCTCAATGCTTCTCTCCCCTTTGTTAATAGGCTATTTGCTCCATTATTTTTATTCACCCCTTTTGAGTATGCCATCTGTTTCCCATTTAACCTCGACTGCAATGATCTGTAAGCATAAAATCCTTTAGCGATTAAAGTTTATATTCCTCAGGAAACGCATTAAAGCCTTGAAATCCAGATGTCTGGGAAAAGCTTGTTGTGTCTGTGTGTGTGCCTATTTTTGCTGCCTCCCCTCCGATGGTCTGCCTGAGTGGCTTACGTGCCATTTCTTTTCATTCTGATCATCGCTAGATGGCTCAATCCTTTCCATTTGCTGTGATGTAGTGAGAATACTTCATGACTCACTGCTCATCATATGTGAGGCAATGCTTTTTCTCTAATGGCTACAGTTGGAGAACAGACTCTGTCTACTCTTCTGACTTCGGGAATTGCTAGAGGTGAGTTGAGAGGTTGTTAAGTCAGCTGAGATCGATTTGGGGTTAACGTTAGGAAAAAAACAGTTCAGCGCCACCTTTCGGGATTTGATTAAATCTTTGGTGCCAGGTATTACTCCACCTGTTTGGAGATAGTAACTCATTCCATGGGGGATACCTTTGAGCCTCATATTTTCCTGCCAATGTAGCTTTGCTATCCTCATTTCCATCAGAGAGAGACAAGAGCAAGTCACCTCTGTGGCAGGTTAAAGATGAACACAAAGTATCTCATGCTCTTCCCATGGAAAATGGGGTCTACTTCCTCTCTCCTTGAATTCAGACTGGCCTGGGACTGCTTTTACCAATAGATTACACAGGTTATAATCCGATGCTTGCTCTGGGACTGCCTGTTCAGATTGGCAACTTCTGCCTTGTTCTCCTGGAAGACAGCCACCATAGAAGAAGGACAACTATCCTGATATCACCATGCTGTGAAAAGCTCAAGCCACATGGAGAAGCCCTGGCAGAGGACATGTCCCGTGGAGACAGAGGGGCCAAAGAACATAGAGATGCTGAACTTGTGTGTAAAGAGGCCAACTTGGAAGTGGGTCCTCCAACCCCACCTGCACCCCTGGACACCTAGTGGATAAGAGTCCCCAGCCCAGGCCCTTCTGAATCTCTGACCCACAAAACTGAGAGCAAAATAAATCACCAAATTTGGGGATAGTTTGCAAGGCAACAATAGAAAACTAGAATAATCTCTTACAATGATTTTGCCCCAGTGATTTTTTCTAGTACTCTTCCGTCAGATGAGAAAATTTTCCATTCAGTTTTGTTTCCCTCTGGATTTGGGGTTGATTCACCAGTTCTGCTTTGTGGATAAAGGTGGGATTAGAAGTGGTGCCATGCTGCAGTTCTCTTTATAGGACGGGCCTAGGGAGAGATGGCAGGAAATCATGGCTTGGAAATTGGGTGAGCATGAGGGAAACACGGGTACCAAAAGGAAGGTGGGAACATCTTTTATTTACTCCTTTCTTAGATGGCCAGAATTTATGTGCCACCTGTCATGTGCTAGACAGTGTACTAAACATGGGGATAAATGAATGAATAATGAAGAGTGTATGCCTTTCAGGAGTTTAGAGATTAAGGAGCAGAAACTAATGACTAGGGAATCATGTAAGTGCTTTTTTGTAGAGATGCAGAGAAGGATCCTGTAAGTGCTTCCTTAGGGGATGGACATTGAATTGAGTCCGGGAGGAGGTGCATACAGATGGGAGAGGAAATGCATTATAATCAGAAGGAAGGTACTGCAAAATCAAGGAAATACAAAAGTTCTGGGAACTAGGTTTGACCAGGGCACAAGGTAGAGAGAAACTTGATCATGGACTGTAGTCCTTATGTCACGGGTAAAGGAGTATATTCAGTGATGTGCTAGAAAATTGGCCTTCAAAAAAATTCACTGATTTGTAGTACTTGCCATTTTTTTTCTAGAGTAAATAATCCCACCATGGTCAATTTCAAGCTAACAACAATTTAACAACTGACTTGTGAAATTCCCGAGTATTAACAGTTGACTCTCAGAAGATGATATGAACAGACTCCAGCACACCACTGGGCCAAATGAAGGATTTTAGAGTGGCATAAACCAATTTGTATTTTACAACATCACCATGTAACTGTTTCGGAGCCCATTGCCACAATCTAGATGAAAGATTCTTAGTTTAGTTACTATATATATATATATATATATATATATATATACACGCACATATAGTAGATTTATTATATATTATTAAATATATCATATGTTAATAATATGTTAAATATTACTGAAGTATAAAATATATGTTAAATATAATATAATACATATGTTTTAAGAGGAACGTTAACAGGCTTTGATGCCAGGTTAGATGCAATGAGCAAAGGAAAGATGCCAGAGATAAGCAGAGAATTTGGAGATACAATTTGAGGATCACGTTATGCAGAACCTTGCATGTACATCAAAGGATCTTGTCTTCAGTAGGCAATAGAGAGCCATTGAAAGATTTAAATTGGGGAATGAGATGACTGGATATGTGGTTTTATCTTGAAGACAAATGATGCCTCTCAGAAAATACATATAAAGGCTCTTGACATAACCATATATTATAACATGTTAGGGTGATTGGCTTTAAAATTTTTTTTAAATAAATTTCAAATGGCAACATCTTATCCCAGAAAGATTGGTTTACACCAGAGCATTCACTAAGGCAATTCAAAACCTCAACATATTTAAGGAAGAAAAGATATGGTTATATCACTTGGCATGGAAAAAAAGTATTAAATAAAATTCGACACCTATATATGATAACAACTCTTATAGAAAAAAATAGAAATAAAAGGGAGACTCCTTAATTGACTGAAGAGTATTTTTAAAATTATAGCAAACATCATACTTAGGATGACCTGTTAGAAGCATTTCCATTATATTAAAAACAGGACCAAATATTTCCTACCAGCATGTCTATTTAACATTTTACTGGAGATCCTACTTAGCACAGTAAGACAAGGAGAATAAAAAATGAAACATAGGAATTACAAAGAAAGAGAGAAAAATTGCAAACAAGTACAAAGGAAGAGAGAAATTCCCCCTTATTTACAAGTAGGTGAATAAGGTTGTCTACATGGATAGTCTAAGAGAACTCTTAAAGGAAAGTAGAACTAATCAAAGGGGTGCTGGATACAATATGAACCCACATATATCAATGGCATAGCTATAATAACTTCTTAGAAACTGTAATGGCAAAAAAGACCTAGTAATATGATTAGATACCTTGGAAAAATATGCAAGGCCATTATATAGAAAATTCTGACATATTATTAAAGGATGTAATAGAAGACAGAATAAATGGTTATATGTACTATGTTCATGGAAGGGTAGATTCGCTGTAAGATTCTGATCATGCCTAAATTAACCTAAAATTTTAGCTCCAGATAGCCTAATTTTTTTCTCTTGGAACTTAAGCTTATTCTAAAATATATATAGAAGAGAAAAAGGCAGAATTTCAGATACTAAAATCTTATTACAAAGATAGGGCAATTAGGACATTGTGCTATTAGCACAGAGATAAGAAAATAGACAAACAATACACATCTCATACCATTAAGGGAGATAATACAGGTAAGTGCTTAGAAGAGTGACTTTAAGTGGGACTTAAACTATAGCTAGAGATAGACTGACTGTCTAAGACTATCTATCCACCCATCCTCCACCCATCTATCCATCATCCATTCATCTATCCATCTATCTATCTCTCCATCCCCATAGCTTAATAAAATCTTTAGGTTGTCCACCTAACCACCCATGTGTCTCCCTTGACTGTATTCCACTTCCTCCTCCTCCACCCCCAGCTCCTGGGCTCACTGCACTTGGGCCTCTGCCTTTACTAAGGTTGTTCTTGGGAAAGTGGCCCATCACTTCCCCTCTCCAGCCCCATCCTGCCTGACATCTGTGCTGTGCTTTTACTTTGTGGGTTACTTTCTCTTTCTTGAAAACCCACCTCTGCTGGCTCCTGGGCTGCTACCCTCACCTGTCCTCACACCTGCCTGGCCCATTCTCTACAGTGGGTTGCTCTTCCCCTACTTTCACATTCCTAAAATGTCAGCGTCCTGGTGGTTCTTTCTGCAAAATCCTTTTCTTCTCTGAAACTCTTTTTTGACTGCATGCTTAATTATTTGGCTGGTCATCTCTCTGGGTGACCTCATATATCCCTCTAGGAATAGTTCCTTCTAATACACCGTCGACTTTCAGATCCCTAATATCTCCACCCCACCTGGACAGTGGCTCCGGACCTGTCTGCCTCCTGGGCAGACCCCCTCCTCTCCCTGCAAACTGGTTCCTCCACTTCCACACCTGGTCTTTATGAATGGCCCTACTATCCTCCCCAGCAAGTGTACCACGTGTCACCACAGCCTCTTAAACAACTGCAGACATCTCTGTAAACGTAATGAAAATAATAAGTCTAATAAGGTTTAGTGAAGAGGTATTATTTATCAGGCATTGTGCAAAGCATCTTATATAGTTCTTCTCTCTTCCTTGGTATAGAAACCCTATAAGGTGAGTACTATTACCTCCCACAATTTTTCCGACCTGGATGAGGATAAGTAACTTGCGTGACTGCAAAGAGGTGGAGCCCTTTAATAAGGCATCCTCTCCTCTGCTTTCCTGTTGCCTGCATCCTCCTTGCAGTCGGAAAACTTCCTAAAACCCATTAAATGCACCACTTCCTGGACTTCAAACCACTCGGGGGTCTCCCAACAGCTGTAGGGTAACACCCAGCTACTTTGCGTGACATACCTTCTTGTAATCTGGGTCCCACCCTTCTATCCCTTCTCAGATTCTGCTGCTGATGGCTCAGTCTTGGGCTTGCTTGGGTTCCCCTGGGCACTCTGCAGTTCCTTCCCAGGTGATGCTGTTCACCAAGCTCCTACCTCACCTTACTGCTCCAGAGTCACACCTGGAAAGCTCTTTGCTGCCCCCTACTGGTCCTCATAAACTATTGTGAGCGCAAGAAAGTCTATAGCCTTCCCCCATGCTAATCACCCTTTGGACTCCACGATTCCTGTGGATTTTATACAGACCTTCCTGACGTGTTGCACTGCCCCGATTCCCCTTCATTACCAAAGGACCCATTTCACCAGCTGGGGAGGCTGCTGGCTACCTTCTCCACTCTGAAGAGGGCTACCCAGCCCTAGGTCACATCCTCCGCGCTTTCCAGGCCAACTCACACCTACTGGTTGCTCAAGAAGTGGTGTAAGGTGTGGTCCCCTTCTTCCAGCTCCGGCCAGTTCTGAAGGGGTATCCCAGCTTCAGAGTTTCCAGTAGGTTCCACTGAAGCCTTGTCATGACTTATTACTGCCCGACCTGCACCCTTCCCTACCCCCATAGGTGCGTACCCTGAGACATCTCCCCACTGAGTGTCTGGCACCTTCTTTCCACCTGCTTCTGAGGAACTGGGCCAGGGGCCCCTACCCTGAGGCAGATGGGCTGTGCTCATCATTCCCAGACTTGAATCAGCCGGCTGAGCTCGGGCCTCCAGAAGCTGCATTTTTGGTGAACAACTTAGGTGACCCTTGCGTTCAGGAAGGTTTGTGAACGCCCAGCAGGTTGATGTCAGCCAGACCCACGTCCCAGTTCCTGTTCTGCCACTGTCTTGCCACTCTTGGCCAGACAAATGCCTAGCTCTCTCTTTACCTGAAAAAATAAAACAAACAACCCCCCCCCACCCCCTGCAAAATGAGATTTCTTAAAACCTGCCTCAGAGGACTGTTGTCACGTTTGAATAAGATAAATGCTTGCTGATCATATATGTTTAAAAACTTAGCAACGTGCCACACACAGCTGGAGGATTCAGTAAATGCTCGCCCTCTTGAGAGACGGAGAGAGATGTGGGTGAATAAACACTGGAATCTGAGGGCCACAAAATAGGACACACCAAAACCCTCCTGTCCCACAAGATCTGGGCTCAGACTGCTTGAATTTTTTTTCCTTGGCTGAAGGCATCTTCTTTCACCCTTGTTAACATGCGTATGCCCTCTGGGTGAGTTCAATTGTCACTGAAAAAATTCCTGAAAGTTTTGAAAGTCCTTGCGGTAGCCCTGGCTGTGTAAATCAGATTCTCTCTGGGGCTGGTTTGAGATCTAGGGGGAGGAGGGGAGTGTGGATGTGGGGCCTCGAGGAAATCCCTAGAAAAGGAGACAAGACAAATACCCCTGTGTCTGCTTTCTTGGTCCTTGGTCCTGGGGACTCCGGACGCTACTTCTTGGAACTCTTCCCCCATTCCACCTCCTCCTGACCCCCTGACCAAGTCCGTCCCGGAGAACCTGTGTTCCAGATTAAATCTCCAGAAAATGACTTCAGTGCCTAGAGGGTCATCATCACCTTGAAATGAGAATGGAGTTGGCAAAGGGAAGCTGACAGCAGCCTCCCGCTGCTCGGTGACATGACCACCTGGTTTTCATTTTCGATCCTGAGATTACATCTCCGCACCTCCCTGAAGTCTCAGCTCGCCAGCCCCTCCCCCACTAGAAGGTGGAACTGACCCGCCTGATCCAGTGCCCAGCCCCAGGCGCTTCCTCTCCTGCTGGCTCCCCTCTGCCTTTGCAGAAGGATAAAGACTGCAGAGTGTGGTGGGTTTTCTCCAGAGGGCAGGCCCAGGTCATCAGTTACACCCCCCAGGAATAGAGGGACTGTTCATGAGCTCGATCCCTGACACGCTGAAGCTCTGGGCTGGACTACCTGGAAGGGGACCTTGTACCTCCCCTTTAATGCTTAAATTCCCACCCCAGCTTCATCCCCAGGCAGTTGTCCTGCCTTCCTTGATCTGGATCTGGGTGGAAATGGCCAGACCCCCTGCCCCTGCCATGCTTGGTCATCGCAGGTTGTCCTTCAGGCGTGCAGTACTCCCTGAAGGTGCTCAGTGGACGCTGTCAGGAGACTGCCCCTCGCGGTGGCCAGTCCCCATGCTCTGCACCCGCATCATGGCCACAGAGAGGAAAGATAAGAGGAAAGGAGACAAAATCATAAAAGAGACAGAAATAAGGAAGAGGGACAAGAAAGATGAAGTTGGTGAACAGGGGTTAGGCATGATCTAGGAACACGGTTAACCTGAGACTCACCCACAGTCAGATCTCAAAGGTTATCAGGCCCCTGAGTCAACTTTAACTCTTACCTTCAAGAGCAAAAACTCTCATTGGCCACTCAGCTTCACAGTGTTCCCTGGGAATGTGGGAACCAATCATTCCAGAGTTACAATAACAAGATCCAGTATATGCACAATATCTTACACTTTTCCGAGAATGTTCACTTACCTTCTCATACTTAATGACCATTCCATCATTATGTGAAGTTAGTTTCCCACTTAGGACGTTCTTTTTTCTGTACCATGTTATTTAAAGTCTATCAGAACTTGGAGATGCAAAGAGTACCATCACGTGTATCCATTTTCAGGTGAGGGAAATTAGCCAGAGAGATGAAGGAATTTGCTGAAAGCCACACAGATTTTAAGTGGCAGAGCTGGGATCTGAACACAGGTTCTCTTATTAAAAATGCTGAGTTTCAGTTTGTGGGAATAACTGCAGGAGCATATGCTGTACCATCAGGTGAGCCTGTCTGAGCCAAGCATGGTCTCAGCACCTTTCAGGGGCTGACTCTCCCCTCCCAAAGGCACTCTGAAAGCATCAACAGAGATTTATTTAAAGGCGGGGTGGGGGGGATCCCAAAATAGGCTTGTGCCTGAGTACCATAAAGAACAGATTTTTCGGTAAAGTAGCAAGTGTTGTATTTCTAGTTCCACATGACAAAAAAATAATAAGACCATGGTGAAAAAAGTCACCCAAGATATCAGATCAGTAAAAAATAGCAAAGCAACTCGAAATAATAACAGCTCCTTAGTGGGGAATCTTAAAAAATATCTCCTGTCTTCATCACACTTCACTCTTTCCAAAAAAGAAATAAAACAGCATCTGATTTTCCTGGAATAAATTTGGAAAATATGTGTTTTCTATGTTTTCCTCCATCCTAGTAGGATGCCACCTTCTAGTAGATGTCTTCCTTCTACCCCCAGTGAGAGGCACTCTTACCCTCTTCTATTCTCGTCTTCTGCCCTGTGGCACTCAAAGCATTAATTTACTGACTTATCCTGAAGCAGACATGCAGAATCTCACTGGCTGTTGGCCAGAGACATCAGTTCCTTGACATGGGGTTGGGGGGGCCGCTCTATAGGGCAGCCCGCAGAGTGAGAGCCCAGAGAGAGAGAGAATAAGAAAGGGTCAGCAAGACAGAAGATACAGTCTTTTTATAACCTAATCTCAGGAGTGAGATCCTATCGTTTTTGCCCTATTCATTCATTAGAAGTGAGTCACTAAGTCCAGCCTATACTCAGAGGGAGATTATACTGGGGTGTAAATATCAGGACGTGAGGTCATTGGGGGTCATCTTAGAGGCTGCCCCCCACACTCTGAGTCCTGAACTGAGAAGATTAGTGGAATCCAGCTAAGTCTGAATGAACCCAGAGCTGCAACTGACCTCGAGACCCATAATGAGAAATAAATGATTGCTGTCATAGGTCAGTGAGACTTGGCAATTGGTTATTACTGCCGAGGAAGCTGGCTAAAGCACTCAGTCGAATGGAAACCTCCTCTCCTCTGCTCAGGGCTTCCCATCCTCTTTTTCTGATTATTCTCCATAGAATATATACTATGTCATATCTACAATATAGTATATATTATACTAAATAAAAAGTACACTATATTTTTCAAATTTTTGGTTTGTTTATTGTTTGGCTTCCCCTTCTAGAACGTACATTTTATGAGGGTTGGGACTTTTGTCACTTTTGTCTACTGCTGTATCCCCAGCAGTTATAACAGTTAGAGCAATGTCTGGAATATAATTCCCCCTGATAAATATCTGTTGAATGGGTGAATGAATAAACGTTGTTGCAAGAGGCAGTTCTGGGGAATTACTGATGTCAAAGGGAGTCTATTCTCAGAAAGAAGACTGACTGTAGACAGTTGGGACTGCTGAGGTGGGTACTTTGGGGACAATCCTGGGAACTTTTGTCCTCACTTGGGTGGGATGCTCTGTCCCTCTATAGGCTTCAGGTACTTACTGTAAACTCAGGGTGGGTGAGAAGTTTACATCAATTGGTCCAGCATCACAGAAGTTTGCATCCAGGAGGAACAACTTAACACGTAGTTGAAATAGTTACAAAAAAACCAAAAGTAAGACAGATATGTGAAGAGGCCCCTCCAGACAGGGCTGGTGGATGCAAGGTCAACAGCCATCACCCTCTGAGTTCCTGATGTTCATGTGGTGTCAAAAACGAATCATAGGTGGGTTCTGTATTAGTCTGTGAGGACTGTGTAACCAAGTACCACAGCTGGGTGGCTTGAAACAACAGAAATGTATTCTCTTGTAGTTCTGGAGGCTAGAAGTTCAAAATCCAGGTGTTAACGAAGTTAGTTCCTTTTGAAGGGTTTCGACAAGTGTCCCTGGCAAGTGTCAATAGTGTAGAGCACACAGAGCCATGGACACCATGACCTGCCCTGGGGAGTGTGAGGGTGAGAAAAGCCACTGATAAAAACAAAGGCATGGGAGTCACCAGCATTTACCTGGAAGACCAAGTATGGCAGAACCAAAACAAGAGGGTCTGGGCATGGGAGAGTGGAGGAGGGGGGCGGGGGAGGGGATTTACTTCCAGGGTTCTGAGGTACTTTCAGATGGAAATGACTATGTTAGAAGGGAGCGACTGAAATAATATATATTATTTACTAATAATGTGGATATATGTTCAATTATAATGTAAATACATATATACTATATATCATATATAAAAATCATATGTATATAAAACTGTAATTGAACTCTAGCTGTTTTAAAAACGAACCCGTCTTGTTCTTGGGCTCGGTTTTGAAACAGTAAATTCACCATGTTCTTAAACAGCAATTCTCAAACACAAGTTCTGGGTGGCTCTCTGGGCCAGTCTTCAGGAAGTGAGGGGTGGTGCAGTCGAGGAGCAGAGAGATCCTCTTGAATCTAGCTTGACCCCAAGGGCACCAGCGGTTAAACAGCAGAGGACACAATGTGGGCACGAGGTGTGCCAAGCTTTGAGGACGGACTGGAACGAAGACGGTACTGGTGCAGAGACCGTCAGTCCTCAGCATGTTGCTGGCCAAATCCAGTTAGGGAGAGAGCTGGGTAGCCCTGCAGATAAACTTCAGTGGGCATTCCAGGTAAGGTTTCTAACAGGCTCGCTGGAAAGCAGCACAAATAAATGACGACCACTTGGAAGAGAAGGCTGTCTGATGGAAAGAAAGCCTTGTCAAGGGCAGGAAGTATCAACAGAATGATTGAGAAGACCTGTCCCACCTCCACACCAGGGAAGGGAACTTGTTTAACTGCAACAATAACCTAATATGATTGTTCTTTAAACTGGCGCCTAAACACCCAAATGCACGTGTCTTTCAAAATACTGCCCTTAGCGCAAACACAGGAACAGGACAGAAAGCCACGCATCTGTGGTCACCTAATCTATGACAAAGGAGGTAAGATTACACAGTGGAGCAAAGACAGCCTCTTCAATAAGTGGTGCTGGGAAAACTGGACAGCTGCATGTAAAAGAATGAAATTAGAACACTCCCTAACACCGTACACAAAAATTAAACTCAAAATGGATTAGAGACCTAAAGGTAAGACCGGACACTATACAACTCTGAGAGGAAAACTTAGGCAGAACACACTTGGACATAAATTGCAGCAATATCTTTTTTGGATCCACCTCCTAGAGTAATGAAAATAAAAACAAAAATAAACAAATGGGACCTAATGAAACTTAAAGGTTTTTGCACAGCAAAGGAAACCATAGACAAAACGGAAGACAACCCACGGACTGGGAGAAAATATTTGCAAATGATGTGACTTACAAGGAGTTAGTCTCCAAAATATACAAACAGGTCATACAGCCCAATATAAAAAAACCCCAAACAACCCAACCGAAAAATGTGCAGAAGACCTAAATAGACATTTCTCCAAAGAAGACATACAGATGGCCAACAGGCACATGAAAAGATGCTCAACATCGCTAATTATCAGAGAAATGCAAATCAAAATTACAATGAAGTATCACCTCACACTGGTCAGATGGCCATCATTAAAAAGTCTACAAATAACAAATGCTGGAGAGGGTGTGGAGAAAAGGGAATCCTCCCAGACTGCTGGTGGGAATGTAAATTGGTGCAGCCACTATGGAGAACAGTACGGAGGTTCCTTAAAAAACTAGAAATAGAACTACCGTATGATCCTGCAATCCCACTCCTGGGCATATATCTGGAGAAAACCATAATTTGAAAAGATACACGCACCCCTATGTTCATAGCAGCACTATTTACAATAGCCAAGACATGGAAGCAACCTAAATGTCCATTGACAGATGGATGGATAAAGAAGATGTGGCACATATATACAATGAAATATTACTTGGCCATATAAAAGAGTGAAATAATGTCATTTGCATCAACATAGGTGGATCTAGAGATTATCATACTAAGTGAAGTAATTCAGAGAGAGAAAGACAAATATATGATATCACTTATATGTGGAATCTAAAAGAATGATACAAATGAACTTATTTACAAAACAGAAATAGACTCAGAGACTTAGAAAACAAACTTATGGTTACCAAAGGGGAAAGGTGGGGAGAGGGAGAAATTAGGAATTTGGGACAAACATATACACACTACTATATATAAAATAGATAATCAGGGCTTCCCTGGTGATGCAGTGGTTAAGATCTGTCAGCCAATGCAGGGGACATGGGTTAGAGCCCTGGTCCGGGAAGATCCCACATGCTGCAGTGCAGCTAAGCCCGTGCACTGCAACTACAGAGCCTGCGCTGTAGAGCCCGCAAGCCACAACTACTAAGCCCGCGCGCCTAGAGCCCGTGCTCCACCAGAAGAGAAGCCACTGCAATGAGAAGCCCGCGCACCACAACGAAGAGTAGCCCCTGCTCGCGGCAACTAGAGAAAGCCCGTGTGCAGCAACGAAGACCCAACACAGCCAAAAATTAATTAATTAATTAATTAATTAATTTTAAAAAAAGATAATCAATGAGACCTACTGGAACTCTACTCAGTATTCTGTAATAACCTATGTGGGAAAAGAATGTGAAAAAAAAAAGTATACCAGAATATACTTTGCTGGGCAACTGAAACTAAAACAACACTGTACATCAACTGTACAACAGTATAAAATTAAAATCAAAAACAAAATACTGCCCTTAGGACACTCACCCCTTGTTCCAGTGAAGTGGCCTTGGTGTGAAAGGCCTGGGAAGTCCTTCTCCAGCCAAACATCCCCAGCTTCTGGGCTCATCTTGGTCTCACCTCCTCTAGGAGGTTTTCTGAACGCCTCCAGTGCCTACTTTCCTCTTCTTTCTCTGAAATCTTATGAAACATAAAGTCTGCAACTCAGAACCTATTTTCAAGGAGATTTTTTTTTTTTTTTTTGCGGTATGTGGGCCTCTCACTGTTGTGGCCTCTGCCGTTGCAGAGCACAGGCTCAGCGGCCATGGCTCACGGGCCCAGCTGCTCCGCGGCATATGGGATCTTCCCGGACTGGGGCATGAACCTGTATCCCCTGCAACGGCAGGCGGACTCTCAACCACTGCGCCACCAGGGAAGCCCCTGTCTGTTCATCTTTGATTCTGTTACAAACCACGAGGATTTGGTGGAGGGTTAGAGCGAGGACTTTCAAGGCTACAACAATCTACTGCTGAACACCGGTTGGAGGTTTAATAACTACCTGACCCTGTTCTACTCACTTGTGCTAACTCAGGCAATCGCTCTGGAGTAGTCAGAGGGTGGTCCCATACCTTGTTCCAAGTCCCAAAGCTGGTAAGTTACAGAGCCAGGATTTGACCACGAGCTGAGTGATTTAGGAGTCCATATTCGTAAGCCCTCCACCATATCTGGGTTGCAGCCTGATACAGTCCATTAGGATTGTATGACTTGGACCAGCTTTTTCATGTCTTTGAGCCGCAGATCTGTGCCTGGCCTGTCAGTTTGCCTGTGCATCCGACTCCTTTCAGTGTGATTGCCTGTGCCCATGACCCTGGGCACTGAGCCATTTGTTGGGCAGCAGTATGTGAGGAAGAGCTGATGACTTGAAAAAGGCTCTGCCCATGCAGAGAAAACTGGAGCCCTTTCCTTGTGAATTGCAGGAGGAAAGACACAGGGCAGTTGCAATTCACTGGTGGAGCCTATTTCCCTCGATCTCCATGAGCTGAGATAGAAAAGATGGGAGTGAAATAGAGTCTGGGAACCAGAGGCCCACCCGCCCTGCTTTCTGGTACACACCTCGAAGGAGTCTGAAAATTCTAGATTCAGATAACCTGGTAGGCGGTTATGATTGCATATTTGTCAATGCAGGAGATTAGAAAACATCTTACTAACAGCTTGTCAGTTTGGCTTGTAGTTTGTAAATAACTGGATTATCACTGTTTGCATCCCTGCCCTGGCTCTTGTGCGTGTTGGGAGCCCGCCTGAGTAAGAGCCACGAGGACAAATAAACTAGGCTGGGTGGAGAGTAATGGTGGGACATGGCTATTTTAGACATGGTGGTCAGAGAGGTGCTCTCCCTCTGGGCACAGACCCAGAGAAAGGGAAGGAGTGAACCACAGAGGGATCTGTAGGAAGGGACCCTGGCAGAGCAAGTTCCAGGAACCTGAGATGTGAGGATGCTTAGCAGATTTGAAAGCAAAGAAACAAGACAAAAGCTGTAGTGAGTACGGTCAGAGCAGAGGAACAAAGGGGAGGGTGGTAGGAGATAAGGAGAGAAATGTATTCAGGGGCCAGATATTACATATGGGCTTGGGAAAGTACTTTTTGCATTTTATTCTGAGTGATGTGGGATGTCACAGGGGTGTTTCTGTTGTTGTTTGTTTGCTTGTTTGTTTTTAACCATGGAGCTTTCTAGTCATAAGTCAATGAAGGAGAGATGAGCAAAGTAAAAGCATAACCCAACACAATAACAACAAAAAAACCAATTAAAGAATCACAATAGACTTTTGAAACCATGGCTTCAGCAGGCCAGTTTTCAGTGGTTGGAACAGACATGATTCCTACACACATTATGAGTTTAATTTCTTGTATCATGTTTGCTAAATTAGGGGCAGGATCTTTGGGGTAAGGTGACTTTTGGATTTCAGTGAGCAGCTGAATGACCTTGGGCCGTGGGACTTGTGAACTTGGCCTCTGAGCCTCAGATTGCTTTTCTTATGAACTATTTTAAACATGAGGGAAAGAACAGAAATCAGCATAAAAACAGGTGTACTCTCACCATCCAGTTCTATTCAGTTCTAACATCTTGCCATACTCTTAAAGAGGACTCTTAAGAAGCATTGTAGGTACTGTGATGTAATAAAATAGTAACCATAGACAGCCCCCAATCACTTGCCCTGTGCCAGGCCCTTCACATCTGCCAGCTTTTCCAGCCTTCACCACAGTCCTTTGAGGTGGGCGGTAAAAGCATCCTCACTTTATAAAGGGGGACCGTGGAGCACACAGAAATCTTGCGATTGCTGAGGTCATGCTTGTCTCTAGGAAGCTGGTATCTGAACCAGATTCTGTGCTCTTAACTGCCGTGCTCCACTGACTTTCAAACATACAGTTGTGTTTTTTGCTTTTTGCATCTTTCCAAACTGTATGAAATTGGTATCATACTGACCCTACAATGCAAATTACTCTTCCTACTGTGTTTGTGAGACTCATCCATGTAATGTATTTAGGCATTCATTCATTTTCATACATTGTCTGGTATGACAATATTGAACATTTCCAAATTTATTATTAATGTTTCTGTTGATATATATTTATACAGTTTCTTTTTTCTTTTCTTATCTCTCTCTTACAGATAGTACAAAGAACATTCTTATCTCCTATGAACATTTACATGTGTTTCCCCTGGGCAGTGTATCTCAACTCTGGTTATACAGTTAACAGAGTTTAAAAATGAGAGAATTTAAAAGGAGAGAGAATGGAGGTACACTCCACCCCCTGACATTCCAGTTTCATTAATCTTTTTGGTTCGATTTGATTTGTAGAATGCCAGGCAATTCTAAGGTGCATCCAGTTTTCAGAACCACCACCGTAAGCCACATTCCTCCATGCAGAATGACAGAACTGTCAAATTTTGTATATATTACCAAACTGCTCTTCAAAGTAGTTTTCCCAATTTACTTTCCCATCAGTGATGTACGAAGATCTGCACTTACTTCCCCCTTTTATTTCCTGATCTTGGTAAAACATGTTCACTCTTTTTTTGATTGGTATTGCTAGAGAATTAACAATTTTATTGATATTTTCAAAGAATCAATTTTTGTCTTTGATGATTTTCTCTATTTTACATTTTTTCTATTCTATCAGTTTGTTTTTTATTTCCTTTTCTATGCTTCCTTTTAAATTTTCCTTTTTTTTTCAATTTTTTTGAGATAGAATTGAATTTTTACCTTTACCGCCTTTCAAATATTGTATGAATTTGAGGCTATATATTTCTCTCCAGGGACTGCTTTTGTTGCATTGCAAAAGTTTTGCTACCTTGTATCTTTAATGTTCAGTTCAAAACGTTTCTACTTTTTGTTGTGATTTTTTTTTTTCTTTGACATACATTATTTAAAAGCATACTGCTTGGGCTTCCCTGGTGGTGCAGCGGTTGAGAGTCCGCCTGCCGATGCAGGGGACATGGGTTCGTGCCCCGGTCCGGGAAGATCCCACATGCCGTGGAGCGGCTGGGCCCGTGAGCCATGGCTGCTGAGGCTGTGCGTCCGGAGCCTGTGCTCCCCAACGGAAGAGGCCACAACAGTGAGAGGTCTGCGTACCACACACACACACAAAAAAAGCATATTGCTTAACTTATAAATAGTTCAGTGATTTTAAGTTGACCTTTTGTTATATATTTCTAGCTTAATTTTACTGTGGTCAGATAATATAATAAGAATAATCGCAATCATTTGAATTTTGTGAAGGCCTTGTTTTGCAATCCATTAAACAGTCAGTTTTGGAAAGTGGTCATGTATACTTGAGAAGAATGTACACATAGGTGCAGTGTTCACTACGTCAAATAATTTAAGTTTGTTGTTTTGTTTTGATTTTCTTTATCTGTATGGATTTTTTTTTTTCCTGTATGATCTATCAGCTATTGTAAGAAGTGTGGTAAAATTTCCAATATCCTTGTGAATTTCTTTACTTCTCATTTTGGTTCTGTCAGTTTTTGCTCTATGTGTTTTGAAGCTATATACAGGCTTGGAATTGTTTTTTCTTCCAGGTGATATGGCTCCTCTGTCATTAAGGAAATGTCTTTTTTTCTTTAGTAATGTTTTTGCCTTAAAGTCTACCTTAACTGCTTTTAGTACAGCTAAACCAGTTTTCTTAGGGTTAGTACTCACATGATATGCACATTCCATCCTTTGCTTTGTGTGTTTCTGTGCCCTTATAATAAAAGCATGACTCCTGCCTGCAAAAGTAATATTGCATTTGCTTTTATATCTACTCTGATCATCTCAGTGTTTTAAGTGAATATTTAATCCATTCACAATTAAAATAAGCACTAATACAGTGGGGTTCTATCAGTCTTCCTACTACGTGTTCTCTACGGGACCCATCTGCTCATTCTATGTTCCTATTTCCATTCTTTGTAAATTTTTTTGCCTTCTTTTAGATTAAAAAAGTTGTTTCCTTTCTCTATTAAATTAGTTATACATCTGTTACTATTCTTTTATTTATTTTTAAAAATGAATTTATTTATTTATTTTTGGCTGCATTGGGTCTTCGTTGTTGCATGTGGGCTTCTCATTGTGGTGGCCTCTCTTGTTGCAGAGCACAGGCTCTAGGCACGCGGGCTTCAGTAGCTGTGGCACACGGGCTCAGTAGTTGTGGCTCGCGGGCTCTAGAGCACAGGCTCAGTAGTTGTGGTGCACGGGCTTAGTTGCTCTGCGGCATGTGGGATCTTCCCGGACCAGGGCTCGAACCCATGTCCCCTGCATTGGCAGGCAGATTCTTAACCACTGCGCCACCAGGGAAGCCCAACGTCTGTTACTATTCTTTTAGTGATTACTCAGTGATTAGAATGTGGGTCCTCGATATGTTATAATCTAAAACAACAACAACAACAAAATAAAGGTAACTAGAATTTGAATATTCCAAGGTACTAGCATTGTGAGAAAACTGATAAAAGTAATACTTTGTATTTGATTTGTAGTGAGTCAGGGAGTAACCACTAGAATGCTAACAAGTGCCATTCTGCATGGAGGGATGCTCCAAAGAGGAAGGCAAAATACAAATACTTTTGAAAGAAATAAGAGATAATTTAATATCATCAGACCTGCACTAAATACCAAAGGCAGAAGAAAGTGATCCCCTATGAAGTTAAGGGAACGCAGGACGAGATGAAGAACCCAAATTTAATAGATACATAACGGAAATTCCTAAAAACTGTGCAAAAGATGGGAGGGGTAAAAAGGGAGAATTTTAAATTTCTATGATTATGAGAAAGTGGAATACAAATAATTCAGCATTTTAGCCTCTCCTATCACGCAGCTTCAGAATTCAGCAAATGTCTTGAGCAGGGGTGGCCAGCTTTTTCGGGAAAGGGCCAGATAGTAAATACTTTATTTAGGCTTTGCGGGCCACGTGGTCTCTGCCCAGCTCTGCCATCAGAGCAGGAAAGCAGCCACAAACAATCTGTAAGTGAATTGACATGGCTGTATTCCAATAAACTGGCTTGGTATATATAGCTTGGAAAATATATAGAGATTTCATATCTGAGTGTGTCTATTTCTGGAGCTTGTAACTGTGCCTTTGGACTCTTTATTTATGTCTTAGTTACTGTGGTTTTTAAATTAATCTTTGTATTTGGTAGATAAAAAATCCTTCCCTTGTTATTCCTGAAAATTGTCTCTGCTATCCTTGACCTTTTACCCTGCAGTATCTATTTTAAGGTCAGTTTGCCAAGTTCCTGAAAAGCCTTGTGAGACTTTTTGGAGTAGTGGAAATGTTCTAAGTCTTAATTGGGGTGGTGGTTACACTGATGTAGATATTTATCAAGACTCATCAAACTGTACCCTTGAAAATAGATCATTTTATTTAATGTAAATTATAGCTCAAAAAATTGATTTTAAAAAGATAAAGCCAACCCACCAATCAACTAACCTTGTCAGGATTTGGCCTGGAATGGCAGGTAAGTTCTGCTTAATGTATGGAAAGGAATGATATATTTCCAATGAGTTCACTTGAACTACGATAATTGGACCCCCTACTATATGTCAGTCCATTTTGTAGGTCCTGATGGTAAGTCTTCCCATCCTTAACCATGGTATACAGACCCTCATTTGTACAGGTCTTATTTTATGTTTTAATTTTTTTTCTCATGTTCTTTATGATGAACTTGCACACATTTGCTTAGATTTACTCTTAGTTAACCTAAGTTTTGTTGCTTTTAGTGACTGAATCTTTTCAAAAAACTTAAATGTCTAATGGGTTATGACTGTTGTTTAGAAATGCTCTTGATTATCGAGTGGATTTCTCTTTGAAATATCTGTTTCTCAGAGCTTCATTTCCTGCAGCGGTAAAATACGCAAGTTGGATTATTTGAACTGTAAGGTCCTTTTCAGCAACATGATTCTATTCTTCTCTTTTCTTCGGGGCTGCTAAAACCTTCAAGAATGTCAAGGACACTTTTAAAATTACATCATCAGAAGGCCTTTCTTTTTATGCCTAAAGCACGCCCAGACCCAGTCTGGGTCACATTAGGGCAATTTCCTTTGCAATTTATTCCTATTGTCTAAAGAAGGCATTGTCTGCAGAGATTTTGTTTTTAAAAAGGAAAACAAAACTTTATTTTCCTTTCAGAAGAGACAAAATGTACCGATGTAAAATATTTGTAAGATACAGAAATGCATAACAGGAAAAGCAAAATCCTCCCGAAATCCCATCTTAGAGAGATAAACCACTCTAATCAATTCGCTATCCATTTCTCCCACGTTTTTGGTGCTTACACTGTTTACGCATATTTATACATTCAACAAGCTATTGTTGATTCCCTCTGAGAGACAGATTTCAGTCTCATTTTACAACACAGACCATCATCGTTACCCTTGCTTAAAACCTCCAGTGTCTTATACAGACGGCCAATAGGCACATGAAAATATGTTCAACATCACTAACTGTTAGAGAAATGCAAATCAAAATTACCATGAGGTATCACCTTACGCTGGTCAGAATGGCCATGATTAAAAAGTCTACAAACAAGAAATGCTGGAGAGGGCGTGGAGAAAAGAGAGCCCTGGTGGGTTGGTGGGAATGTATATTAGTACAGCCTCTATGGAGAAGAGTATGGAGGTTCCTTAAGAAACTAAATTATAGAATTACCATAAGATCCTGCAATCCCACTCCTGGGCATATACTAGACAAAACTCTAATTCAGAAGGATACATGCACCCCGATGTTCATAACAGCACTGGCCACAATAGTCAAGACATGGAAACAATCTAAATGTCCATCGACAGGTGAATGGATAAAGAAGATGTGGCACATATATACAATGGACTGTTACTCAGCCATAGAAAAGAAGGAAGTAATGCCATTTGCAGCAACATGGGTGGACCTAGAGATGATCATACTAAGTGAAGTAAGTCACACAGAGAAAGACAAATACCACGTGACATCACTTATGTGTGGAATCTATAAACTATGACACAAAGGAACTTATTTACTAAACAGACGCAGAGAACAGACTTGTGGTTGCCAAGGGGGTGGGGGGTGGGGGAGGAATGGATTGGGAGTTTGGGATTAGGGGATGTAAGCTATTATATATAGAATGGATAAACAACATGGTCCAACTATATAGCACTGGGGACTATATTCAATATTCTGTGAGAAACCATGACGGAAAAGAATATGAAAAAGAATATACATAAATGTATAACTGAATCACTTTGGTGTATGGCAGAAATTAACATTGTAAATCAACTATACTTCAATAAAATAAATTAAAAAATAAAACTCCAGTGTCTTCCCATTGGTTTAGGATGAAGGAAGACGTCTTTTCTAAAGCCCAGCACTCAGCTCCCCCACTTCACCTCACCCTGCCTGTCCTCTCCAGCCTCACTGGCATTCTCTCTGTTCCTTGGAAGTACCACCCCAACACAGGGCTTCTGCACATGTGGTTCCTCTCCCTTGACAACCTCCTTCTTCTACTCCTTCCCCATCATTAACTCATGCCTGTACTTTGGATCTCAGCTGAAGTGCCACGTCCCCCAGGTCATGCTCTGGTATCCACCTTCCTGAGCAGATGTGTTCTTTGATTTCTGGACTCTCCTGGAAACTGCCATCCCTTCCACCCCACCCACGAGCAGTCTCAGTCCTGGACCTCATTCCTGTTGTTACCTGTTAACACATGCCTGTCTGAATGCCACCCCCTTGTAGAATTCCCACTGCTTTTGTCTTTTCTGTACCAAGATGCTTGGTCTCTAGTACAATCACTTGCCTTTCCCCAGGTGCCCTTGTGACTATTAAGCCTGGAGAGATGCATTATAAGACCCAGGAGGGCAATGGCAGATCTACTTTGTCTCCTCATTATTTTTCAAACAGCACCCAATACGTTGTAGGAAATGTTTTTGCAGTATGGAATTAAATCGTAATTGTTTCCTCCCGCCATACTGAGCTGCCAACCTCCCACGGATACATGTAGGGTTAGGGGTAAGCCCTCCCCAGGCCAGCCTCTTTAGTTAACTCTTTATAACCTCCAATAATAGGACACATCATCTAAAAGCCAGGTGATCTCCAACACTGGCAGTGGGGATTTGCCTATGATACGTGTACAGGGAGAGGCACAAGGGCACGTCTCAGGAAGTCAGAATGACCAAGGTGCGGATGTCTGGGGGTTGGCTGATCATGGAATCATTTTTATACGTTCTGATGACTTTGGAGAAAGGCTGTAGTCTGCACACCCTTCTGGAGTTTAAAAAATTAGTCTAATTGATCTCAGGGGGCAAAGCGAGAGATTATATTAAGTGCATTGCCAAGCTCTTGAGATATTTTTGGATCTGTCTCTATTCTGCAGTGACAAGGGCTTCTGAGGGTCTCGAGGCAGCCCTCCTTCCAGGTCCTCAGGATGGAGGTTTCTGAGGGAAAGCAGCTTCTGTTGGGAGCTGTGCCCAGGAAGGTCTGGAATCCAGTTGTTGGTCTACCATGTAGGAACAGATTCTCCAAATCTACAGCAATCTTAGAAGTCATCTCACCTTAGCCTCTCACTCCTTGTGAATAATGATTTGAGAAAGCAGCTTGACAAAGACAGCTGGTTATTTAATGAGGACGCTTTGCCGATCACCATGCTGGATTGGCAACGTAGGGAAGGGTTTAAGCACAGAAATTCTGGAGGTAAAGGTTCTGCATTAGATCTTGGTCCCACCATATTCCAGCCGTGTGATATTTTTTTCTTATATTTATCCAGTCCTTCCTGTCCCATTTGTGGAAAATTTATTCTTCTCTCCATCGAAATGTCAGATAACAGATGATATATATGATTTGCTCTATTCCTTTGACCCATTATTCATCTGTTTGTCTCACGTTACACCAATGCCACACTCTCTTGGATCCCATAGCTTTGTATTAAGTTGTGATATCATGTAGTGTGAGAGCTTCAGACTTTTCTTCAAGATTGTTTTGGCGATTTTAGGTCCTTGGCATTCCCCTATAATTTTAGAAACAATTTCTCTCACCTGAATAATAAAATCAGTAGCACCAACTATGAATAGATAACCAACATTCATGGGATGTATTACTACATGTTTGACAATATGCCAGGCACTTCAGATATATGATCACATTTAATCTTCAATAAATCCTAACAATAGGTACTCTTATTAATATAATTTTATAGATGCAAAAATTGAGAGTTAAGAAGTTTTAATAACTTTCAAGTTTTAAACCCAGTTCCCTCTTTCCCCACATCCAATGGTCCTAACCCCTACTGAAGGATGCCTCTAAAACCCCCGACTTTTTCCACTTACAATTTTCACAAGGACTTGATTTTATCAGCCTCAGGTAAATGGAGGGTCACATCCATCAGGGGCAGAGGAAGAGTCAATTCAATTAAACACCTCCAAGGATCTGGAAAAAAGTTATAATAAACAAATAGGTATCAACCTTAGTAATTAGCACACTCATGACTGAAGAAAACTCAATAATGATGGTTTGTTAACTTCATTGTGAAGATAAAACATTTTCTTTTCCTCCCATCATTTACTCAATACGTCTCTGTTTCTCCATTGCTGTAATTTCTACAAACTTTGAGCCTGCCCTGAGAATGGATCTTAGTTCTAAACCACAGAGAGTGTTTTGGTGACACTTCCACGTAGGTTAATGAAGGGTTTATAGAATAAACTGTGGCAGAAAAACAGAGTTCTTGGAAACGACTTCAAATTAAACCAGTATGTAAAGATTTGGGACTTCTTTGACCCCAAACCTTTGGCTTTTACCCAGACCTCTGTTCTGTCCAGAGAGAGAGCCGAGTAAGGTCTTTTGGAGAAACAAGTACTGTCACCATAAGCATATTTCTAATGAGCTATTTTGTAGGGTAGATTTCATTTCCCGAGCTCCATGGAGTGGTAGAGGACATACAGTATTCTGAAAGAGCACACATACTTGTAACCTAAGGAAATGCTCCACTAAAGACTGCGATAAATGAGGGAACCCTATTTCCAAATGCATACCAACTAGACTCGGAGTTTGGAAATATGTGACTTATAGCCAAGCGCTCGCCTTCAAAACAAACCCTAGAAGCCAAGAAGCTGATATTTGAGTCTCACCTTGTTTGGAACTTCTGTTTTGGGACAGTTTTCACTGTGAGAAAATTTTCCTTTCCATTCATCTAAGATACGCTGTCACACAAAATTCCATCCCTTATTCTGCTCTTTTGGGTGAAAATGGCAAAGACAACTCTTCTTTTATGTGACTGGTCTTCATCGCTGAAGACCATGACCAGACTTTTCCAAGATATCTGTAGGACACTTTGTCAAGCACCGTCGCCTTTTCCCTTGGGCATTTCATTTCATACCAAAAGCTTATGTGGTGTATAAGTGGTATAATTATTTTCCTATTGTATCGATGGAGGAGGGTGTTTTGGCTTACAGAAGGTTGATGTTTGAGGAAAGTTCTGGATTAAAGAACATAGGGTATAGAAGATCCTGGAGTAACTTGAACTCACCAGCGTATATAGACCAAGGGTTTTGAACTCCGTGCAACTGTGATCTGCATTGTCACATAATTGTTTATGGGACTTTTCTTGGTAAAGGAATCAGGTCCTCCAGGGAGGATTCATGACCCCCAAATGGGAGACAAGAATGCAGTGCTTGGAAGCCTGGAGAATCATGGCATCTAAGGATCAGGCAGAGAAAGGGCAACCTATGAATGATACAGAAAGAGCAGTTTCTTTGACCCCAAGGTATTTGTTATTTCCAGGTACATAGGAGCTGGGGGACACAGGGACATTTTTGCCCCTCTCAGCTCCACAATTCTCTTTGTCTGACAGATCCTAGATTCCTGATATCAGGGTTCTCTCTCTCTTGAGCCCCGTTATTTCCTCTTTCTGCCTCCAAACAGCCATTCAAGAGGCAGAATTAAAGTTGGTTTTAGTAAATAACCCAGAAGAGACTATATCTCACCACTTAAGAGTCATGGAGCTGTCTGGCTTGGAAAGATGGAAACTCTTCCCACCCATACCCCAGCTGTGCTGGTAGTGATCTCTGCCTCCAGCATCTTTATCCACTGGGTAGCGATTTGGATTGGACTCCATTATACTTCCTCTCACCCCATGTGGCCTGACAGAGACTCATTTGAGGGAAACGAACAGGCTTTGAAGCAGCACTTCATCCAGCTTCCATCTTCATTATTGGCAGCCATGGCCAAGGAAAAGTGTAAAACTGCTGGCTTAGGCTGTCCCTGTGTGTCTAACATTGGCACTTTCTGCAGTGTCGTGTGAGATGTTTACAATTTAGAGCCCAACGACTTCTGGAATAAGAAGGTAAATGCTTTGCTCTCTTTAGAACTTAGTTTCCTCATCTGTAAGGTCAGAAAGTGGACTAGATGTTTCCTAAGATTCCTTCTCGCTCTCAGATGGTACCTATTCCAGCCACATTATCTTCAAGATACAAAACCAGAGAGGATGAGCAATTTTCCCAAGATCACACAGCAAGTTAGAAAGTGTATGCGTGGTAAGGTGTATTAAGGATAAGTCTGACTTGGGCAAAGAAAGACACTAAGCAAATAACTTTGAGTTTTCAAACCTGCTCAATCGCTTCTACTGTTGCCCTTGCATCCTTGGCATGAGGTTACCTTTTACCAGGAGAGAGAAAAGGTGTCACTGAACCACAAATCTCAGCAACTAACTTCAAATCTTCCTGTCCACAAACTGTCTTCCCCAGTGAGAGGGGATCATCCCTGAAATGTCATGCAAGTCCTTTATTCAGGTGAGGCTCTATAAGGTAATTTCTTCTTGCTCACCTGCCTCTAATTCCATAAGTAAGGAGGAACCTTTAATACCTAAACATAGGCCTTTCTAACTGTCATTTGTCAAAGTGTGCTGATCTCTGCCGGGGCGGTGTTGCGAGCCATCCACAATTAATTACTCATCTTAAAGGGAGGGTCTAACGTTGGCTAAGGGGTCTGTGCCAGGTTCTGTGGCGGCTTTCCCCAGAGGTGGCCTTGCTTTGTCCTCGTATGACACTGCACAGGCCAGTCAGAGCACAGGCCAATCACACCAGCTACCAGGCCTTACCGGAGGGAACAGGACAGATACTGGGTCTCATCTTCTCCATCTTTCAGACCAGAAACAAGGCAAGAGACGTGAGCAAACTTGGCCAACCTCACATGGAGAGGCAGAGGGAAAACTCAGACTCGGGTCGGCCTGAGCTAAGCCTGTGCTCTCCGCCTGACCCTGATGGGCCTTCCATCCCTCCTGACATCTGGTCTCTCTCTGCCTCCTGTCCCTACACTGTTCTGGGCCACCTCCACCCAGCTGCCCACCAGAGTGATCCGCCCAGACTGCTGGAAAACATACCAGTGACACACAGTGGAGGAGAATAGTAACCGCTCTTAAACTGCACAGCACCAGCCTCAATTTTTTTAAAATTTATTTTTAGCTGCATTGGGTCTTCGTTGCTGTGTGCGGGCTTTCTCTAGTTGTGGCGAGCAGGGGCTACTCGTGGTTGCGGTGTGAGGGCATCGCACTGTGGTGGCTCCTCTTGTTGCGGAGCACAGGCTCTAGGCGCATGGGCTTCAGTAGTTGTGGCACGTGGGCTCAGTAGTTGTGGCTCGCGGGCTCTAGAGTGCAGGCTCAGTAGTTGTGGCACATGGGCTCAGTAGTTGTGGCTCACGGGCTTAGTTGCTCTGCAGCATGAGGGATCTTCCTGGACCAGGGCTCGAACCTGTGTCCCCTGCATTGGCAGGCGGAGTCTTAACCACTGCACCACCAGGGAAACCCCAGCCCAAATTTTATTTACTCCACACAACCCCACCTTACAGGAAAGCAGGTTGGCATTACCAGCCTTCAGCTCCCAGCACGGACCTTAGTGCGAGGTACACAGTAGGTACTTAATAAATACTTGCCGACTGCATTTGCTGACTCAACATTTACAATGAGGAGTCAGAAGCTGAGGATAGGGTAGTGATTGGCCCACGGACCTGTGGTGTTGAATGAAATGATGGGACTAAAATAAAAAGAAAAGAAAAAGGGCTTCCCTGGTGGCGCAGTGGTTGAGAGTCCGCCTGCCGATGCAGGGGACGCGGGTTCGTGCCCCGGTCCGGGAGGGTCCCACGTGCCGCGGAGCGGCTGGGCCCGTGAGCCATGGCCGCTGAGCCTGCGCGTCCGGAGCCTGTGCTCTGCAACGGGAGAGGCCACAACAGTGAGAGGCCTTCGTACCGCAAAAAAAAAAACAAAAAAAAACTAAATGCTTAAATGATGTGCTGGGCATGCTTTGTAAATGTTAATTGCTTATTCCTTATAGTAACTCAGTGAGGTGAGTCTGGTGATGTCATCCCTGTTTGGAGGCGAGGACTCAGGCACAGAGAAGGTTATTAATTGCTCAAGGTCACAGAGTGAGCAAACAGCAGAGCCTGAACTTGGCTCCAGGGCCTGAGCCCTGGTCCCTCACTGTACTGTGGCCACCATTTCTCACTGCATCACAGCCTCCATCCAAGTCTTAGCCAAGATACTCTGGGGCTGATAAAGGGTTAATGATCACGCTCACAGCAGCTGTCTTCACTGGTGCCAAATTACCGGGCCTGGTAACCTGCGTCAGTGACACGGGCAGATGTAAATGTTACGTGAGCACCAACTGGCAAGTGGGTGCTGGCCCTGGAATGTGGTCACCCATCGGTGCAGCCCCACTGATGGCTGCCCAAGTCCAGAGCTGCTTGTAAGACATGGCTCCCTGCTGGTCGGCAAGATCACCTTCTCACCTGGGCCTCTCCTCCTAAAGGCTTGTGTTTGTTCCCTTCTCACACACCTGTACCTTCCAGGACGGCTGCCTGCCCTTGAAGCCAGTCCTGGACAAAACAGCACCTCAAACTACGATGCCTTCTTTTTCTATTACATTGCAAATAGCTGTGTGGTTACAGCAAATTACAGAAAACCTTACAATGGGTGGTACTGGAGGCTGAACTGCATCCTCCCCAAAATGCCCTAACCCCCCAGTACCTCAGAATGTGACTGTGTTTGGAGAGGGGATCCAATTATTAAAGAGGAAATTTAATTAAATTGAGGTCACTAGGGTGTGCCCTAATCCAGGATGGCTGGTGTCCTTATACAAAGACGAATTAGGACACAGACACACATGGAAGAAAGACCATGGGAGGACACAGGGAGAAGCCCATCAACTACAAACTGGTACTTGCCATCTGCGTCTACAAGGATTAATTCATGAGCTGCTATAGCTGCTGACCTTCAACACCCCCTGAAAGGAGTTCTGGGTGGAGCTCAGGAATGAGGCTCTCTGTGCTCTGGGAGAAACTGGCAGAACAGGTCATCAGGTAGTTAGATCTTTTCGGGAGAAGATTTCATGAGCCCAGTTCTTACATCTCCTCGTATCTAGAAAAGCACTAAAATCCTTCCTGGTGACATCTGCTCCTCGTGACTAGTAACCTTCACGAGCCTAGCAGCACCTTCTGCAAAAAATACGTGCTTGATGGCACACACTCCCTGTTCACCAGAATCACATCTATACTGGCCTTTCCCCCCCTGCCTCTTCGGAGCAGCTCCTCAGAGCTATCTGAAATGCTGTCTCCCAGGCTATAGTCCTCATTTTGCCCTAAATAAAACTTAACTTACAACTCTCATGTCATGCATTTTTTGTTTTCAGTCGACAAAACCAAGGAGAGAGACCTCAGAAGAAACTAACCCCACTGACACCTTGGTCTCAGACTTCTAGCCTCCATCATTGTGAGAAAATTAATTGCTGTTGTTTAAAGCCCCTGAGTCCATAGCAATTTTATTACGGCAGCCTGAGCTAAAAGCAGGCTTAGACAAATGCAGGCTTATTTTTACCTGAAGGTAGGTCATCCAGGGCTAGTGTAGCTAGTCATTAAGAACCCAGAATATTTCTTTCCTTTTAGCGTTTCTTCCTAGGGTTGCAGGATGGCGTCTGCTTTCTGGGTGGTTAGAAGGCAAAACACGAATGAGGACGGATATCTTCGGGTGTGGTCTCTCCCTTTTATTAGAGAAAGTCCCAAGTTTAATTGGCCAGAGCTAAGTCACATGACCATCTTGCTACGAGGACCCTGGAGGATTCCTTTCAGCTGTGCTCATCCTTACCTAGATAATATAGGGGTCCGGGCAGCACATGGATGTTGAGCGGACAAATTACAATGTCTGCAGCCTAAGTTAAGGGCACCTGCTGAAAAGCTAAGCCAGATGCTTGTGTAGCAAGACCTCGTCTTGGAGGTAGGGTCCCCTCAGCTAGCAGCACCATCTCCCTGACTAGTGGAGTTGAAACCGAGCAGGACCCTGTGGGGCTCCTGGGCACAAAAGCCTCTCTGTGTCCCCCCATTTCTTTTTGCAGGAAATAAGCTTCATTCAGCCTCCATGACCTTCCCCGAGTTCCAAAGGGTAGGTTCAAACAGTTGCTAATCAGGGAAGGGAGGGGGTGCAGAGACAAGCGAGGAACAGTCAAAATAAACAATAGTGCAGCCTTGGGGCAGGGTCCTGGCTCCCCCTCAAGGGATACACACAACAACATCTTTGAGCTGTTTTGCAGACACTGAAACCCTCACCAGGTGGGAGAAGTTAACTGGGCGCTGCCCACAAGCACGCAGACCCCAGACCGGGTGGAACCGGAAGGTTGATGATGCCGACTCCCACTGCCTCCCCACCAACCAATCAGAAGAGTGTCCACGAGCTGATCACGCCCTCTTTGAGCCGTTACTATAACAGTCCTCACTGCCCCCTCCAGGTTGGGCCACACGGTTCTGAGAGCATTAGCCCGCTGTGGCCCCCTTTGCCTGGCAAAGCAATAAAGCTATTCTCTTCTACTTCACACACACCTCTTGTCTCCGAGATTCAATGTGGTACCTGTGTATAGAGGCAGAATTTGGCTACATAGTCAGGTGTTCACATGGCAGGGCCGGGGGCTCACCTAGTAGGGCCATCTGTCCACTTAGCAGGGACATCTCGCTATTTCTTCTTAATGCCACCTCCTTTGGTTGTGTGGGATAAGGAGCCATGTTTATTTGCAAATGAGAAATCCAAGCATTCAATCTGCTCTTTAGGAAATGAGACTTCATTCCTCCAGGGCTTTTGGCTGCTCACCAATTTCCAGTTTGGTAAATTATCCTCATGAGGCAGCGCTACCCATACTCTGGTGAGACGGGGGTGACTCTGCTCAAAAGTAGGTGTTCACCCTAGCAGGACAGTATCTGTCCCCGCCCGTAAGGTGTCCCCAGACCAGAAAATGATCCTCCCCAAGGTTCAGAATCCTCCAAAGAGCCACTCAGCAGATAAGAGGCGTTCACTTCAGTGCCTACTGCCTGCCAGGTGTCAGAGTCTGGGGACCCTTCCTGGGCGGAGTGGAGAGGGTCTGGGGGTAGAGACAGGGATTCCTACAAGCTTACCTGGAGGCCAGACTTTGGAGAATTTCTGCTCATTAGCGCTGCTCTTTGGGTTTGGTTAAGACTCATTTAAGTGGTGTTTACATTGCATGAAGGGAATTAGCTGTCTGCTTGTCCTTTCTTTTCTTTGAGAAAGGTGGACAGAGCTTCTTCATTCTATGGTTTTTTTGTTTGTTTGTTTTGTTTGTTTTTTTTGTGTGTGGTACGCGGGCCTTTCACTGTTGTGGCCTCTCCCATTGCGGAGCACAGGCTCCGGACGTGCAGGTTCAGCGGCCATGGCTCACGGGCCCAGCCGCTCCGCGGCATGTGGGATCTTCCCGGACCGGGGCACGAACCCGTGTCCCCTGCATGGGCAGGCGGACTCTCAACCACTGTGCCACCAGGGAAGCCCCATTCTATGTTTTGATTCTTTTTAGTTGTTTGTTTCTGAGCCTTTATCTTGCCAACAAGATCATCTTTGGGTTGTCTAGTTGTCACCCCATTCAAGTAGTTGGTCTTGTGTCTTAGTCTGTTCAGCTGCTATAACAGAATACCATGGACTGTTTGGCTTATAAACAACAGAAACTGATTTCTCAACAGTTCTGGGGGCTGGGAAGGCTAAGATCAAGCCACCAGCAGATTCGGTGTCTGGTGAAAGCCAGCTTCCTGCTTCATAGACAGCTGTCCTCTCACTGTGCCCTCACATTTCGGAAGGGGAAGGGAGCTCTCTGGGGTCTCTTTTATAAAGGCACTAATCCCATCCATGAGGGTTCCATCTTCATGACCTAATCACCCCCTAAAGCCCTCACCTCCAAATACCATCATTTTGGGAATAAGGTTTCAACATAGGGATTCTGGGGGGACACAATCATGCATTCTGTGTTCGCCTGGTACATTTTGGACCTGAACTTGCAGTGAATCCTCTTTTCATAGGTCACTACTGTCTTCCCTGAATCTCCAGGCTGTATCGCCTGCCTCCTTGGTGCTCCCATTGGAGGCCCTCTGTCATAGCGCACGCCGTGCTGCCCTCACTGTTGGCTGTCACGCGAATCTTCTTTTCTGGACCGGGATCTGCCGTGGCAACCTGGGAGGCTGCAGCCCAGTCGTGTCTCCTTTAACAACCCTGTTGTTCCTTCTTCTCTTATTGGCTTGTTGTGAGGATTAGGTAAGTAACATTGATGAAGGTAAGTGGAGAACGAAGTCCAAAAAGACAGGCTTGGTTTCCAATATCAGTGCTTTAGTTTCATAATTTGAAGTTTGGATCTATTCATGTTTCCCAGCCTGAGGTCTACATTTCACCCAGGACAGATGGACGTGTCCCAAGCAGTGCTTGAAGCTAAGGAAAGAAATGTCATGTGCGGTTTCATGCTTGGAGCATCCAACTTTTGTATAGATTTTGATGAAAAAAATTAAATAATTTAAAAATATCACCTCGATGTGAAGAATGGGGGTTGATATATTTGGAGTGGAATATAAAGTGTGTGAGCATTTTTTCAAATTAAACAGCATACTTGCTTAAAAGTAATTTGCTTTGTTGGGTGGGCATCTCGGCATCACTGACCCAGATGCAGGGAGGGCATGATGGCTCTCCTCTCCCATACGGACAAGGGCCTTGGAGTCGTGCCACGGGGAGCAGTGGAGCCAAAAAACACACCGTCCTCCCAGCTCCTCCTGCCAGGATGCTTCCAGGAGGTCCTTCCCATCTGTCTCTGATTGCTCCCAACCCAGCCTCATGTCTGTCACCACAGCAAGACAGCATCCTAGGAACATGAGAAGAGATAAAAATAGAGGCAGGGGAAGGGAGCTGGGGTACTGAAATGTTGTACCATTTGAAGGTTACCATAAAGACCTGACTTGGGAGAAAAAGAACGCTCTCTCCACTCTTGGGGTACGAATGGCGCTTTGCTTTCCCACAGCACGTACTGTCCAAGAGCAAACGTGAACATGTGAAGACCTCAATATGCTCTGTGGCTGCCCAGGGTCACTAGTCTGAGATGGAAGGGGCAGGCGCCACATTGCTTGAGCACCTTTTATGTTCCATGCTGGGCACGTTCCTCATCATTACATCATTTAATCATCACACACACCCCTGAGGAAGTACTGTTGCCTCCACTGGGTAGATGAGGAACCAGAGGCTACAGGAAATTCATTAAATTGTCCAAAGTCACACTCCCATAGATGGTGCGACTGGGATTAGAACACATATTGGCTTGAGCCCAGAGCCCACCCACTTACCTGCCCTCCCGGGGTGTGTCTGGAACTCAGGTCCTTTCTACTCCAATGGCAAGACGAAATGTCCAGCATGCGTCTGGCACATGGCAAGCACTCAACACATATGTCTTTCAAGATCAAATGGAAAGAACAAGGTAGACCTGCCAACGTTCCTAATTCACTATATCCTGTGCTTGTGCTCACACTTTCCTCCAGGCCAGAACTATTTTTTCTACTCCCTGCCCATACAGTCTTTCCTTCTTTCAAAGTTCTGGTCAATGGTTGCTTTCACCAGGAAGCCATTCCAGTTCTTCAGGCCAAATGCACCTCTCTTGATTTCATGTCACGTTTTCTTCTTTCTCCTGGTATCCAGCCATTCGGCACATGTCTTGGGTCTCTTCCTTGTTGCTAAGCACTGTGCTGGTTCCTGTGAGACAGGCTGGAACCTGGGACCTGGGACCCTTTGCTGCAGTGCTTGCACCTGGACAAACGTCTGCTCCAGCAACAAAATACAGAGAAACTATACGGGACTAAAAATAACTGCGTGCATATGCAGTTGGGGCAGATTATGGACAAGACACAAAAAGACCAAAAAAACCCAACTGCCACTTCTGAAGAGCCGGGAGCAAAAGCAGGGGCAGACCACAGAGAGAGACAAGCGGAAGTAAATGCAGGGCACCTGCTGCCCCAAGAAGAGGCAGATGGAGAACGGTGACTTGCAAAGGCTCGAAAATTCATCCCATCCACGTTGTGAAGCATTTCAGGGACCCCTTTTTATTGACTCGGACAATGTCATAGGCTTAAGCTTCATGATACCTTTACGGGAGATGAGAAAATCCAGCCTTAACAAAAGGGTCACAAGCTATACCCAGAAGGCGTTAACAACGGCTTAACAATCCAAATCTCTCATGTGAGCAGTAACCCACGTGTTAGAAGAACAAAGGGGCGGTTTCAAAAGCACTTGCTCATTTTCTCTCTCACTTGAGCATCACAAAGACCCTTCTAGTCACACGTTATTACTTTTTCCATCAATGGTGAAGCTGGAGGTTGACAGGTTGGAGAGACATTACGGTCACAGCCAGGGCTGGTGGCAGAACTGAAGTGGGTGTGGGGAGGGATTTCAACCCCAAACCTATCCTCATTTCAGTGCTTGCCCTCATGCTAACAGCAAACATCGTGGCTCACATTTCACAGAAAGCTCTCAGCCTTCTTCTTGCACCATCCCTCTGCTGCCTTGACGCTGTTGCTGCCCATGCAGGATTCTGAAAGTCTCTCCTTCTCAGCTTTCTTCATGACAAGTTCTTCTGTTTCACTCTTTTTTTTTTTTTTTTTTTGCCATTTTTCTTCTCAGTTTCTTGGATGGCCTTGCTATCCACTTTCTTCCTCTTGAAACTGGGGTTCCTGAGCCACTGAACTCCTTCCGTGCAGCTGTCCTGGGAGGGAGACTCGTCTGCCCTCATGGCTTCCCTCCTCCCTGGGCGCAGGGCTCCATCTCCAGCCGCCTCACTGCTCACCAGCTCCGGCTCTGCCTCTAAAGCATCTGCCTCTGGTGGTGCTGGCTGTGAAATTAACCAACCACTGTCCTCTTTCCTAGACCTGCTGTCTCTTACCTTTCCTTGGGTGCAGGGGAGGGGACCTCCATTGGGAGGGATGAACACCTTTGGCACAAAGTGGGAAATGAGAAACTATGGGGTTTAAAGAACTTACATTGCAGGTGGAAAAACCAAGGACCAGAAAGGGGGAGTGAGTTGTCCAAAGTCACACAGCAGAGCCACGATAATGTTGCTATTTTTCAGGCTTCCCATTGAGGTGAATTTCAGGTCATTCAATCAAACAAGCATGCAGACATCTCAAACATACAACCATGAGGCATCTACGGATGTGCAATCCGTAGAGACAGAAATGGCCAATAGCAGAGAGAATGAGACATTATTTCAAGAAACTTACGGACTCCTGGGGGAGACAGACACTCACTCAACTAACGACAAGCACCATGTGACATGCCCCAGGGTAAGGCACAGGACGGGTGAGGTTCAAATTCGGAGGCTGTTGGCGATATCTGGACAGACTTTGAGCAGGTTAGTTCAACCTCCGTGAGCCTCTGTTTTTCTCCCCTTAAAATGAGCCTGGTGGGCTTCCCTGGTGGCACAGTGGTTGAGAGTCCACCTGCTGATGCAGGGGACGCAGGTTCGTGCCCGGGTCCGGGAAGATCCCACATGCCGCGTGGAGCGGCTGGGCCCGTGAGCCATGGCCACTGAGCCTGCGCATCCGGAGCCTGTGCTCCGCAACGGGAGAGGCCACAACAGTGAGAGGCCCGCGTACTGCAAAAAAACAAACAACAAACAAACAAACAAAAGAAAAAACAAATTATGAGTTAAAAAAAATCTATTTATGAGAGGGATCCTCCTTGGATAGTCTTAAATATTTTTAAAGCAATGAATCAAACTTTTCAACAATGTTTGCTGGATCTCCCTCCCTCCTGCAGCTCACAGTGGTTTGTTTCAAAATGTCGATATACTTCACTTTCCTGCTGTCGTGGTGGCCCCTGGAGGATCAGAGGAGGAGGAAGGTAAATGGAATGTGGTGCATCCCAGCCCCCAAGACGACCGTCTGTGGCCCTGGCTGCTCTGAGATTGTGAGTTAGGCATCTGTCCCTGGCAGTCACTGCATATTTAGTTTGACCTCAGGAAAATAGCTTTCTCTCAGCTTCTTGGGAAACTTTGCTTTTCTATTGAATATTTTCAGAATCCCAGCCATGAAGAAGTTAGAGGTTTGGCAGCGGGAACGGACAGCTTCCAGACCATTTGGCTGTAGTTGCCTCATTTAATTAATTGACCTTTTGTGCAGGCTGGTTACACGAGGCATAGAAATCAGAGGCTCTTTGTGGAACTTAGGAGAAGAAAACGAATCAGTGATTCAGATTTGCAGGTGCGTCCTTCTCCTTTGCTTGGAGAATGGCTACACCTGTTCCTCTGGGCTGTGTCCGGGTGTGGCCTGCCCCCATCCCTCTCCTCCCTTCTTTCCAGCCACCTCATGCTTTATCAGAAAGAGCCCAGGGATCTGGGGCTGCATACTGGCTCTGCCTCTAATGAGACACTTGGCCATCGACAAGCCTTCTCACCTCTCTGGGCTCAGTTTCTTCACATGCGCCAGGAAGGAGTTGGGCTCCGTGATCTATAAATTCTTCTTCAACTCTTAACCCTCAGGAGTGTCAATCCATGCCAGGTTCCAGGCTTGATGCTGGGAGAGTTTGCTGTCATGGAACTTACCTTATCAATGGGGAGACAGAAAATAAAGAAGCAGGTAGGCAGACACAAACAGCATTCTTTCAGGATGTGATAGGCGCCCTGAGAGCCCAGAGAGTATGCATCTGACATCACTCTCCTTCATCTCTCTTAGCTCCTTTCAAGGAGAAGCCAAGGGGCCCTGGGGCCTGTTGCTATGGTCCACATCTGTCAGCTTGCTGGGCAGAGAACAGGGTGGAAGAGGGGTGAATAGACTGGGAAGGGCAAACAGCTTTTATCTTTCGCATCCTCAAAAGAATCTGAAATTACAACAAGTGTAATTTGAATTCATGGTTCAAAGGGGAAATTGTAATAGAAAATTGTCAGTATCTTGTACATTGCTAATAATGAAAGTATTATACACCAAACCATGGCATTTTTTGTTGGGAAAAAAGAAAACCTTACAACGTAAGTTAAGCAGTAAGAAGTTTGAAAAAAGGACAAGACAGTTCTCCCCTACCACCTCCTAATGTACATGAAATACCTAAATATAAGACTAGAATATAGTGACTTAGAAAACAAATATAAAACAGAAATATTTGTTTCTTTGAAGTGCTAGTATTTTAGATAACATCTGATAATACTCATCGAGAAAAAAATGACAGAGGGTAAACATAAGCATTAGGAATTAAAATGGGACATAACTACAAATGCTAAGACATTAAAGATATGTCTCATGAATGCAGTATCTCAATAAATGACACACATGAAAATTTTCTTGAAAAATAACACTCAAACGTCTCTAGGGCCCTCCCAAGCATGAGAGAAATATATATATAAAATTCCAATTTTGTACAAATGCTTCCATAGAACAGAACTCATCCCCAACTCATTTGTGAGGTGAATGAATACAACTTCATGTCCAAACCACGTAAGGACAGCACAAGACTGAAAAATTCAGGCCAAGCTCTTCACGAATATAGATCCAAAATCTGGAACAAGATCTTTGCAGACTAAATGTAGATGAAGAAGTGAGGCCAAGGGAAGTGCTCTGTCCCAGAGTTCATGGACTGTAAGTGGCTGATCTGGCTCTTACCTTAACCTCTGCCTCTAGAGAGAGGGCTCTGCTTGACTCACGATTAAGATGGTGTCGAGCGGTCTAAACTTTTGCAAATCGAGAGCAATGAGTGTATTCACAGGTAGACAGGGCTTTGAGTACCTTTGGGGCTTCTCTTATAGGTTCTCTTCCAGCCTATTTGATGATTGGGGGTGGGGTGACCAGCTCTTCCCGGCTTGCCTGAGACTGCTCCCATTTTAGCTAGTTTGTTTATTTATTTAGGCCACACCACGAGGCATGTGGGATCTTAGTTCCCTGACCAGGGTTTGAATCCGCACCCCCTGCGTTGGAAGCACGGAGTCCTAACCACTGGACCGCCAGGGAAGTCCTATTTTTTTTTTTTTTTTTGAGCTCCTATTTCAGAACTAAAAGTCTCACTTCCTGCGAACCCCTCAGTCCTGGGCAAATTGGGACCATCTGTTATCCCAGATGGGGACAGCCTTGGATTTCTTGTTTTCCTGATAGCTCCCTCCAGCAAAGAACGTGTAGTCTGGGGGAAAGGTCAGTTTCGTTAGTGACAGCTGGAGACAAGTCTGGGCAATTAGAGGCCTGACAGGTGCAAACATCCAGAAACATCAAACCTACTGAGTACTTTATGGTGGCGGAACTTGAGGCAGGTTCTCACTGACCTCACCATTTATCATGACAGTGACCCACCAAGATAGGTATCATCACCTCCGTTTTGTACTGGAAAAGAAAAAGCGAAATGGACAGAAAGCTGCAAAGGAGGAAAGTGTGAATGAGTTAACCAATGAATAAAGGAATAACATCACTGCTTCCATTAAAGGGACAGCCTTGATTAATATGGGGGCATCTGGTCTTACCCCTGCTCACAGAGCCTACTGGAGCTTGAACAACGAGCCCCAGGCCCCTGCAGATGTGGCACGGGCACCCTTCCCAGGTGGGGCTGTCACCTGAGTCCCTCCCCAGAGCTTCCCCTCTGCCATCTCCTGAAAGCCAGCAGGTGGCCTGGCCCAACGCTGCGTGTGAGTCAACAGAGAACGATTCCTTCTCCTTGAATGGGAGAGAGGTAGTCAGGCAGCTCTGGTGAAGCTCCAAGGTTACTTGGGACACCTGGCAGGAAGGACTTCTGCACTGTGGACTGGAGCTGGCGTTCAGAGGACTCACGGGTACTATTTGTAGAAGATCTGGACTTGGAATATTTCAGGACCATCAGAATCCCTTGGACACTCAGAATGGTCGTGCTCAGCACACGGCCAGGCACACAGTGAGCATTTAATGGACTTCAGGGCTGTCTGGCTCCAAAGAATTGCTTTTATAACAAGCTGGTTACTCATTTCTTTCTCCTTCTGGGTGGTTAGCACCCAAAAAGTAAGAACCCGCATCTTTGCACCCCAGTATTCTCTGGGCCGAGTACAGTGTCTGGTACCCAGAGATGTTCAGGAAATGCTTCTTTTCTTTTCTGCCCCTCTCCCCCTCCTGATGTCCCTGACTATGCTGGTCTGGTGAGCAGCCTCCACACAATGAGGGTGAGGAGTGAACTTGAACTTGAACTGCCCGTGCAGGCACAGACCCAAGTACGTGCTGCTGGCGTGGCGTCATGGGGGCTGGGAGTCAAAGAGATGTGGGTTCAATTTCCAGTGTCACTCCAGGCCTCATTTTCCTCACCTGTAATATGGTGGCTGCCTAGCTGGGAATTTTTATAGTTAAAGGTTATGTTGAATAGATCTCTTATACTAAATATTCTACAAATGAATTCCATTTTCAAATAAATCAACTTCGATGACTTTTTTTTTTTTACAACTGCAGAACTCCTCAGAGCTTCTCATAGTCTCTGGATATCAAGAGTCTCCAAGAGGAGTCTATCATGGGCCTCGTATGTGAAATGTACGCAGTCATTTTGTCTAGGAACATCTTGAAGGTCTAGTGATCTTGGAACACACTTTGGGAAATACTGAGAAATCCCTCCATAGGCACTAAAATTAGTATCTGCTCTTAGTATTATTTTCAGAATTATTACTGTTGTTTCATTACTTATTTACCAGTTGAAATCATACAGGGAGCCCGAATCTGAGCAGCCCTGAGATCATGTTTCAAAATTCACAAACAATCTTCCAAACAGAATTTCATGCTGGATTGAGTCAGGCCCATCTCCCGTGAATTTTGCTGGGTTTAAAACATACAGATTGAAAGTAGACAAATCCTTTCTCTCCTTGCTAATTAGGATGATGGACTGCAGAGACGTGATCCTTCCACGTCACAGCAGAGATGATACCATTGCTTTTAATTAACCATACAGGGATTTGAGGGAAGTGGGAAAAGCGGAGACCAGTCTCCAGATGGGCACGGATGGACTCGCACCCCAAACATACCAAATCTTCAAGGACCGGTGACAAAGGCACACAAGGGTGCAAACACCACTTAGAATTTTTAATTGTCTCTTTCCACAAGATAAGGTAAAGAAATACAAACAGAAAGCAAATGGCAGATTCCCAGCATTCGACAGTACCAGCCTTTCTACAAGTCTTCCTGGGCAAGTGCTCTTATTTCTTGGACCCAGCCAGTCCCAAACAGTCACTTAGGTCATGAGTGATTTTCCATTATTTACATACATATTCTTGTATCCAATGCGTTCTGTTGGTCTTTAGGCCTGTCTAACACCCCCAGGTTTCTTGGAAGCATGGATTCTAGAAACAAGCCCTAGACTGGGAGTCCACCTCTGGCTTCTTATCTAGGGTCTGCTGTTAACTTACAGAGGGCATTTCTGAAGGTCCCTTCACCATGCATCTTTGCTTTCCTAGGAGCTGGATCGCTTCTCCGTGAGAGCATTTGAGATGTAGCTGGCCCTGACTAGTTTCTCTCAATCCAGCAAACATTTGATCACCACCTGCTGGGTTCTGGGCGCACTGGGGAATATGGAGAAGCCCAAACCCACTTCTCATCTCAAGGACCGAACAGCCTAGTTACGTAAACATGGACACATGAATATCATGTATATCGTTAACTCAAGAGGGGCTGGGTGGTCAGAAAAGTTGTCATAGAAGAAATCTTACCTGAGCAGGGTTCAGAGAATTTACAGGTTTGTCAGGTAGGCTTGATGGAAGGAAAGGCTTTTCGGATGGAGGGAATAGCAATTGCAAAGTAGCTGAGAAATGAAAAAGTATGGTTTATGTAAAGGACTGAAAGCGGTAAACCATTGGGACAACGTGCATGTGCGTGTTTGTGTGTGTATGTGTGTTACACGGACGTCGGTGGTGGGCGATGGTGAGCAGTGGGGTGATCCAGCTTGTATTTCTTTTTTTTGATTTATTTTTCCTTTTTTTAAAATTAATTAATTTATTTTTGGTTGCATTGGGTCTTCGTTGTTGCACGTGGGCTTTTCTCTAGTTGCGGTGAGCGGGGGCTACTCTTCATTGCGGTGCACGGGCTCCTCATTGCGGTGGCTTCTCTTGTTGTGGAGCACGGGCTCTAGGCGCTTGGGCTCAGTAGTTGTGGCTTGCAGGCTCTAGAACGCAGGCTCGGTAGTTGTGGCGCATGGGCTTAGTTGCTCCGCGGCATGTGGGATCTTCCTGGACCAAGGTGGATTCTTAACCACTGAGCCACGAGGTAAGCCCCCCAGCTTGTATTTTAAGGCAAACTTGTCTCCTAAGTTTTTGACTGGAGTGGGTGCCATTGACTGGGATGGGAATGTTAGTGGGGAGCAGGCTTAAAGGTGCTGTAGAATCAAGAGCTGCTTTGACACAAGTCAGAAAAGTCCACAAAATAATTGCATTCTTCCAGAGTTCAATGGACCATCACAGAAGCGACTCATTTGCAGCAAAACCCTCCCCTAGATGAAGCCCACTGGTTCTCCTGTTACAACAGACGGCGTAAGTTTGAGTTTTTGCCTTAAACCCTGCCTCCACTTTGTTTGCCGATTTTGGAAAAAAAAAAACAAAAAACGAATCAACTTCCCCTGTTTGGTTGAAGAAGCAGCGGACAGGCAGGAGGGATGCCTGGGGAGGTGGGGATTTCGCTGTACTTTCAAGTGTGGAGACATCAAGGTGACTACATCAGGAGGGCTGACCTTGTTTTCACAGGGCAGGAGGCTTGGGCTTTTCCCTCCACTCAGCACATTCTGTTCACGTGCCTCCAACTCAGTGCTGCAAAGAGATGCTTCCAAAACGCAGTTCTCACCTGTGAACTCACCTGTTTAAGCAAGGCTTCTTGCTTAAACAATGTTCTTCTAAGCCAGGTCCCCTCTGATCTGGACCCTGACTCCTCTCCCAGCCTCACCCCCTTCTCACCACCATCCTCTCACTCTTTCCCCAAATGTGGAGGCCCTTTCCTCCCCACGACCCTGCTCTTTGTTCCCTCTGCCAAGTATGTTGTGACCATCGCCTGCCACTCACCCACCTGGCCACCAAACCACTGCCCACGTTTGAACTAGGACATGGTTTCTCTGGGAGAGTTACCGACGAGTGGTCGTGAAGGACCGATGACCCTTCTTCCCCTTCACCAGCGTCCCTGTCAAATTCCCTTTTTCTATGATCCTGCCTAGCAATGTTCTGTTTATCCGTCTCTCTCTCCCACTGCCCACTCTGCATGCTTTGGGGACGGAAACGCTGCTCGGGAAGAACTCATCCTGAAAACCCTGTCTGCTGAAGATCTCCTTGAGCAAACTTTATAATATATTCAAGGTGGCAATGGGTGAAAACCTTAGATTCTAAAGTTTAGTGGAAGGAGTATGAAGACCAGGCAGAAAGAGTGTGGCATGTTTCTACGTGATCACCAAGGAATGGGGATGTCTCTGTACCCCAAGACCTCCAAGTCCCTACCCCAAGAATCCTCCTCCTGAAGTTAGAGCCCAGTTGTGATTTTCTAGCCTCTTGCCTAGTTTCCTCTGCACCTTGCAGAGGGTCTGGCACACAGTAAGTCTCGATAAATATGTTCCAAATGGATGAGTGGCATGTAAGTCTTGAAAGAATAGCCATAGGTTAAAACTCTCCTGCCCAAATTTGAAGCAGTTTTCTTTCTCCAGGAATGCCTTCCTACTTCTCTCTCATGCATCAAGCCCATCTCTCTTTCAGGGCCCCACTCAAGCATCCCCTCTTCCACAGCACACACCCTACTTCCCAGAGGCAGAAGTATCACTCCTTCCTCCATGCCCCCATCCCTGCTGCAAAGAGAAGCAGGACCACTCTGGTCCTCCTCCATGGTAACAGCAGACCCCTCTGGCTCGCGTCTGCGTCCCTCACTGTCTTGGCCGGCTTGGGCTGCCATAACAAAATATCATGGACTGTGTGGTTTAAACAACAGTTCTGGAGGCTGGAAGTCTGATATCAAGGTGCCACGTGGTCAGGTTCTGGTGAGGACTCTCCTCCTGGCTTGTAAATGGCTGCCTTCTTGCTGTGTCCTCACATATGGAAAGAGAGGGACAGATCTCTCTCTCCCTTCCTCTTGTCATAAGGCCACAGTCCTATCAGATTAGGACCCTACCCTATGACCTCGTTTAACCTTAATTACCCCCTAGACACCGTATCTCCAGATACAGTCACATTGGGCATTAGGGCTTGCACATATGAATGGGGGAGGGAGGACACAATTCAGTCCATAGCACCCACAGAGCCTTTGAGGCAATTTGCTGGAGCCCCTTGGGTGCCACTCACTGTAGTCCTTGTGGTGATTACGGTTGTTGTTTACTGGATGTCTTCTATGTTCATGGCACCTCGCTAAATGCTAGAAGTTCCAGCATCTTCTTACAAAGGGAAGACTTCTGTAAGTCCCGAGAGCATCTGGGGACACTTGGCATCAGTTCAAACCTCCCTAAAATCGGTTCTGATCTCTTGATTCATTTTGTGTAATCCTGAGGTTAGAGGTTGTTTCTGGAAGAATGTCTAAGTTTTGTCCATAGGTTTCCATCCCATCCATTGGGTCCCCATCCTTGTTTCCAACAGCCTTCCTTCTCCTGGGGCTGGAGTCTTAGTGCCAACACTGGCCTTTGCTGCTGGCTGGAAGAGTTGCCCGATGCCCTCTCTCCCTCTCCCCTCTGCCCCTGGCCTTCCCGAGGGTCTGGTCTCCATGACCCTACATTTTAGGCTGTCAGAGATGAAGGAGCATTGCCCGGGAGGAGGGGAGGAGGTGCCAGCCCCCCTTTGCTCTGGGGGATCTATTTACTGGGGTGGGGGGCACTCTTACCCCCTCACTAACACTGAACGACATTCTCCAGGTGGCCACATGGAGGCTCAGAGAAGTCACAGACTTGCCTGTCGTCACTCAGCTAACAAGTGGTGGAGAGTGGATTTGCCCCCAGACGTCCCCTCTGTGAGGGATGGCCTTGGTGCTCCACTCAGATCCCTTCACCTGGAGGGTGCACCCAGCCCCCACCTGTCCAGAGTTTTTTCTGCTGAGGGGCTCCCAGTGTGTCCCCTTCTCTTGACATTTATCCTTGATGAAAAGAGCATGTCTCCGCCCCAGGGGACAGCCTGCAGCCAATGGCTGGCTGACAAGGGACACAAATGGCTGACCCCCCCCTGCATAAGGGCACCGTCCCCATCTTCCCCTATGGATCAGGCTCAGCTCTGTCCCCTCCTCTATTCTGCATCCCTTACTCCCTTTCAGGTTTCTCCTGGGGGAATCACTCCCTTAACAAGTTACGTGATTCCAAATCCCTGTCTCAGGCTCTGCTTTAAGGAAACCTGACCCCAAACCAGACCTGTTCCCCAGACCACATCCAGAATGCGCCATTCTCAATCTCTCCCTGTCCTGCTCTGTGCCCTGCAGTACTGGGTGACAATAGTGAGATTGTCATTAGGAGTCACTGCCCCCTGGCTTGCAGGTAAGTTGACCCATGGCGGCTGGAGGTGAGGGGGCAGAGGAAAGGGTACTGGTGTATTTGCTCCTCTGCCCCTGCCCTGTTTTGGTTCCTGTGCCTGCATCCATCTCTGCCAGGCTCTGGCTTTAAACCCAGTTCTTGATGTCAAGTCCTCCCTTTCCCTTCTTCTTTAGGGGTGGTGATATCTCCCCTCACCCACTGCTGCTGGTCCCATGACTCGGCATCCTTTGTTAGGGTCCCTTCCACACAGACTCGCTTCATTCAGCATCTCTCCCACATTTCCAGCTGAGGGGGCATCTGTTCCAGCCAGGCACCCTCACTGCTTCAACTTTCGTCTGACAGGTTGAGGCAAATTGATTGTTAGTGGCTGCCTACAGCGCTGTGTTTTGAAAGATGTGAGCATTTAGTCCTAGTCCAGCAGAAAAGAGTGCTGTGATCTATTAGTGATGCCTGTCAGTGCATAGCATGGGAGCCCTGCCACGAGTGCCACATGTTGGCTGTTCCAGGTGATCAGTCCCTGAGATCCCTTCTAGCTCAGACTTCTAGGACCCACTTATGGACAGAGATGAGCTTCCCTGACCAGAGGGACCTAAAGAAAATGCTGGAGTTAATCACTCTGGCCAACAGGCCGGCTCCTCATTCAAATAAACCGGTGGTACCTGGGACATTATCTTTCCTGTGTGGCCGGCCACTGATGGACTCTGTGGATGCCAATGATAGTAGCAGCCCACCGGGCAGCAGCCTTCCACAGGCTGTTGGATGCCAGGTAGAAAAAGATCAGGTGGTTCATTGACTGTAAACATTTCCAGTTACAGGTGGGCCGATTTAGACCCCAGAGCACAGACTGATTTGCTCAAGCTAATGGGAAGGTGGTGTGATATCATCACAAGAACACAAGACCGGAGCCAGAAACTTCTTTTTGAATCTTACCTCTACCTCAACTCTCTGTGACCTTCGTAAATTCATGTTTTCATTAAAGTACTTTTTGATCAGTTACTGCCGGCCAAATTTTTGGTATATTCTGTGAGTTCCCTCAGAATAACTCTACAGCCCTAGGCCTATGAAGGTAGGTAGGAGGCCCTAAACAATAATCACATGGATCAGTGTGTAATTTCTGAAATTGATTCAAGTTATAAAGGTGATGAATGCGAATGGGGAGTGGACTTTAGTTACAGGGACGTTTTGGCTACGAAAGACCTGAGCTGTAGGTGGTTAGGAGCAGGGGGATTACTGGTCCAGGCAGTGGGGACAGTAGACACCAGGACCCCAGGAAGAAGGAGGGATTGGAAACCAGGCCGGAGCATTTGGACTCTGGTGGCGATGAGGCAGCTCACTGGGGAAGAAGAGGAGGGGAGGCGGGGCCCGATCAGGAAGGGGTGAGGCCAGGAACACCCAGTGGAGGCTGACCTAGCGCGTCCAGCGCAGCGCTCCCTGAAGCTGGGGGGTGGGTGGGCAAGCGGGGGCAGGTGAGTGCGGAGCTGGGGAAGGGGTCCAGATGGAGCAAACCAGGAGCTGTGTGTCCTCGTCTGCACGATGCAGGCACCACATGTGTCTGAGGGCTGCTGTGAGGCTCCAGTGGGGTCTCAGTGGGAATGCATTTTGTCAACTGTAAAGGGCAGTGGGCATGGCCATGTTTCCCCCACTGTTGGCGAGTTAGCATCATTCATCTCCTGAATGGCAGTAAGTGCAGTGCTGCTAATGCTCCCCCGTCCTCTCGAAGCCCTGGGGGCCAGAACCACTGTAATGCAGAAAGGAAGGCGTTTCCCTCTCTCTCTCCCTCCCAACCTGGCTCCATCTTTTGACTCCCAGCCCCAGCCTCTCCTTCAAACCGCGCCCCCCACCCGCCACACTCTTCCCTCCTCAACCCGCCTCCGGCAGTGGCTTTAAACCCCCACTTTGGGGTCCCTGATCTGCTCCCCTCTTTAGGACCCTGTAGGGCTCCATCTGCCCTGGGTGCAAACACAGCTGAAGACTCTCCATGGAGACTGAAGGTCACCTGGGAGGGATGGGGGTGCCGAAGCCACCCGGTTCCATCCAATCCCACTCCATCCTCACCAGCCATTTGCTTCCTCCCACGTGGCACCTCCTGGCTCCCAGGCCCCCTTCTGGAGAGCCCTTGCCCTCTTCTTTACCCCTGGACTTCTATATGCCCTTCAAAGCTCAGCGAATTGACCTTCTCGGAATCCTTAGGATGATGGATCTGTCCCTCCCCTCCCCCCAGTCTCCCACAGCCCCTGTTGCCACATCCTGTAGAACATGCATAAGGCTGTAGGGCCTGGTTCTCTCCTACACGGTCAGCTCCCTGCAGGCTGGGGGTGTCCTGTCCCCCACGGGGCCCAGCACGGGGCTCCTGCTTAATAGGGAGTCTGCAGAAGTTCATCAAAATATGAATATGTGAGTCAAGAAATAGGTAACTGAACACAAGTCTATGGGACATTTCTCCTAAAAATACACCTTGAGAGTAGCCACACCCTGCCCCCCTGCCAGAGTGCAGCAGACTGAGGGGTGAGCCCACCACATCCTAGGAAGGGCCCCTCATACTGCAGAGAAAATAAGAAAGAGATAAAAGTATTGTTTTGTCTTCAGCTCTCTGTTCCTTTATGAGACAGCCATAGAGAATAAACTCAGATTCCAGTTGGCAGCCGGGGCCCAGAAAATGAAGGATGGTTCTTCCCCGCTCCCATTGTGAGCAAACCAACCAGCAATAAATCCCCAATTAGCGAGAAGGGAAATTGATTGAACCTGATTTTCTCCTCCTCTACTTTTGTTTGGTGCTCCTTGTAAATAGGCTGTGTGGCTGGCATTCAAGAGGAAAGAAAATTGAATTTAATGTCATTTTAAGCTTGCCATGACTAATGTTATGCCAGGCGAGCTATGCAAAGGGACATTAAAGGACTACAAAAATCCTCCTCCTCCTAAACCAGCAGAAGTTATCTCCCTATATGCAAATGTATATATCATATAGATCCCTATCTTAGTCAGCTTGGGCTGCCATAACGAGCATACCTAGCCTGGGCAGCTTAGACAACAAACATTTACTTCTCACAGCTCCGGGGGCTGGGGAATCTGAGCTCCAGGTGCTGGCGGATGTGGTGTCTGGTGAGGGCCCTCTTCCTGGCTTGCAGACAGGTACCTTCTCACTGTGTGCTCACATGGCCTTTCCTCGGTGTGTGCTCCTGAAGAGATCTCTCTCTCTCTCTCTCTTCCTCTTCTTATAAGGGCACTAATCCTGTCACGGGGTGCCCACCTTCATCACCTCATCTCAAACTGCCTACCAAAGGCCTGACATCCAAATACCATTCATCACACTGAGGGCTAGGGCTTCAGCATAGGAATTTTGGAGGGAAACAAACGTTCAGCCCATAACAATCCCTTCGCATTAAACAGATATGAAAGCATGAAGCCTACATGCAGATGGTAGCACACCATCTCTACATACACGTATGGGTTCATATATAACATTCCCATACTCCTGTAACTGCACTGCCTTCTGGGGCTCTTCACATCCCAGCTGCAGGGATGCACTATTAACAACAAAACCTCAGTGAGAGAATTAAAGGGGACCTAAATATGCGAGGGCCATGCCATACTCACAATCAGAAAACTCAGCATTGCCAATCCCCATTGAGCTAGAGATTCAATGCAATACCACTCAAAATCACAATTCATGTGAAAGTGCAAAGAACCTACAATAAAGCAGGACAAACTTGAAGAACAGTAAAGCTGAAGGACTTATTCTAAGTTATAAGGCACCTTAAATCTATAGTATTAAGGACAGTGTGATACCGGCACAAGGGTAATCAAATATACAAGTGGCAAGGAAGGGAGTGTCTAGAAATAGACCCACACACACGTCATCAGGATTTCCTACAGAGACAGCCCAGCGTTTCAGTGGGAGAACGATTATTTTTTCAATAAGTGGTACTGGAAAACAACAAACCTTGACTCTTACCTCACACCGTACATGAAGGTAATTTGAAATATATCATAAGTCTACATGTAAGATGTAACATATTAAGAACAAACTTCTGGTACAGGAAATTCCATGGAAGAATTTCACAGCCACTGTGCTGAGTGAGCATGTTGGACACTCCCAGGCTACAGGGTGCATGTGACAGAAATGTGTCCACATTGTAAAAATTACTGAGTTTCTAACTTATGGTATGTGCACATGTGATGAATGATTGTCACAAGTTGAGTCCCTCGTAGTCTGAGGCTGAGATGCAGTTGGACGGAAGATGTTTATAAGGGACGAGGCCTGTGAAAGGGAGGGAGAGAGAAAGATTAAACAGAGGCAGGAGTTGAACAGCGGTGCAAGCCCAAGAAAGCATCCATCAACCCCACGGAAATTTCCAGAGTGTGCACTGCTGGACGTGGTCATCCACGCAAGGGTGGGAACCCCTCCCACATCCCTCCCACATCCCTCCCACATCCCTCCCACATTCCTATTTCATTCACTATCAGATCTCTGCAATGGCCCCGGCTGAGCCAAGTTGGAATGCTGGGATGGTTAACTTTATGTGTCAGCTTGGCTGGACCGTGCCGCCCAAATGTCTCAAACATCATCCTGGATGTTTCTGGGAGGGTGCTTTGGCAATGAGATTAACGTTTAAATCGGTGGACTTTGAGTAAAGCACACTTGCCTTCCATAATGCGGGTTGGCCTCATCTAATCAGTTGAAGGAACAGAACAAAGACTGACACCCCCACAACGAGAGGGGATTCTGCAGCAGACGGCCTTTGGAGTTGAACTTCAACATCATCTCTTCCCTGGCCTCTCCTACAGATTTTGGACTTGCCAGCCTTTATAATCATGAGTCAATTCCTTAAAATAATTCTCTCTATATAGAGATAAGCATCCTATTGGTTTGTTCCTCTGGAGAGCCCTGACTAATACGAATGCCAAGTCCAGAAATCGGGGAAAGCATTGTGACAGCCTCCTAGTCATTCATCCTGATTTGTTCTGCTGGTACAAGCTGGATGGTACCTTTAGTGATGCCAATCTCTTTTGCTCCCAGGGATGCCAGGTTCTATCAACCATCTCCATAATTCTCTGAGGGTCAGGCCCCTTGGAAGCCATGCCAGCCTTGCCAGTAATTGTGATCATTGTGCCCCCTGCCTTGCTTATGGTGTGAAGGGCTGCTGTCTACTCCCTGCTGTTTCAGGGGTCTTGTCATCACCACAGCTCTAGGACACCCCTCTCCTTCCATCAGCCCTGGCTTAGAGAGGAGAGCCACCTCTGACATTTTTTAATATACTGATGACCCTCTAGCTGTCACATTCCTTATGGCCTTAGTAATTGCCCTGTCTTCTGGGTTGGCTCTTGGGAGGTTAGGACCTGGCGAGTCTTCCGTCCACATACAGCACATCCATTCCAGTGTATGCCCCCTTCCTGAGCCATTGAACCCTTTCTTTCTCTGTCAGCTGTGACCATTCTGACATTTCAGCTGGTTGAGTGTGGGTCATCATTTTCTCTGGGCTTCTGAGAGACATCCTTGCTGGGCTATGCTGTGACTTAGCCCTAATTATAGGTCCAGTGACCAGAACAGGAGATGGGGGGTAGCTCCTGAGGGCAAATGTGAAGCCTTAGAAGCACAGGTCTCCGCATTGCCTTCCAGCCTCGGGGGTGCTATGTCCTGATAGGGAGGGGTGCCGAGTCTGCGGCTTCAGAAGACCCCGAGTAGTTTGGAAAGTTTGAATCTTTGAGGGGCATCCATGGGCAGGGTCCCAGTTTTTCCCAAAGATCTTGGAAGTTCAGCCGCTCTATGATGTCTTGGTCCTCAGCTTTCTCCACACTTCAGCTGCAGGGGATGAGAACTTCTGGGCTCACAGAGAGCTTTCTGTCATTCAGACCTGCCTCTCAGCTGCCTCGTTCCGCTCCCAGCCGTTGTTATCCTTCTGCATTGCCCAGCAATGACCAACCAACACCGTTATCCTACGAGTCCTTCACAGTTGCAGGTGACTGGAGTGGGAAGGGGCCAAACTGCAGTGAACACCCCGCAGGGCCTCGGCTGCCTCTGCAGGGAGCTCCAGAGTGAGGCTGCCCATCAGCGGGCCCCTCAGCCGCCTCGCTCAGTCACCAGGGGGGACTGTCTCCAGAGGCGCGTGGCCTCTGACATGGAGGCCCTCTGCAGCTGAGCCGGGCCCTGAAGGAGCTGAGAGCTGGAGGCTGCCTGCTGAGGCTACTCCCTGGTGCAAGCAAGTCTGGGCAGCAAGTCCGGCCCTGAAGGGGTCTGGTGGTGGAGTTCCCAGTTTCCACAATGATGTATATCACTGTGGTGCCGGGCGTCTAGAATACAAGGCACACGCGGCCTGGGACATGGATGCTTACAGGCTTGAGTCTGACTGATGCTCTCTTGGGTGGAGACTGGAGGTGACACTGTGTTTATAGGAAGGGAGGGAAGACTTGGTGCAGACTCTGGGGCCCCTTCTGCACTCCTGGCCATCGTTATGGAGGTGTCGACTGAAAAAAAAATACACAACCTAAAAGCTGAGGATTATGTTTTATTTGGAAGACTTTCTGAGGACTTCCAGCCCAGGAGACAGGCCTCTCAGACAGCTCTGAGGGACTGCTCTGAAGAGCTGAGGGAGAAGCCAGGATATATACGGGTTTTGTCACAAAACCAGGTAGTCGGAACATCAAAAGATTACTGTTAAAGAAAACCAGACATCTCTAGTTAATGAATTTAGCAACTTTCTATATACGGGAAGATGCGAAAATCTGGGCTCAGGGTGCACCAATGGGGGGCGCTGCAGTGGCTGAGGGCCTGATGCTGCCATCGGGGCTGCTGTAATGTGATGGCTTGATGGCTGCAACATCCTTTGTTTACTGATATCACAGGCAACACTTTTCATTTGCAGAATGAATGGAGGAAACTCTGAGGGTATCAAGGGCAGACAGAAATCTGTGGGCATGCAGAAAATTCTCCCTCCTTCCTTCCTCCCTCTCTCCCTTTGTCGTCTCTTCCTCTCTGCTTCTCCTTCTTTCTCCTTCCTCCTTTCCTTCCTTCCTTGTCCCTTCCTTGAAAGGAACCAGTGCCAAGGTTAGAGGCCATGAGAAGAGGATAGGCAGGGGCAAGAGCCCCAGCTAGGCTGAAACATCACAGGAAACATCCTCTCTGACTGCATCCACCCCCCCCCCACACACACACACAGCCCACTCCCAGGCTGCCAGGGGTGGGTGTTCTGTGGCTGCACGTCTGGGGTCCAGGAAGATGACAAAGCTCTTAGGAGAGAGGCTGGATTTGAATAATGCCTCATCTACATTCAGGCAGCAGCATGTGGGGTAATTATCCACCACCTGAGCGCTCTTCAGCCCCCAGGCCTTGAGCACAGAAGTGCCAGGCTGGCAGAGAGAAGGCTCTGGGGCCGGCATGCACAGCCCGCGTGTGGCGCTGGGTTCCCGAGTGGACAGTCCGGAGCTGCTGTCTGGAATCCAGCTTGAAAACTCTTTTGGAAGCGTGTCAGAGCCAGAGAAGCTGCCAACTCTGCCCATCAAACGTAGAATTGACCGCAGGTGGCTCAGATGTGGTGGGCATAGCGCCAAAGATTTGGAGCAAAATGCTAGTAAAGCTGATATGATGCAGAAGCAGCCCTTGGTCTACGCCAGACTCTGCACGCCAGGCTCTCTCTATGAGAGCTGTGTTGTGAATGTTGTTAAGCCCATTTTAAGATGAAAAATGGCCAGTTTATTGAGTGTTTACTACTAAGATGGGCTGTGCTAGCACTGAGAGCGGTTATCTCATCCAACACTCACGGCTCTGTGATGTGGGTACTGCTATGACCCCCTTTCAATGAGATGAGGAGACTAAGGCTGAAAGATATTGTGTCTATAAGTCAGCAGCTTGTGATTTTACGCAATTGGCTGGAAGAGTGGAGGTGTCAAAGAATGTCATGCTCCATCCTACGATCCTGTGGAATCCTGCTATCTGAGAATGGCGGGTGGAGCTTTGCTTTAAAGGGAGGCCTTGAGATAATCAGTTCACCCCATGGCCTCCTTACTTGTTCAGTGGGAGCTATCACATTGACCCTGACATCACCAGACTGTTATTATGCAGAGAAGGAATAAAAATATGGTGAACTCCATCCCAAGAGCAATTGTTGGTCCCTCTAGGTGTTCACGGCAGTGATCTGAGTGCTTTGAAAGAAGCAAAGACCAAACAAGTAACGCCCCAGAGGAGAGTGGGGATCAACAGGGAGACTGATGCTGTCGCAGCCTCTGCTCTGGGTCAGCCGACATGCAAGGTGCTTTTACACATTAGTTTCCCCAGTTAAAGCTGGGGGAACCAAGGGTCAGGGTGCTGAGTGACTCGTCTTAGGAACATTACAGTGAATGTAAGGCACCTGCAACAATCAAGAGTTCATATGCCAAAGCAACGTAGAGGGATCCAGGGTTGTTTATTACCATTTATAAGAAAATGATAATGTTGACAATGACGATGATTGTGGACAAAGAATGACACCTGCCGTATTAGCAAACAAAGGATATTGCAGCCGTCAATCCATCAGTCATGGCAATGTGTCCCCAACAGTGCACCCTGAGGGGATTCAGGACAGAAAAGAACAGGATACTGGCCCTAGATGGTTCAAGTGCATATCAAAGGAATGATTTCAATGAGCCCAGACTCTTGCATCTTCCCATACATAGAAAAGTGCTAAATTCATCAACTTGAGATGTTTGCTTTTTCTTTAATTAACAGTAATCTTTTGATGTTCCAACCACCTGGTTTTTGTTGCAAAAACTCCTCTATATCCTGGCTCCTCCCTGACCTCTTTGGAACAGTCCCTCAGAGCATCTGAGAAGCTGTCTCCTGGGCTTAAGTCCTCAGTGTGTCCATCGAATAAAACAGAATTCTCAACTTTCAGTTTGTGCATTTTTTTCCGGGCAGCGTGATAAGGATGTTGAAGATTCTGTTGTTGATGGAGATGATGACGGCGATGGATCATTAGCTAACAGAGAAGTCATTTGATGCCAGGAACTCTTATAAAAACTATGCCGTACATGTATTATCTAATTGAATCATTGTGAAAACCCCATGGATGAGTATTCTTATTATCATCCCAGTTTTCCTGATGGGGAAATTGAAGCTCAGAGAGGTTAAATGTCTTGGCCAAGGTCACAAGCTATGCCAGTCCTCAGAGAGAGGTCTGGGAGAGGGAGGTTATTTGTAATGTGCAAAGGAAGGATCTACCCGAAGAGTGTGTAGCAGATGTGCCCTTCGGAGGGGAGGAGAAGGACAGGGGTAGAACTGGCAGAAGCACTTAGTTTTTTTTTTTTTTTAAACAAAAGACAACAGTTTCTGGCAGCTGCAGTGGCCCAGTGTGATCATGGTCTTTCAGGGAGTGGGTGGGCACCCCACCCCTGGTGGAGACGAAACTGAGCAGGACCCTGCGGGGCTCCTGGGCACAAATGCCTTTCTGTGTCCCGCGTTTTTTTGTTTGTAGGAAATAGACTTCATTCGGCCTCCATGGCCTTCCCTGAGTTCCAATGGGCAGTTTCAAACAGTTGCTAATCAGGGAAGGGAGGGGATGCCGAGAAGAGCGAGGAACAGTCAAGAAACAATAGTGCAGCCTTGGGGCAGGGTCCTGGTTCCCCCTCAAGGGATACACACAACAACATCTTTGAGCTGTTCTGCAGACACTGAAACCCTCACCAGGTGGGAGAAGTTAACTGTGCGCTGCCCACAAGCACGCAGACCCCAGACCGGGTGGAACCGGAAGGTTGATGATGCCGACTCCCACTACCTCCCCACCAACCAATCAGAAGAGTGTCCACCAGCTGATCACGCCCTCCTCTTTGAACCAACAGGATAAAACTCCTCACTACTCCCTCCAGGTCGGGACAGATAGTTTTGAGTGCCTTGACCCGCTGTGGTCCCCTTTGCCTGGCAAAGCGATAAAGCTGTTCTTTTCTACTTAACCCAAAACTCTGTCTCCGAGATTTAGTTCGGTGTTCGGCGTCAGAGACATGCATGCAGAAGGTGGAAGCGAATGAGCCGGCTGGGTTGTTGAGGATGAGGCTCCATAGAGAGGAGATAAAAGTCCCTGTGCTTCTCACTCTCTGGGATTCTCTGGTAATGTTTCAGCACCTTCATCTGAACTTCTGTGCTTTTTGCAAGAAGCAAGACTGGGGTTAATCTGCTAGCAGGTAAAGGCAACCGCTTGCTAGTTCTCTCCAAGAAAATGCAAGATTTTCAAAGTCAGCTCTGATTAAGAATCACAGGACTTCCTAAGGAAACTGTGATTATGCATCACAATGAAACGATAAACAGAGCCCAGAATGGAGAAGCTGCCAATTGTTCTTCCCAGCTGGGAGCACCAGTCCCCCTTTGATAGCAAGCTTACTGTGTGTATAAATTTTCCAAATTCTCCCCCAGTGGCTCAACAGAGAAATAAAGAAGAACCATTTTTTAACCTTCTGAAATGAAAAGGAGTCCCAGTCCTGCTCTGAATTCTGGCTGAGCAGACACTCCTGTCTAATGACCACATTTGTTTCTCCGGGATCTCCCTGGGGAGTCAGATTTACTGCTGAGGAACTCACTGTCTGCAAAAGAAGAGAAAAAGGGACATGGACTTACTTGGGAAATGGCTGTCAAATCAATTATGCCCCGAATTTGATGAGCAGCCCCAGAATTCTCACGGGTGGTGTGTTCATCCTGTATCCCTTACCAGGACCACGTTTCAAAACCCCTGGCACAGGGAGAAGGGACAGGGAACAGGAAGGGGACAAAGGTATCCCATATCTTTGTCTGTGCCGTTCCTTATTTGGTCATTCTATAGAGCTTGGAAGTCCTCACCACCAGAGTGCTTTAAAGTTCAGAGGAGAGAGAGTTTTGTGTGCCAGAATGTTTCTGGAGATACCGTGTGGACCTTGAAGGAAAAGAATTTGTGAAAATGGCATTTTCCATGTTTATGTGTCATGCACCAGTCTCACCACACTTCTGATTTCTGGGCTGTGGTTTCCCTATCTATTAAAAGAGGAGATTGTCTTCAAGGGCAGGTTACAAATTCAAATGATAAAAAGGTTAGTTGGGTTATAGCTATGAGAGAAGCTGCCCTGGATATGGGTGTTAGATATCAAATGACACTCTGGGTTGGGAGGGGAAGGGGAGGTGGCAAATGGGAGCATCACGTGCCCCTTTTAGAGAGGCAGCAGCTCCAGCCCACAGTGGCCAAGTGGGAAAGTACAAAGAGTGTTCCCAGAGAGTCTTGCTTCTAAAGACGAACTTGGCATCTAGATTCTTCTGAGAAATAGTTTCACCATTAAATATCAGTCACTAAATCAATTTATCTTTCAAAACCCAGGACAAATGAGACATAATCTGGGAGGCTAGTTTGACCTTCAGGCTGCCAGTTTTCAACTTCTGTCCTAGAGGATGAGAAATGAGATTCTGCTGAGGTGATAAGAAGGACTGCATGCTTTGTCCTCCCAAATCCATATGCTGAAACTCTAACCCCCCATGTGATGGTATTTGTAGGTATGACCTTTGGGGGGGGGTGATTAGGGTATGTGGGTGGGGCCCCATGATGGGATTAGTGCCCTCGTAGAAAGAGGAAGAGAACTAGCCCTCTCTCTCAACCACATAGGGACACAGCAAGAAAGTGGCCATCTATAAATGGGAAGGGGGCCCTCACCAGAACTGGACCATGCAAGCACACTGATCATGGGCCTGCAAGCCTCCAGAACTCTGAGAAATATATGTTTGCTGTTTAAGCTGGCCAGTCTGTGGCATTCTTTTATAGCAGCCTGAACTAAGACAGATGAGTCTGCTTTGGGGACAGCAGATCCCTCGATGACCCCCACTTGTCCACTCTGCCTGTGGCGAGGGGCTCATCTGTTCTCTGTCTTTGCCCTTCCAGAATGTTGTGAGCAGGGATGCACATGCGTCTCTATGTATATATAGTCTCCCAAGAGGTCAGTGCACAGACTCAAGCTAAAGAGATTTTGGCTTTTCCCTGTGTTTACCATAAGTGCCACAGTTAGTTTCCAAAGAGCTGTTTAATTACTCTTTTGGTCACTCCAGAGAGCATCTGGGGGTGGGGAGGGTGAAGGGGGCTGACACTAGGAAGACCTTTAAGAGGGCTACACACAGGTACTCCCTGCTTTTTGAAAGTTCATTTTACACCATTTCGTTTTTATGAAAGACTTACAGTAGTACCTGTTTTGGCTAACAGAAGAGGATTTTCACTTTTCCGAAAAACGACGAGTGAAAATCACATTCAGTGTCTGGCAGGCAGCTAAGCTGTTACAGAGGCAGTGAGTACACAAAGCAGCGAGAACAGCCCCGCCAAGCTCCCTCCTTTCCCGGGAACCACACTCAGCATCTGACCATCGAGCCGCTGTAAGCTTTGAACTGTCTGTGCTTTACCTTGATTTATGTTGTGCATCCATTAGCAAGATGTGTCCTAAGGCAATTGTTCCTTTGCTTTACACCGTTTTGGCTTAGGAAAGATTTCATAGGAACGCTCTGCTTTCACATAGTGGGGGACACCGTGTACTGAGATCAGACGGATTTTAATGATGCTGCTCCAGCTCAGTATATCACCCTGGACCCTGTGTGATGTAGGACTGGCACCCAGGAGGGAGTGGGTTAGTTAACAGGGAGCAGATCAGAGGTAAGGGCAGGGGGCAGGGGGAGAGGAGGGGAGGTGGGTGCAGGTAGCCTGATGTGCTTACCACCAACTCCCCCTGGCTATGGTGATGAGGCCAATAATTCCAACAGGAATCAGACCAACATCTTCCGTGATTGACTGCCTCTGTGTGTCCGTGCTTGACAATGTTATCGGAATAAATCTTCACAACCACCCCCAGAATGACATGGTATAATTTTTTCCCATTTACTGAGGGGTCTATCATTGGCTTGTGCCCACATATTAAGCCAAGTGACCCATGAAACAGGTTGGTCACTTTCTTCCTCCAGCACGGGGCTCTGGGCCGGCCACTCGAGCTCCTGGCTGTGCCTGCAGCCCTGCTCATCTCACCTGGTTCAGAGCAGGGTGTGGGGGAAGCGGGAGATGCCATGCATCGTGCTGCTCTTATAACACAGATTACTAATATCTGCTCTTCCAGAGGGTAAGAGTGTTGATGACGTGGATTGTGTAAAGTGCCCCTACACAATAAGTGATAGGTATATTTTAGGGGACCCCCCACTTCAATATTGTCTTAAACAGATGAGTGAACTGTGTGGGTCCACACTAGGGCCAACGATACACCTAGAATTGATCACCTGTTGGCACCAGGACTGGGCAAATTGGGGCCCTGTCCTAGAAACGACATGACTTCTTGATGGACCAGGTCAAGGGGTACACAAGCCTTGACGTCAGAGCACAGAGCAGGGGTCTTCTGGCCAGCAAAGTATGCACCTTGATTAGCTTTTTTTTTTAGGTTCACCCAAAAATAAACATCTAAAACCTCGGTGGCTTCAAGCTGCAAATATTTCTATTCCTCATTTGTAGGGTTGGGGTCAAGTTCAGCTTTGCTCCAGTGTCGCATTCTCCTGGGACCAGGCGCCTCCCACAGCTGAGTCTGCTCCTTGTGGTGGGAGCATCAAAGGAGCAAAGGAAACAAAGAAAAGGGGCAACTCTGAACGTTTCATGTTGAAATGGGTCGACATCCACTCCTCAGCGTTCCAAAGGCCAAAGTCCGCAAGTCCATAGGAGGGCAAAACTATTCCCAGGCCAGTGGGCAGTGTTGGCAAGTCCCATGACAAAGAGCAGGATGCATCACTCTGGCTCGGGGTGGCAGGTGAAAGTCAAGAGCAAGGGCACCTTCCCCAATATCCTAACATGCGAGAAGAACAGACCCACTTTTGAAAGGACTCCAGTATCGGCTCCCTCCCCAGCCCCTCTGTTTCAATCCTCCATCTCGCTATCCATCAGGCGGGTCTTCCAGGCAGAGACTGGTATTGGAGTATTCCTCTCCCTGGCCCCAGGGTCCAGCATTATCCCTGGGAGAGGCCAGTGTTCTGAGCATTGCAATTATGCCCACAAACCAGCTGGTTGTACTTGCCTCTTTCTTTTTCGTTTTTCCTCCAAACTGTGAGATTATTCCCCTTGGTGGCACATATTCTGAATTACCTACTTGAAAGGAAATTTTTCTTGCCCAGATCTATGGATCCTTCTATGATACCTAAACCCAAACAAACAAAAGAGCAAAAACCTGCAAAGATGTATTTTTAATGACTTGGCACTCCTTAAAAGAAAGCCCTGGGCATGTTGCTGCTGCCTGCTCCATGCTTTTGCTATGAACAAGCACCCACAGGAAGTAATATGTGCATGATGAATGCTGTAACACACAGAGGCAGCGACTCTCAGGGGTGTCATGGCCACTTATTTACCAACTGCTGGAAGCCTCTACCTCCTCATCTGTAAAAAGGGAGCAGTGCCTGTGATGCTAAATTAAAGGCGGTGCAGCAGCGCTCTGAGAGAGCGGTGTTGGAATCACACATAGAATATGAATCTGGGTGGGCACTTATGTTGCTTCACCACGCCTCAATTTACTCATCTAAAAATAGAGGAGAACAGCTCCTAACTCATAAAATTACCCCGAGGACACAATGGCATGAGAGACTTGGAAGGGATTTTGTAAAGCAATGAGTGTGAGGCACTTCTGATAGGATTTGATGCCATTGGAATAACTGTCCCTATTTATTTTTTAAACCGAACAATAAACTGTGGTGTGCTGATGTGTGGTGAGTGGTGGGGAATTTATCGTTTTTATTGACTCAGCTGCTGGAGCAACCTTGCACCAGGTGGGGACTGCCAAAAAGAGTGTGCTGAAGTCTGCTGGCTTTCGGTCACCCAGCTCAGAGCCTGCTGTCTCTCACTTCCCTGTCCTGTGGCGCCAGGCTCCTGGGAGCTCCTGGTGTCCCAGTGGGGTAGGTTATAAAAATGGCTGCAAATTCTTCCCTTCCCTGTATCCATGCCTAGCAACGTTTCAATGTACAGAGTCTATTTCTCTGCCCCCAGAGTCTGGGTTGGCTGTGGGACTAGCTTTGGTCAGTGGGATATTAGCAAACATGAAGCACGCAGAGACTCGAGTGCTTGCCCACTGGGGCTCTGCCTTGGAGCAATTGGAATCCCACTGCATGTGACAAGCCGCTGGATGAAGAGAGACACACCGTCCAGTCTCCCCCACTGCCCTATCTGGCATCCAACCAACCCTTGAAGCAGAACCACCAGCGGATTGGTATTTGACCACATAAGTGAGCCCAACTGAGAGCAGAACAACAGGCTGACTGAGACTAATCCAAATTGAAACCTACAAAAGCATGACTACATAGATAATTGTGTGAGCCACTAAGTTTGGGGTTCTTATACAGTTAAAGCTCATGGACAAAATCAGTACCCTTGGTCCAGACCATGCTCTGTCCATCTTGATATGACACCCTCAACATGTGTGCAATATGTTGATAAACAGAGTAGGCTGCTGTATCTGGGTCCCCCCAAGACCACCCTCATGTTCAACGATTCACTAGAAGGACTCACAGAACTCAGGAAAGCTGTTCTACTCATGGTTACAGTTTATTACAGAAAAAGGATGCAGATTGAAATCATCAAATGAAACAAGAAACACACTTCCTGTTGTTCACTCCTGGTGGGGTTGCGTGGGCCACAACTGGTTCTCTGAAAAGCCCTGTGTGACAGTGTGCAAATTGCTGTGCCCTATTTAAAGGTAAGAGACCTTTTCTGGCAGAAGAATAACTCAGACAGAAGGGGGAGATGGTTCGTGGCTCAGATGACGTCAGACCTGTGCTGTGTGTAGAAGCTTAGGTGGCTGTGAATGTCACAGAACGCTGTCATTCACGTGAGAGCTAGAAAACCAGCCTCAGGCACAGTGCTTTTTAAAACTCCTTTGGTCAAGTTTCCTCTCCCCTCGCCCTCAGCCTCCTCCAGTATAGAATGAGCTGGTCCGATGAGATCACCTCCGAGGCCTCATTTAGTTCCATGATGTTCTGACCCTCCAAACTTGAAATGTCACTTGGAGGAGTCAGTGACTTGGGGCCCGGATTCGAACAGTGTCCTTTAAATGTCAGAGATTGTATATCCTTAGTCATTATTCTAATGATCTGCTTGTTTTGTTCATTCCAGATGGAGATGTAATCTATTCCCAATCCCCAAGATAATCGAGCTTTTAATGTAATTGTGGAAGAAGGATCCCAGAGCATCAATAACTCCACAGCTCTGCCATCCCTTGAAAGTATGAGTGACGTGAACCTTGTGTTCATTCACTCATTCATTCATTCAGTAAACACATCTTTAGCCCATTTTTGCTTTAGCTCTGAAGCCTCCTAGGCAAGAAATTCACACTTCAGGTGAGCAGTGGGAAAGGCCATACAGTCGTCTCTTGGTATCTATGGGGGATTAGTCCCAGGATCTCCGCAGGTACCAAAATTCATGAACGCTCCAGCCCCTCATATAAAATGGCATAGTATTTACATATAACTTAGGCACATCCTCTGTACACTTTTAATCATCTCTAGATTACTTATAATACCTAATACAATGTAAATTCTATGTAAACAGTTGTAAATACAATGTTAATGCTACATGAATGTTTGCTGACTTACAAGTTTTGCCTTGTGGAACTTTCTGGAGTTTAAAAAACATATGTAGTTTTGATCCGTGTTTGGTTGAATCCACAGATTCAGAACCCATGGATTCGGAGGGTCAACTGTATCTGGAGCGAGGCAGAGGCCATCACCTCCCCCAGGATCTCCAGTGAGCTTCCAAACCCTGATGATGGACTATGGGGGGGTAAATTGCAGACACAGGGAGCTGGTCCCTCCTGGCTAGGCATTCACCTAGGCTCAGATCGAGACACGCCCTGCAGGACACAAGAGGGTAACAAGTGAGTCACATGGAAACAGACATTGTTTCAGTGTTTACTAAGTGCTGGAAAGGGATCCGGGCTGTAGGTAAAAAAGATAGCTGCTTAGTGAACATTGATCCCACCTCCTCCTTGTTTGCAGTACCTGGTGTTAATAGATGCCTCCTCTCCCCTACATTCCTGGGCGCTTAAAGAGATGCTGACCCCACTCCCAGCTCCAGGGCAGACACAGGTTATTCAGGCTAAAACCATACATTTTGCTAGTGATTCATTCAGAAAGAAAGGACTCAGCCACAGGTAATGTGATTCCTCTGGTCATAGGATTTGTCTCATCAGGAACAGTCAGCTCTGAGAGGGAGCTTTGGAGGGCATTTAAAAAAGAATTTAAAAAAATTTTTTGTTTTTTGGCCGTGCCGCATGGCATGTGGGATCTTAATTACCTGACCAGGGATCGAACCCCACACCCCCTGCATTGGAAGCACAGAGTCTTAACCACTGGACCACCAGGGAGGTCCCTGAGGGGTACTTTTGAGACAGGAGCATCCCAGCTCTTAAGAGAGATACCACAGGGACCAAGAGTTGTTCTTTCTTCGTATTGGAGGCCCAGGGCTGCTGCGGCCAATTTCTACCCTCAGGGATAAAGCGTCACCTGGAGGAGGCCAGGGCTGGGGAGAATGACAGAGATTCCAAGCCAGAGCCCTTCCCGACCCAAGCCTGACCACCGAGCTGTCTCTCGGTGCATTCACTTCTGTGGGCCAGTAATTCTCTCTGTGGGATCAGGAAGACTGAAAAGCACTTAGCAGTTAAGGAGGAACAGAACCGAGTTTGTGCAAAGCCAGAGGGATGTGAATCTTGAAGTAGTTTGAGGGAGGGAGTGAAAAGGGGTGAACCTCGAGAGGCAGACAGACTGGGCACTCAGAGCTTGTTGGAGAAATGAGCCTTCAGCTCGTGCTCGTCTCGCTGAACCTCAGTTTTCTCATCTGCAAATGGAGATCTAGTCCCCGCTTCATACCACAAGCATGTAAATACCTGGGTCGACCAGGCATGCAGGTGAGCCCTGGGTGGTGGCCACCTACACCTGTGCAAATGGGGCCAGGTGCTTCCAACACTAGTTTCTTTAATCAATATTTTTTTTATTCAAGTACAGTTGATTGACAATGTGTTAATTTCTGCAGTACAGCAAAGTGATTCAGTTATACACATGTACACTTTCTTTTTTTAATATTCTTTTCTATTATGGTTTATCATAGAATCTTGAATATAGCTCTCTGCGCTATACTGTAGGACCTTGTTGTTTATCCATTCTGTGTATAATAGCTTACATCTTCTAACCCCAGCCTCCCACTCCATCCCTCCCCCAACCCCCTCCCCCTTGGCAACCACCAGTCTGTTCTCTATGTCCACGGTTCTGTTTCTGTTTCATAGATAGGTTCATTTGTATCATATGTTAGATTCCACGTATAAGTGATATCATATGTCAACTCCAGTTCCTGGTCTTGGGCAGAACTCAGCAGTTGCAAGCTAAGGCTCCTCTATGGTTTGCATCAGCGGTACGTGTTTAACGACTCTTTAGAAAAATTAAAAAGGCTCTGCTTTCTTGCATTTGCCAATTTTCATGAAGTAAATACTACCACCACGATCAAATGCAAGCTCCGAGTGGGATGCTGTCACTGAGGAATTGGGAAGAGGAGCTCACACTTAGCCCTTATGAGCCATCGTAACTGGCTCCAAATCTCCACTGGTTTCTGCAGCCCTATTACTTTTCACGCTCTGAATGTTAGTTAGGAGTCTTTCCCCCTCCTGGCAAAGGTGGGCAAGTGAGAAGCCAGGCAGGAGATGTGAGCTTTTGCAATTTGTGAGATGATTGATACCGGCCAGCCAGAGGGCCGGGGCAAAGGATGCTTGTACAGCAGACGGGGAAGGAAGAGTGATACCTATAATACAGAGAGGGGCATGCGATTTACGAAAGTGGATTTATCTTTTTTCTTAAACAAGAGGGACGGGAAATGCCACTCCATAGCCAGGACGTTATCGCTCTGTCCTTGCTTTTCTAGCTTTTGCTCTAAGACTTCCATCCCAGCAGGGCAGCACTGCAAACAAGTCCTCACTCATCTCCCGACACCATGCTCCTTACCTCTGACCTGTCCTGCAGGGGGACTCGGTGACCTCTGGGCGGCAATCCTGTCGCTGGCAGGCTGGGTGGGATTGAACAAGGTTCTAACCCCCTCGGCTCCACCCGCAGAGTGGGGATCACAACATCTACCCCACATGCTACTCAAACATTTTTTGACACCTATCATGTTGCTTCTTGGGAAACACAGTTGTAGAGAGGGAAATATTTGCTGATCTATGGAACATGCCAAGTATGGCGTATGTTCTCCTTACACCGTGGTTTTCTTCCTTTTCTTCTTTGCTGAGATCCACTTTACAAACTGACTTCTCTGTTCTGAAATCTCCATCAGCTTCTTCCTCTGTACTGGAGAAAGCTCACATTCCTTTACTGTTTGGACTCTCACAGTTAAGATGTCCAGGAAAAAAATTCTATCGAAATTGAAGCTGTGCTTACTCTCTGGCCGAGTAATGTCATTTCTAGGAATTTAGTCTAGAGACACACAACAGAGCAATACACACATACATGGAAATTTGTTGCAGTGTTGTTTGTAACAGGAAAAATAAAAGAAAAATATTCATCAATGGAGGAAGAGAAAAATAAAGAACAGTACACTCAACTATCTGAGAAAACTTTCTAGCGCTTAGCACGGCACCCGGCATGTAATAGGCTCTCAATAAATGTTGAATAAATAAATAAAACGCAGTGTGACCATTTCAACAGAAAGGACAGATCTCAATCAACGGAAATTGACTGATGCTCAAGATTAAGTGAAAAAAGCAAAGTTGCAGAACAGCATATGCAGGGTTTTTTTTTTCTATTTTATTAAACAGATTTATTCTCCTTTGCTCTCTCTGCATCTGAATTCCTTCAAATGCCCAGAAAATATCTGTAAAGCTGTAGAAGAAACACTTTGGCATTAACTTCTAGAGAACGAGACGGGAGACTGGTTGTATAATCTGCTTTTTCCATTCAACGATATGCATTAGGCAAATTTACATGAAAACCAGCATAGCTCTGCATCACCATTCCTCACGACTGCCTAATATTTCATTACATGGAGTTTTCATCGCTTGTTTGTGTTGCTATTTAAGGTTATTGCCAATTTTTCACCATTATAAATAGTGCCAAGACGAACATTGTGCACACATTTTTGCCCATAGAGACTGTATTCTAGGTGCCAGGGAAAAACAAGTCTTTCATGTTTACATTGAATGCTCTGTTTCTTGATTAATTTTGAAGGCGTGACATGGCTCAGCCACTCACCTGCCTCAAGGCCGCAAACCAGAAAACCTCTGAATCTCAGTAAATCTCAGTTTCCTCATCTTGAGATAGGAGTTTCCAGTCCCAAGGGGTCATTACAAGAATAAGATATGATCAATGAATGGAAATTGATCAGCTCACGCAGGTTCACAGTAAGCTCATGACATTCAATAAATAGCAGGTACGATTCTTACTTGAAGTCAATGGGACAAGAAGAACGAGGCGACGGGAACAAGCCGTGTTTGAGGGAGCTGGGAACTCAAAGGCAGGTAAGAGAGAGGTCAGATACTGTGGCCCGGCCCCAGAGGGGCACATGGACTGGAAGAGGGCAACAGCACAGATGGTGGTCACTTGTTCCTCCTCTCTTCTAAAGAGAACATTTTCCAAGAGTCCCTCTCGATTCTAAAGACACGGGCCCATGAGGATCATGGGGATATTCTGTCATCGGCAGGAAAGACTGAATCACCCACTCAGTGAAAAACAAAGCCAGGGCAGCCTGACTCGTAGAAGCCGCAGCACAGCCAGACTGGCCCTTATGGGGAAGCCACAGAGGTCTCACGGTCAGGTCCTCGGCATTGGGTCTGGGGGCCTGTGGAGGTCTGAAGCTGCCCGCTGTGATGGCAAGAGGAACAGGGTCGATCCATGGACGTGGGTCACCTCCCACCTTCTGAGGATGCCCAGAGATTCTAGAAGAGGGGAACTTGTTCAAGGGCAGGAGCGGGCAGGGGGCTCAGTGGATTTGAGATTCAGTTATTGAAGCACCTGCTTCTGTCCTCTTTAAAGCCTGGGGAAAGAAACCGATGCTGCGTTTGCCCAGGTGGCTGGATGAGGCACTTTGGGCTCAATTGAATTGAAATTCAAATTGCTGAAGAACTGGCTTCAGTGTCTCCTTTGTCTCCATTGCCCAGGGGTGTGTGAGTATCAGACACCGTGAGAGCAAGGCACCCAGCACATGGGATGTGGGTGTGATGATTCTTTTATTTTTTTTTTTCAATATCTTTATTGGAGTATAATTGCTCTACAATGGTGCGTTAGCTTCTGCTGTATAACAAAGTGAATCAGCCATATGTATACATATATCCCCATATCCCCTCCCTCTTGCGTCTCCCTCACATCCTCCCTATCCCACGCCTCTAGGTGGTCACAAAGTACCGAGCTGATCTCCCTGTGCTATGCGGCTGCTTCCCACCAGCCATCCATTCTACATTTGGTAGTGTGTATATGTCCATGCCACTCTCTCACCTCGTCCCAGCCCACCCCTCCCCGTCCCCCTGTCCTCAAGTCCACTCTCCATGTCTGTGTCTTTATTCCTGTCCTGCCCCTAGGTTCTTCAGAACCATTTTTTTTTTTTTTAGATTCCATATATATGTGTTAGCATACGGTATTTGTTTTTCTCTTTCTGACTTACTTCACTCTGTATGACAGTCTCTAGTCTCCATCCACCTCACTACGGATAACTCAATTTCGTTTCTTTTTATGGCTGAGTAATATTCCATTGTATATATGTGCCACATCTTCTTTATCCATTCATCTGTCAATGGACACTTAGGTTGCTTCCATCTCCTGGCTACTGTAAATAGAGCTGCAGTGAACACTGTGGTACATGACTCTTTTTGAATTATGGTTTTCTCAGGGTATATGCCCAGGAGTGGGATTGCTGGGTCGTATGGTAGCTCTATTTTTAGTTATTTAAGGAACCTCCATACTGTTCTCCATAGTGCCTGCATCAATTTACATTCCCATCAACAGTGCGAGAGGGTTCCCTTTTCTCCACACCCTCTCCAGCATTTATCGTTTGTAGACTTTTTGATGATTCTGACCGGTGTGAGGTGACACCTCACTGTGGTTTTGATTTGCATTTCTCTAATGATTAGTGATGTTGAGCAGGGTGTGATGATTCTTATCGGTTTCTTCCCCCAACGAAACTTGAGACTCTCAGCAGGAGACAGACGTAGGCTGTATGGACTTCATTCATTCAATAAGTGTAGTGGTTAGCGCCTTCCAAGTGTCAGGCACCGTTCTAGGTGCCGGGTGTATGGCGCCTGCTCTCGGGGATTTCATATTTGAGTGGGAGATTTTGATGGGAAAGAGCATATTGCCAAGGAGTGATGATTGCTAGTAAGAAAAGACATCCAGGGCGAGGAGATAGGGTGTGATCCCGTTGTTGGCTTAAAAAGGATGGTCAGGGAAGGACTACGGAAGGAGGTGGGTTTGGAGCAGAGACCTGAAGGAAGTGAGGGTGCAGGACGTCTGAAGAAGTGCAGCCTGTGATGCCCCGAAGTGGGGGAACTTTGGGTGTTTCGGAAGAACAGCTGTGGCTGGAGCACAGCGAGTGGAAAATGGTTGAAAATGGGCCCTTGGACAAATCGCTAGGAACTCAGAGGACATAGGAAGGACTTGAGATTTGATTTTCTGTGTGAAGAACAGGCTTTGAAGGCTTTCCAGGAAGGGTGATGCAGTTGTATTTATATTTTTAAATGATCCCTCCGGAGATGGCTGAAGGGAGAAGAGCCTGCGATGGGGGAGGGGGCTGACCCAGAATCTCCTTAAGTAGATCATGCATTCCAGACACCCCACCCCCTCCTCCCAGAGGAAATTAAGACACCTGGGCCCTTTTTACTCCATTAAGGTGAAGGCAGAAAAGATTACCGTCTCAGCTCCATGGGGGAAATCACTTATTCGATTTGCAGTCATAACCGCTTTTGCCCAGACGTCATCTGAACACTGATGCCTCCACCCTTGTGCGGGCCCTCCGGTGAAACACTGGCGAGGTTCCCCCACAGCCAGGCTGGGACGACTTCACCGTGGCCGACCCCTGTGTAGTGCCACCCAGGGCCCAGATATGAGTGAGGGCCGGGGCATGGGAAGCCCGGCATCACAGAAGACCAAGGACCCCAGGCAACTGGTCATTTGCTTCTAACTGAAGAGTCTGGGTTCCAGGAACAGAGAGACATTGCGAATCCTACTTCATGTTTTGCTAGACACAGATGTCGTTTCTTAAAAGAGAAGTCTGCAATTTTACGAAAAGGAATAAATGGATTCTGACCCCAAATCTCATCTTTGTGTGCAATTTTCTCTACTCTTGTAACGAAAAGAAAATGGAGCAAAGAGGAAGCGGATATTATCAAGTGAAGTATTGAAATAATGGGTCTTTGAAGGCTTAAAAATCCCCCATATGACATCCATTGTTTAAAAGTGAAATTACCTTTGTGGAAGACCCCATACAAAGATGACCAGGGAAACTGGTGGCCAGTCAAAGCTCGGCTTAGTATGAGCACCCCCTCTGGATGCCTCAGAAAGGGGGCTGTTCACTTGAGGCAAGAGTGAGTCTTACAGGGTTCGGGGCACAGATGGACTAGGATTCGTACATGAGGTAACTAGCAAACCTGTGGTCTTATCTCTAGAATTATGAGCCCAAGCAGAACAATTACTCCTGTCATCTTACTGTGAAACATATGGGAGGGGAGGAGTGGCTACTACGGCAATCTATGCTTTGAGGCTTTGTGCTGTGAACATTCATGCATGGATACAGACCCTCTGTCTTGACAGTAAAGGTACAGTTCATTCACAAAGTCTGGTTTTCAGTTCATTTCGCACTATTTCAGCGAGACTCGTTCAAGTTATTTCTTGGTTTTCCTATCTGTAAAACAGGCGTGAAGGATGATTTTGTCTGATAATGAAGCAACTACACATCCTAATACTCTATAAGTTAGCCAAAGGCAGTCATTTCCAAGCTTTTATGAAACACTTGTGTTTGTGACAATCTTGTTAAATGTTCTGGGAGATATACATCACTCTTCTACATAGTTTATAAAGTTATTGGCATATATATACATACATACGCACACGCATGCAGGGTATACTATGTTGCCAAATAAATACTCTACTGATTCAATCAGAACCATTGTGTGGGGCCCACACGTGGAACCCCTCTCTTCTTAAGCCACAAGATTTATCCTTCCTGTGTCTTCTTCCCTTGGAAGCCCATTAAGTGTCTTAGGTTCATCTTAGAATCTTTTTCCGACCAAGTTGTGAATAGCTCAAATGTAATTTTCAGCTAAATCCTGGAGAAGACCTAGATTTTTAAAAGGACTGCCTCGGGACTTCCCTGGTTGTCCCGTGGTTAGGACTCTGTGCTTCCACTGCAAGGGGCACAGATTACATCCCTGGTCGGGGAGGGGAACTAAGATCCCACATGCCCCATGGTGCGGCCAAAAAAAGAAAAAAAGGACCGCCTCTCTCCAAGCAAATTTAATGCAAAAAAACCGCCCAAAATAGAGAAGGGCTGTGTTCAAAATACTGATTTATTTTAGGTGATGGGATGAAGGGTGATTGTTTCTTTTTTGCTTCTCTATCTACTGTTTATAATACATTTATCTGTCTCTTACTCTTTCTTTGAAATTGACCTTTACTTGCTTAGTTATTATTAATTTTCTAAGCTATTTCTTTCTGTACCCCTGTTTTGGAAAGTACTTATTGGAAATCCTCTCAAAAGGTGGAACTGCTGATCTGGGGGGTTAAGTATGTGCTACCAGGCGACCCCCCAGGAGGAGGGCTGCTTGGGGCTGACGTTTCTCGAGGACACCTCCTGCCAGGTAAGACCTCTGGTTCCCTTTTCTGGAGGAATGGGCTGGGAAGTTACACTGTTTTACGGGTTTGTCCCCGTCATCCCCAGGCTGAGCATGCTCTGAGCTGACCAGTACGCACCTCCCAGAAAGTTCATATGGAGCCCAGTCTGTGGAAACGCACCTGTCACTTCTGGCCCCACAGAGCACTTGAATAAAGTGCTAGAAACCCCGGCAAGAACTTTGGGTTGAGCAGCTTGTTTCAAATGGTGAAGCGTAGTTTGGGAGTTGCTACTTTAATAATTGGTAACTGACACCACGTGCTTCCTGAGATGAGCACCTTGTCAATACTTAAGAAGTGCAACTCAGATATATACCGGCCTCTTCCATATTTCTGGTAAGAAATTTGTTGTACAATTTGGAGAATTGTGCAAAAAAGGAGGATGGCCTCCCAAGAAAAGGAGGTTTCAGGTTTATTTCAACGTGCTTAGCCCACTTTGTCTAAATTGAACTCTTATCTAAGAGATCGTCCCGGGCTTCCCTGGTGGCGCAGTGGTTGAGAGTCTGCCTGCCGATGCAGGGGACATGGGTTCGTGCCCCGGTCCGGGAAGATGCCGCGGAGCGGCTGGGCCCGTGAGCCATGGCCGCTGAGCCTGCGCGTCCAGAGCCTGTGCTCCGCAACGGGAGAGGCCACAGCAGTGAGAGGCCCGCGTACCACAAAAAAAAAAAAAAAGACAGAGAGAGAGATCATCCCAACGGTGTCTCAGCCAGATAGCTTTCCTATCCTGTTTCTGTATGGTCGTCACAGCAATTGATTAGATCACTATGATGGTGCGTCAAAGGCACGGGATGCTTGCTCTGCCTGTCTTCTTCCCACTCCCGCTGAGACTTGAGAAGTGACCTTCAGGGTCTGGGCACAGCAAGTCCCTAGGGCTGGTACCTCACCTGCCTCTCCAGGGCAGAACTTAATTGGGCCACTGTCACAGCACCTTTGTCTCCATCAATCATCTCAGTCTCAAACCAATCTGACCACAGTTGGTTTTTCATCGAGAAGTTCTATCCCAGCAGAATTATAGAAAGCCAGACTTCAGCCTGTTAGAATCGCATGGCTTCATGTTCTGTTGATCCATTCCAGTTTAAATGGAAGAGTTATTTTGAGAAAGCTTTACATTTTAGGGCTTTCTTTTGGTTGACAAGCTTCTAAATGGTGCATCCAGTGGAACTGGATGCATCACGCTCACTGTCAAATGAATGTGAAGCTGGCTTCCAGCTGGAACACTGCCATTTGCCGGCTTGGGAACTTTGCCTCTGTGAACCTCACTTTCTTCAGCTGAGAAATGGAGGTAATAATCTAGTGAGCAGGGGAATTGAAAGTTAACACTGAGGGCACACAGCGGTTGTACAGCAGATGTTATTTTCTTTGTGATTAAAAAAACCTGAGAGTCGCCTCAACAAAGAATATACACAGCTAGCAAACAATCATAGGAAAAGACGCTCCACATCATACATCACCAGGGAATTGCAAATTAAAACAACAAATTAAAGCCACTATACACCTATTAGAATGGCTAAAATCCAAAACACTGACAACACCAAAAGCTGACGAGCGTTTGTGGAGCAACAGGAACTCTCATTCATCGGTGGTGTGAACGCAAAAAAAATGGTAGTCGCCATGGAAGAGAGTTCGGCAGTCTCTTACAAAACTAAACATACTCTTACCATACAATCCAGCAGTTATGCTTCATCGTACCTACCCAAATGAGCTGAAAACTTACATCTGCAGAAAAATCCGTACACAGATATTACTACAACTTTTTTCATAATTGTCAAAAATTGGAAGCAACCAAGATATCCTTCAGTAGGTGAATGGATAAAAAATTGTGGTCCATCCATAGAGTGGAATATTATTCAGTGCTAAAAAGAAGTGAGCTACCAAGGCATGAAAAGGCACAGAAGAACCTGTAAGTTATGTTACTAAGTAAAAGAAGCCAAACAGAAAAGGCTACACATTCTGATTCCAACTATATGAGACTTTGGAGAATTAAAACTAGGGAAACAGTAAAATCATCAATGGTTGTCAGAGGAGTGGAGAGTGAAAGGGATGAATAGGTGAATCACAGAGGATTTTGAAGGCAGCAAAACTGCTCTGGAGGATACTGTAATTGTGGACACATGTCGTTATACATTTGTCCAAACCCAGAGAATGTATAGTGAGTGAACCGTAATATAAAATTTGAATTTGAGTGATAATAAAGTGTCTATGTAGGGTCATCAATTGTGACAAATGTACCACTTTGGTGGGGAATGTTGATGGCAGTGCTCTGGGGATGAGGTGTGTGGGATCCCTTCATACTTTCCCTTCAATTTTACTCTGAACCTTAAACTGCTCAAAAGAAAAAGTCTGTTAATTTAAGAAGGAAAAAGAACTAACCCTGCTCGTTTAAGCCACCTGATATGTGTTCATACTAGGAAGTTTTTTTTTTTTTTTTTAAAGAATGAGAGAAAAAGAAAGGGAAAAAAAGCAAACATTTTTTAAGGTATCAACTTAACATTAAAAATTATTTAAATGATAAATGGTTTTAATTTTCAGAAAGTCTATCAGTAAGGAGACAAATTCTGTAAGACCTAAAGTAAAGAAGAAAGCTATTAATCATTTAGGGTTTAGACCCCCAGACAGACAGCCAGTCTGAACTTTAAAAATGTAATCTGCTCAAATATCAAATGAAAAATTCATTCATAAAGCTGAGTAAATGGCTTTTGTGGCGTAGTATTGTTCCTTACATTTTGGAACTGAATCTAAGAGGCAAATGTCATTGTTTCATGTTGATATCATAAGCTCAAAATCCAACTAAAAAAAAAAAATCAGTGTCCTAAGTGAATGTGTATCCACTTCACCACTACAGCTTTTTATAAAATCTATGGCTGTACATTCAGCAACCTATTTATGAAAGGATTTATTATGACCAGAATTTGTGGCTAAATAATAATCACCTGTGAATAGACAAATTGTGGCAATTCATAGAATAGAATACAACCTGCCAATAAAAATAGAGGGAGCTACTGACATACACACTCCAGATGAATTCCAAAACCATTATGTTGAACAAAAGAAGCCAGACACAAAATGATACTGTATGATTCCAATTATAGAAAACTCTAGGAAAAACAAATCGAGCACCGAAGTAACAAAAAGCCATCAGTGTTTGCCTGGGCTGGAAGAAGTGGAGGAGAAACTGTACAAGTTATAAGGTTTTGTAACTATATCTTGATGGTGTACTTACTTATCAAGACCCTTCAAACTGTACGCTAAAATGTACCTTGTAAAGTTTATTTTAAAATAAGTAGAAAAACCTCTGAGAGTGATGAATGCCATCAGTGACCCCCCACTCCCCACCCCACTGGTTGATTCTGCCGGGGGTTTGCTCTTTTTCTGGGTTTCCTAGACTCTTCTCAATTGTATTCAAAATTTGGCATAATTTTGAGAGTAATTTTTCCACTGGCAATTGTTCAAAGCTGTCACCAAGGAGTAGATGTGCTCCTCTGTCCCAAAATAAGAACTATTGGACTAAAATAAGGAGAGTCTGATGACTTTACATAGGGTTTGAGAATTTTTTGAGTAAGTTGCCAATATGTGAAGTTCAGGAGATTTCTCATTAAAAAAAAAAAATGAAAGCAGAATTTCTGACTTCTCTGGAAATATCAGGTTGGCATCATGGTGCTCTAATTTCTCAAAGGCAGCAAGCAGCCCACTGGAGCTGAGGAGCAGGCCTGCGTTAGTTGAGACCATGTGCTCTCCATTAGCCACAGTCCCCACCCCTCCCTAGTGTCTTACACCAAGCTCCTTTACTGGTTGATATTACCAGCTTTGCCCCTTTAAGCAATTGAGTTTGCCACCTCTGGACTAGATGATCTGGGCTCTGTCTTTCTTTCTGGTGAAGTCATTCCATGCGGTGATAGAAGAGTTTGGTGAGAGGATACAGGATATCATAGGGGGTATAAAGTGAGAGGGTGAGAGTGTGGAGAAGGTGTAACTGAGCTCTGTGGGGCTCCTGTGCATAAAAGCCTTTCTGGGTCCCCCATTTCTTTGATTATAGGAAATAGGCTTCATTCAGCCTCCATGACTTTCCCTGAGTTCTAAGGGGCAGATTCAGGGGGTTGTTAATTAGGGAAGGGAGGGGATGCAAGACAAGGGAGGAACAAACAGTCAACAGAAACAATAGTGCAGGCTTGAGGCAGGGTCCTGGTTCCCCCTCAATGGATACACACAACAATATCCTTTGAGCTGTTCTGCAGACACTGAAACCCTCACCAGGTGGGAGAAGTTAACTGTGTGCCGCCCACAAGCACGCAGACCCCAGACCAGGTGGAACCGGAAGGTTGATGATGCCGACTCCCACTTACCTCCCCACCAACCAATCAGAAGAGTGTCCACCAGCTGATCACGCCCTCCTCTTTGAACCAACAGGATAAAACTCCTCACTACCCTCTCCAAGTTTGGATACACAGTTTTGAGGGCATTAGGCCGCATGGCCCCCTTTGCCTGGCAAAGCAATAAAGCTATCCTTTTCTACTTCACCCAAAACTCTGTCTCCGAGATTTAATTCCATGTCGGTGTGCAGAGGCCAGATTTGGCTTCAAAGGCAAGACTTCCCAGGGCTCCTTGGACACGGCTATCATGGGATGAGGGGCTGTCACACGGATGATTTATTTTCTGAGTCCCCATCTTAGGCGGGTTTCCTGAGGCTGAGGCTGAGATGGGGACTTCTGTGAAAGTAATCAATTGGTGGAGAGCTCAGAGGAGCTAGGAAGGGGGAAGTGAGGTTACAGAACAGGGTAGAGCCAAAGCTAAGACATTTCAGCTGCAGTGTGTCCTCAGTTTGACCCCGGGGGTAGCTTGGGGCATGAATGGCATCACAGAGCCGTCCCAACTGTGGCAATGGGGCCATGTGTTTGAACTGCTATGTCAGTGAGTCACTGGCTGTGGCCGCCCACGCCTCTGGGGTGGGGACATGACCTCCTAGCTCCTTCCAAGCCAGGAAGCTCTTATCAACCAAAAGCATCCCCTAAGAAGCGGGTGATACTCTCAGGAACTGGGGGAGGAGGGCACCAGCTCTGTCAAGGGGTTCTGAGCACAGAGTAACTGCCTCTTCTTCAATCTCCAAGGAGAACCAAGGTAGCATCTGGAGGTTATTGGCAACACACTTGCTCAGAAGATAAGAAATTTCAAAGGGGAACTGTGGATGATTGAAGGGACAGCCTCATAGGGCAGGGAGGCTTCCATAACTAGTGTTCAAACAGAGGCTGCGTGGCGGCCTGGAAAGCTCTCCTGTACCAGGTGTCCTTTTAAAGTTCCTTCCAAAGCAGAGGCACTGTGATTCTGCAAAGAGCTGCCTTTCCCACTCATCTCTTCCTCTTCTTGTAATTGAAACAAGGATGGTGTGAACAGCCAAAACTGACAGCGCAGTTTCCATGTTCCAGGCCCATAGCTCCATCCCATTCAGCCCCGTGACAGTCCCATGATAAAGAAATTGGGACCCGCACTTTTCAGATGAACTTACTAAGGTTCACAGAGGTTGAGAGTCTTGCCCAGGAGCACCCCTTGAACACGAGGAGCAGAGGCAGAACCAGGTTTGAGGGATGCCTGATTCTTCGCCCAGAAAAAGCTAGTACTTAAAACAAATGAAACCAAGCAAGCAAACAAAAGAACGTATAAGTTCACCAAAGAGAAGAAGGACATAAGGTGATAGAAAGGGCCATGAGGATTATAAGAGGGAAAAGAATAAAATGAAGATGAACAGACTAAGACAACAACAATGCAAAGCTGAGATTGGCATCTCGTCAGGGAAGGAAATCACAGGGTGGGTCCAGGAAGGGATCAGTCAGGGGTTTCTAGGTGCTTCGGGGGTGGGGTATTCATGGTGGTTATGCTAACCAGCTGTGGAGTCCGAATTCCAGACGGGGCCGAATGGGTCCATAGGTCTGAGCAGGACAGGTGGAAATGAGCCCCGTGTCCATGGGTCAGGAAGGAGTTCCTTGAAAATGAGATTGATTTTGATACCCCTTAGGCAAGCCCAGCTGAGGTGGGTAATTTCCCTGTTTTAGAGACCACCCCATGTCTCAGAATCGATGGCCTGATGAAATTGGCTGCAATTGTCAGGAACACAATTGTTTGAGGTGATGGAAAAGTCCAGTCCTCCCATCTTCCAGAGGAAAAACCTGAACCCCAGAGAGGGGTGATTTTCCTGAATCATGTGTCACAAACAGAGCCAGGACCATAACGCAGGTCTCCCAAGACCTCAGGACTGAGGTAGGCTGTTCCTCCAGCATTCTCGCTTGAGGTGAGGGTCCTTGGAGCCAGAGGGCAAATCAACATCTCTCCCACTGTGGTTCGCCCAGGACCCAACAGTTGTTGAATGGAGAGAGGATGAACCAGTGGATAAATGGGTGAGCGAGTGAACGCGTAGCAGGGCAGGACCGAGCTCCAGCTGGCAGCTGGTCCACAGCCCATCTCAGGACATATGTTTCTGGAGCAGTATTCATGCCATGATGTTTAGATTTCAAAGTGCTTCCTCTCTCAGAAATCATAATCTCCAACACAAACGGCTTCCACAATCCTTCCTGATGCGATGGTGTAAAATTGGAAGGAATATTTTATTTGAGACTGCCTTGCCCTAACCCCACGAATTGCTGCTTTTATGGCCTTTTGTTCATTCCTAGACCACGGGTGGAAGCTGATGAGGCTCATTCAGTGATGACCAGGAGATGAGGGCTGATGTCTTACACGGAGCCCTGTTGATGCAAGAGAAGAGACCTTGGATGCAAATGGATTAGCTCAGTGGTTCTCAGCCAAGGTGACTGTGTGACCCAGGGCACCCCTGGCAATGCCTGGAGACATTTTTGTTGTCACAGTTGGAGAGGAGGTGCTCCTGGCATCTAGTGGGTGTAGGCCAGGGGTGCTGCTCGCCATACTGCAGTGCACAGGGCAGCAAAGAATGATCTGGTCCCCAGCGTCAATAGTGCTAAGGTTGAGAAATTAGCTGAAGGGAGTTGAACTGGAGCTGGAAACATAGTTTTGCTGTGAATACTATTTATGTCTGACTATGGTTGTCTTTCTGTCAGTGGTATCGGAAAACGGTTAAAATATTTTTTAAAAATTACCTGTATTCCCACCACCCTATTTCTCGGTATGTTTTAGATAACACAGTGGGAGGTAAAATAAGGGCTTCTTATTTTAAAAAGTCCGAGGGCACTGAGTTCAAATTATGCGGCAATCATGTGGTAACTGAGGGGCCTTGGGAAAGTCAGCTTGCCTCTGTAGTCTCAGATTTCCCTGTTTAAGACTCTGACGGCTCTCATTTCTGAAGGCAGCCAAGTGGTGGCAGCAGAACAGCTATTATGCAGAGCACGGTGCACATAGTAGGTGTTCAAATGTTAATTTCCAATTCCTAGCCACAGACATCCATGGCTTTAATAGAATTGTCTTTACAACACTGATGCAATCTTTCAATGCCATCTGATTATATAGCAATATTAATTATGCTTTTAGGGTGAATAAACACCATTTGCAATTGCTTTGTAACACCCCAATTGGAAAATCCATACTTAACGAAGCCCCTCTTTTTACTGTAATGAACATACGTATTGTGTGTACGGCTTTCCGCACTGGGGATTCTTCCCCTCAGGTAAATTCTGGATGAGGGGTGGGGATTATTGGGTTAAAGGACGTAGACAGTGTAATGGTCTCGGGAGTTTTAGGACACAACGTCAATGAGGAGCTAGAAGCCAGGGTAAGAAGCACCAAACAGGAGGAAGGACCGACAATCACCTGAGATCTTGAGGAACACGGACCAGCCTCCACCACGCCTGTGAAGTTCTGCTTTGTCAAGTTCAATCAAGTTAACACGGGTGCAATATTTTAATCTATTCTGTCCCCTTCCTTCCCGTTCTGTAAGTTGACCCCAGAATGTCCTTTATAGCAGTTTTCCTCTCCAGGATCCAGTGTAGGGTCAGGTATTGCATTTGGCTGTCAGTTCTTGCTATCTCTTCGACTTACTAGATTAAACAATAACTTTGTTGCTGCCCATATGTCTTTACCCATGTGCTAACAACCATCCCTATAGCTCTCTGAGGGGTCACAGAGACAGCTGCCACTCTGATCCGCTGCTTATTTTGGTCAATGTTCCCACCTTATTTATAACAGTCCAGCTCTGCCACCTGGCCTTATCATTTTTATCTTATTTTAATAGATCTTTATTGGAGTATAATTGCTTCACAATACTGTGTTAGTTTCTGTTGCACAGCAAAGCGAATCAGCCATATGCACACACATGTCCCCATATGCCCTCCCTCTTGAGCCTCCCTCCCACCCCCCCATCCCACCCCTCTAGGTCATCGCAAAGCATGGAACCAATCTCCCTGTGCTATGCGCCTGCTTCCCACCAGCCAGCTACTTTACATTCGGTAGCGTATATATGTCGATGCTACTCTCACTTCGCCCCAGCTTCCCCCTCCCACCCCGTGTCCTCAAGTCCATTCTCTATGTCTACCTCTTTATTCCTGCCCTGCAACTAGGCTCACAGGATACAAAATCAATGGCCTTATCATTTAAGGATCGTGTTATTTCTTCTGTAGTGTGCCAGCATCGCCACTGTCATCCTGCCCTTGGAGACAACCACAAGCTCCTCGAGGACACTGGTGCTTTTCTTACCAGTGCATGTCTCACTGTGGCTGTGTGAACTGAAATGCCCTCCAGCCCCTTTTGCGAGCGTAGAGAGCTGGTGAATTTTCCAGACATATCACATGTCCACTCTAGCGCCCACTTCTCTGAACCTTGGATCCTATTTCCAATGTCTGCCATGACTTTTCCTCGTCACTCGTGGGCACCAATTTCTCCAGGGTTCCAAGAGCTATCCTAGCAGTGTGTGGGGTCTTTGCAAGGGAATTGACCACTGTATTGTGAGAGAATGTTCTGTGCCTCTCAATTCTCCTTACCTAGTCTTCTGTTTCATCCTTCTTGGGCTGGTACCCTCGGCATCCGGTTCAGTACACGTTGGCAGGTCCTGTAGCTCCTTCGGGGAGGAGATCCTGTCCTCAGCCAGCAAACCCAGCAATTTTCCAGCTGTGACTTAACGCTAGCTGTTGGCCCGGTAGCCATCATGGAAGGTAACTGTAATTATTTTTTGTCATGCAGAGACTCCTGCGTCATCTTCAATGACTTAAGGGGTAGTCTTATGTAAGAAGGAAGGGGACAAGCCTGACAGCCCAGAGGTTTTGAGCAATTTTGAGATGAAAGTTCTTCAAGCACCTCAGCCAGATCTCCACATCTGCATAGCACTGCAGCCTCCCATTTCTTTCCAGTCACAGCCCCAGCACTGGTGCAGAAGTCGGTCCGAGGTTGAGAACGAAAGCCCCTCTGGAGCTTTGCTACTCTTGAAAGTAAGTCCTGTGTATGATCCTTAGTTTTTATCCCCATGTCTGTGGAAGAAGGGAGTCTATCTACATACTGTTATGAAAGTTCTTGATCTTAGCTTTTGTATAGAAAAAAAAGTATAACAATTTTATGGCTTCATGCTGTTGTGAGGATCTAAGACAATTGTGCTTGTAAACAGCCTGTCTCAGAAGCTGTTATATAGTAGATTTTTGATAGCGATGAATAGACTCAATTATGATTATGAGATTCAGGCTGAGAATGAGTTGGACGTAGGGCAAGTTTTCAATTACTCTCAGCTGTGTCAATCTGCTTCAGAGTCAATAACATTGAACTCCCTAAACTCAGTACCTTACAAGTTGGATAAATTAGAGTTCTCCCCAATCTCTGCTTTCCACCATACTTGCTCAAATTATACTTCCCATTTTTGTACAAACCTTGGACATGTTCTGTGGCTTTCAGGCCACTTTTGGTTATTAAAAAGTCTAGTCAAGTTCAGTTCAAAGCTAAACTCTCCCATTAATATCTCATCTCTCTCCCTGCAGTATCTAGACCTGATCCCTGCCCTGAGGGGCCTGGGGCGAGACGAACATAGGACTGACTCTATCCTACCTCTTCCCCCTGCCCCTCCTCTGTTGGCACCAACTTCTCAGAGGGCTGGAGGGAGGGAGGCGTGGAAGAAGAAGGACAATTGATCCCTCCTTCTTTGGAGACCATGGTGTGGTCCACTCCTGGCTGTCTCACTTTGATCAGACATTCAGCTGCTGCCTCTCTAATGGGGCTTTTGTGACGTTTTCCCCAGGCCTTACAAGACCCCCTTCACTGAACATCCCCCTGGCCATGGAGTGCCATTCCGCCTGGATCTCTCCCAAGCCCCTCTCAGCTCCTGTATCTGATGATATGTGTCATCCTCTTACTGCAGAAATTTTCTTGCTCTGCAAATGGGCATCTTGTCTGGGTCCCAGCACAATGCCTAGATCCTTCTCCCCCCTTTGTTTCCATTGGCACGCTGGACCACGGAGTGCGGGCAGCCCCACGGCAGCCCTCTCTCCAGCCAGGAATCCCTCCCCAGATCTCCTCTCCACGTTCATAGGGACCCAGGGTGGGGAGAGTGCTGTTAGATTGGAGACCTTACTGGACCTGAGTGTATTATCTCCTGGGGCTGCTGTAACAGAGTACCTCCAACAGAAGTCTATTCTCTCACAGTTCTGGAGGCTGGAAGTCCAAAATCAAGGTATCAGTAGAGCTGGTTCCTACTGGACAGTGAAGGCAGTTCAGGCCTCTCTCCTACTTCCTGGCGATGTGCTGGCATTCCTGACATTCCTCGGCTTGTAGATGCGTCACTTCAATCCTCTGTCTTCACACGGTCTTCTCCCTATGTCTCTTCGCATCATCTTCCCTCTGTGTGTGTCTGTCTCTGTGTCCAGATTTTCCCTTTTTCATAAGGACACCAACCATATTGGATTGGGGCCCACCCTAATGACTTCATTTTGGCCTGGCTACCTCTGTAAAGACCCTATTTCTAAATAAGGTCACATTCTGAGCCTCTGGGGGGCTTAGGGCTTCAACACATCCTTTGGGGGATGGGGGGCACAGTTCAATCCATAACACTGGATCTTTCTGACTCCAAAGCCTATGCTTTCCTGAGGTATAAATTAGGGGGTGACATATTCTATGAAGAGAAGAAAGGGATGAGGTCAGCGAAGTCCTAACGAAGGAGGTGATGCTTAAGTAGCGGTTTGTGAAAGATTCAGGAACCCCTGGCAGAGGATGAAGAAGCGCTCTGCTCATCCCTTCCAAGCAGCCAGACTTGCATGTCCTCCAGCTTCCCCTTCCTTCTCACGGACCTCTGTACCCCACGTGAATCTGACCCTGCACTTCCTTGGAAACACCCGTCCCAACTGGCACCTTTGAAATAAGGTTGATGGGCATTTGGGACAAGGTTATCTGATCACACTCAATCCCAAAGCATAATATCTCTTAAGGGAAATGAAATGAAAAGCCTTCATGATCACTGGTTCCCCCTCTTGAATGTTTCCCAGTATAAATCCATTTCCGTGCTCTTTAGAATGACAGAGGAGCCGCTGGATTGTTTCTATTTCTGGGCCAGACAGAGACGTACGAGGGAACCCTGGGAGACAGATGAGGCTATCTTTACCCTGTTCCTACGTTGTTCATTACACACACTTGGTGAATGATGACCAGGCCACAAAGAAGTCTGAGCCAGCTTAGTTCTGTTGCTAATTTGGCTGTAATTTGCAGCATAGTGACAGATTTTATGGCTCAAAAATCCCGTTTTCCTGTTGTGGCTGTTCATTTAAGCCCATCCGTCCATTCACCCATCCAATATGGCGGTAGGCAGTGTGCGCTGAGCACGGGGCTGGGGGAGGAGCACACGCCTCGCTTCACAGGACCTGTGTCATGGTCTTTCCTCCTGGAGGGACTTCGGTGATTAAATGAAGTAATGTGTAGAAGTGTCGGCAGGCACCGGGTTTTTTAAACATTTTTATTGGAGTCTAGTTGTTTTACAATATTGTGTTAGTTTCAGGTATACAGTAAAGTGAATCAGTCATACATATACATATATCCACTCTTTTTTTAGATTCTTTCCCATATAGGTCATTACAGAATATTGAGTAGAATTGACTGATTTTGTCTCTCTGCCCTTCCCCCGTCCCTTCTTGGGGGTCTCAAACCTTAGCTCTGTTGCTAGATAGCTCTGTGACCTTGAACAAATTACTTGCCATCTCTGAGCATTAGTCTTCTAAGCTGTAAAAAAGGGGTGATGCTAGCCGTCTTGCTGGATGCCTCCTAAGGGTATTAAACGAGCTTACTTACCTGGGTAAACCTCCTGCGGTGCTGAGGACCAGAACGAAGAATTATGAAAACGGGATTCCCTGGTGGCGCAGTGGTTGAGAGTCCACCTGCCGATGCAGGGGACACAGGTTCGCGCCCCGGTCCGGGAGGATCCCACATGCTGCGGAGCGGCTGGGCCCGTGAGCCATGGCCGCTGAGCCTGTGCGTCCGGAGCCTGTGCTCTGCAACGGGAGAGGCCACAGCAGTGAGAGGCCCGCGTACCGCAAAAAAAAAAAAGAATTATGAAAATGATTCTCCACCTGCGCACACCCTGTTCCACTCAGTATTTTATGTGTGTGAAAACACACTGCAGTGTACTCTCCACCATAAAGTCAGTGGAAAATCAGGGAAAGAAAGTGAATGATGGAGAAGAAATGTAAGCCTTCCCTGGGTTGGGGTGAAAGTATAGTGAAAATAACCCAGAGATTCCTTCTGGCCTCTGTTCCTCCTCTTCTTTCCCTCACTGCTTCCAGGCATTCATTGGTATCCTTTATGATAATGTCTCCCAAATCCACCTCCAGCCTAGATTTCTCCTGAAGGACACATGTATGTATTCACCTGCCCTTGGATGGCCTCCCTGGATGTCCCACAGACACCTGAAAATCAAGGTGTCTGAACCTGAACTCGCTACTGCCCTCCACCTGCTCCAAGCCCGTGTTGCCTCCCCTCAGTAACTGGCACCCAGTCACTCAAGCCAGACTCCTCCCCACACATCTTCCTCAACCTACTTCCCACCGTGCCCTGGAGTCTTCTGCTTGAACAGGCACCTCTCCCCTTTTCTGTGCCTTTTCTGAGACCGCTGCATCGGCCCCCTTACTGGTCCCTTTTCTGTTCTAGCCCGTCCTCTCTAACGTTGCTGTGGATCTCTGTCTGGAAGCAAATCAAAGGAGGCCCCCGTGCCTGCAGACTTGCCCTGGTCCCCAGAGGTCTTCCCGGTAAAGCACGAGCTCCTTCTCTAAGTCACAAAGGAAGGCTCGGGCTGCCTTGGTAGATGCCTTTCTTCAAATGTGAAAGCCCTCTCTCCCCGTGAAACCCACCTTACCTCTCCAGCCTGAGCTCTCGCCAGCCCATCACCTTCCAATTCTGAGACACTCGACTTCCCTCTAGAATACGCCACGTGCTCTCGCTCGTCCTGTGAGGGATTTAGGAAGAGGGGAATGTTATTACTGGTGCACAACCTTGCCCACCTGCCCACTCCCCAGCCATCCTTCTGAGCTCAGTTCAGGCATCCCCTCTTCCAGGAAACTTTTCCTCTTCTCCCTAGACTGGGTTTGCTAACCCTCATCTTGGGCTCCGTACACTGACTCCATCATATTTGTTTGTTTGTTTGTTTTGTTTCTTTTGCGGTACGTGGGCCTCTCACTGCTGTGGCCTCTCCCGTTGCAGAGCACAGGCTCCGGACACGCAGGCTCAGCGGCCATGGCTCACGGGCCCAGCCGCTCCGCGGCATGTGGGATCCTCCTGGACCGGGCCACGAACCCATGTCCCCTGCACCGGCAGGCGGACTCTCAACCACTGCGCCACCAGGGAAGCCCTGACTCCGTCATATTTAATGATCTTTTTCTGCCTCCATCACTGGACTTCAAGCTCGACGCTGGCCATGCTTTAGACAGTGGGCCCAGCACACAATAGAATGCCCAGCCCATGAATGAATGAGTGAAAACAAAAAGGACAATGAAATCCCCAGCACCACCACCTGTGTCCATGGTGTAGCTCAGACTGTTATCCTTCTCCATAGTGTTCCGTTATAAATGCAAGGACAGCAAACATCACGTAGTGAATTTCACTTTGTAAAACATCCCCACCTCCATTAATCTCACATCATCCTTGCAAACTTGTGAGGTACTTAACAGGTGAAGAAACTGAGGGTTGAAAAATAAGAAAAAGAGCAGGGATTGCACACTTAGGGGTGCTGGGCACTAAGTTCCTGTCATGTGATACCTCATATAATTCCTCTGACAACCCTATGAAGTCTCTACTGTCCTCTGTTTAACAGGCGAGGGAGCTGAGACACAGAGAGGTCCAGTGACTTGCCAAGTACTTGCTTGATTTGCACGTAGAAGGGGCCTTGTGCCCTGGAGCCCGGGACTGGAGGGAACTTGCACATTTCTGTTCATCCTCTTAGGGGCCGGCCCAGTGGCCGTGTGAACAAACCCCAGACAGTGCTGGAGAGGAGGGACCACAGTGCAGATACCAGCTAATCCAGCTGAGGCCATCGTGGACCGGCCAGCCCCAGGCAAACTGCAACCGCTACAGAGACATGTCTCAGTAGAGCTGAAAACAGAAGGGACACCAGTGGAACCCAACCCAAATTTTAGGATAAATGAACAGTAGTTGTCTTAATCTACTAAGTTTTGAGGTAGTTTATTACTGTAGAAAAAATCCACTGACTCATGAAGAGATACCAAACATCATTATTTATTAAGGGAATGAAGATTAAAACCCCAGTGGTATATGACTTAACACCCACTTGGGTGGCAATAATCAAAAAGACACGTAAAAACAAGTGCTGGTGAAGATACGGGTAGACCAGAATTCTCCTACTCCACGGGTAGAATGTGAAACAGTGCAGCCACTTTGGGAAACAGTTGGACAGTTTCTTAAAAAGCTAAGTGTAGATTTACCATATGACCCAGCAGTTCTACTCCTGGGTATCTACCCAAGAGGAATTGAGACATGTCTACACAAAGAGTTAGACAGGAATGTTCATAGCAGCATTATTCCTTGAATCCAAAAGGTGAAAATAATCTGAATGTCCACCAAGGGCTAAACGGATAAAGAAAATGCGGTACATTCATACAATGGCATATTATTCAGCAAGAAAAAGGAATAAAGTGTTGATACGTGCTACAGGATGAACTTCAAAAACATTATGCCAAGTGAAAGAAGCGATATGCAAAGGCTTATTATCTGGTGCTATTTATATGAAATGTCAAAAATCTACAGAGACAGAAAGTAGATTAATATTTGCCTAGGTCTGGGGATGGAAATGAGAAGTGATTACAATTGGTTGCAAAGGATCCTGATGGGCTGATAGAAATGATCTAAAACTGGATGATGGAAAGAGTTGTGCAACTCTGTAAATATGATAAAATCATTTAATTGTGCTTGTAAAACACGTGAATTTTATGTTACATAAATTATACCTCAATAAAGCTATTTCATTTTAAAAAACACCTAATGATTCATTGATGTAACATATGATTCGGGAAAATATGGCAGAAAGAAAACACACACACACGCATTGGTAAGCTCCTTGCTTCTGCCCATGGTTTTCATCACCACAAGGCCCTGGCCCAGGGGAGCATGCGGTGTGCGAGCCCCCAGGCTGCAGTGTGTTAACTCTCCATTTGCCTTTGTCATGTATCACTTCGCCCACCTCTCCATCCCCCCATGATGATTTCGCCTGCCTGCCTAATATTCAGTACTTTATCAGAGACCTGTTAGATAGATGAAATCTGCTCTTAACTTAATCCCTTGTCAACCACTTAATATTTTTCTCTTTCTGAAAATCCTCCAAAAAGATTGTAGGTGTATTATAAGATCTATTCTAAAGTAAAATAATATTCAGAGATTCTAAATTTTTTCTTTCCTCCAAATTATATTCCTACACTTGTGGAAATGTAGGGCTTTGAGATCACTTAAAACATCATTCTCTCAATCTTTCAAATCATTCAGAATGATCCGTGGCTCCGAGCAAGATGCCCTGATTGGAGCTGCAGGCACAGAGACAGCCAGGCTGGGACTGTGTCCTCAGGGGCCACTGTGGGCGGGGTAGATGACAAAGCTTCCCCTCAGAACTCCAGGGAATACCTGGCTCCGGGGTCTCCTCACCTGGAAAGCCTTCCCTGACCACCAGCTTCCACACAAGGGACCCTGTCAGGGCCGAGTTCCCAGACAGCAAAAGCAAAAAGCTGCAACACCTCTTCCAGCCTGCGCTCTGGAAGTTGCATGATATCCTACCCACTGTGTTCCACTGGTCCAGAAAGACAGCCTGATTCGCCATGGGAGGAACCTGCACAAATGGGGTTACTGAGGGAGGCATGGTCATTGGGGCCACTTCCTAAGAATCTGTCACAACGCTAATATTCTGAGATTGTTTCCCCCATTCTCCTGAAGTACAGAGATGTTCAGTAGTTTACACAAAGGCGCACAGTGAACTGGGTAAAGAACCCAGGGTAAGCCTTCTCCAAGTTCAGACTAGGTCACTTGAACCTCAAAATAAAATACAAAGTCCTCACGTCTACGTACCTTTTACAATTTATAACATTTTCTGTCGGTGGTGATGATGACTTTGGCTGGAGCCTTACAGGAGTCTAGACAGTGAAATCTAAGTTACGTCATGGATTTCTCCCTTTATTAGTTTGTGAGGGCTGCCTACCACGAAATGGGTGGCTTAAGAAACAGAAATGTATTATCTCATCGTTCTGGAGGCTGGAAGTCTAAGATCAAGGTGTGGGCAGGGTTGGTTCCTTCTGAGGCTGTGAAGGAACCCTCAGCTTCTCCTGGTTTTGTGGCAATCTTTGGAGTTCCTTGACTTGTAGAAACATTATCCTCATCTCTGCTTTTCCTTTCACACAGGGTTCTACGTGCATGCATGTCTGTGCCTAAAGTTCCCCTTTTTAATGACATTGGATTAAGGGGCCCCCGACTCCTCCAGTATAACCTCAGCTTAACTTTACTAATTACATCTGCAATAATCCTGTTTTCAGTCAAGGCCATATTCTGAGCTACTGGAAGTTAAGCCTTCAACATATCAATTTGGTGGGGATACAATTCCATCTGCAATGCCCCCTTTAACATGTGCAAAATGAGGTTCAGTATAAAGTTTTACAAGCCAACTGAGAGAACCCCACCTTCACACTTGGATGCAAAGGTGCAGTTTCACACAGTTCTAAGGACTGTCGAAATGATCGTACTCAAACTTGTATTCACATAGTGGAGGAAATGGAGTCCCAGAGGGATGTGGTGAGTCGTCCAAAGTCACAGGGGCCAGAAGCCAGGACACTTGATGGCTCCTTTTAGAAATGTTTCTGCCACATCACACTTTATTCTCACATACTCACAATTTAGTCCATTCCTGGGCCTTTAGGAGACAATTTTTAAAAGCTACAAAGGGCTCTTTGGCGAGGCCTCCTGAACTCGTAAGCCCTTTGCAGCCTTAAAACAAATTTGCTGTAGGATTACAGCCCCCAAGACTGAGCCCTGCCTGGCCCTGGGCCACAATTATCCTGAAGGCGCTGGAGACGCCGTTGCCCTCGAGACAAAAGGACAGGCTTCTGTGTCAAGAAGAAACGCTCCCAAGAAAGATCTCTCGGTCTAACAATTGGGCAAACACACTCAAAATGCTTTTATTCTATTAGTGACCAGTTCTGCCAAGGCAGGGATTTCACTCAGCTCAGCAGTATACAGATTTTGACATGGATTTGAAAGAAATTTAGGAGACTTCCATTTATGACCAGGAGAGAGTAAAAGGGTCCACACTTATTTTCCACTTTAAACAGTTAGAAAACTGAATATATATTTCATTTGGATATATATACATATGTTATATAAAGTAATGTACCCCTAATGAATATACACATGATATATATGCATATAATGAGTTTTAGACATTAGAAACATGAAGCACAGGACTGAGTTCCCTGAAGATGTGAATAAAGGAAAGCAAAGTGAGCCCTGCAGTTCTGAGTTTATAACCTAATGGCAGCTTCCAGGCTGCGGTGAAGAGAGGGGTGACCCAAGAAGAGCCCAGCAGTTACACTAAGTTGAGAAGATAGGAATAAGAGGTGGTGGGGCCGTCACGGGGACAGAATCTGTGGAGCAAAATATCAAAAGAGAAGAGAGAGAACCCTCGAGATCTGCAGAGGAAGCCTCATAAGTCTTTGGCTGGTGACTGATCTGACTTTTGTATTGCTCAGGCATTCGGTAGCGTATACAGGATGGCGTTGCTTTAGGAAGGTGGCTAGATCTGCTCTAGTCTAAAGGCTGTTAGGACTTGCCCTTACAAAGCTGAAGAGCAAGCCTCAGATGGATGACCGCTCTCCAAAACTGAACTGCATGCCAGAACCAAGCCTACACTATTTAAAGAAATACTACAAAATCCAGCACCAACGCAACGTCTGGAATTCGATCAAACCTATCAAGTAGGCAAAGCAGCAGGAAAATACAACTGAGAACCGGAGGAAAAATCAACCAATAGAAACTGACACAGGAATGACAGAGATGATCAGATAAGGCCAGTAAAACGCTATTATAAATCTGTGGCATGTATTAAGAAGACAGATAACAACAAACACGATGGAGAGAAACGGGAAGTATTACAATATCTTAAAAATGCTTCTAGAGAGAAAAATACAGTATCAGAAATGAAAAATATTGGTTGGAATGAACAACAGAATAGACTTGAAGAAACTAGCAGTAAGCTGAACACATAGCAACCGTTCCAAACAAAGCACAGGGAGGAAAAAAGGAGGAAAGTAATGAGCAGAGAATCGGGGGCCGTTTTCATAATATCAATTTATTTAACGTACATGCAGTTGCAGTCCTTAGAAGAGAGAGGCCAAAAATAAGTGTGTAAAATAATGTCTGGAAATTTTCCAAATGGTAAAAACCATAAATCCAAAAAAGAGAGTTCACATACAACAAGCAAGAAAAAAATTTAAACTATCAGGATATCTTACAATCAAATTGTTGGAAACCAGTCATAAAAATCTTAAAGCACCCAAAGAAAAAAAGCATATTATACCCTTCACACAAAGGTCCTTATGAAAGGACCATAAATGGTAAATATTTGAGTGAAAATAAGATATATCTTATTTTCAGTACCTTTCACAGATAATTGAATGTTTAAAGCAAACGTAATTTCAATTGTGGGATTTAAACCAAACATAGCAGTTAAATGTATAAGAACTAGAGCGTGAAGGCCAGGAAAGGATATCGGAGGCATACTGTCAGCGTTTTAAAGTTATGTGAAGTGCGGATATATGAAGAGGTTTAATATTATTTGAAACCCTAGAATGCCTACTTTAAAAAAAAGTAAAGCTAAGAGGTATAGCTGAGACATTAGTGGAAATGAAATGAAATTAAAAATTGATCCAAAAGAAGGCAGGAAAAGGAAAAAAGTGATAGAAAACAGATGGAACAAATAGAAAATGAATAGCAAGACAGTAGATTTTAACCAAACCATACTGATAAATACTGTAAATGCGTAGTGACAGAACAGATCAGAGGGAATTCTTGGTGGTGGTGGAAAGGTTCTATATCATGACTGTGATGGTAGTTTCATGACTGTGTATATATTGCCAAATCTCACCAAACTGTAGAATTACAAAATTAGTGAACTTTATTTGATGCAAATTATACCTCAATAAAGCTGTTAAGAAATAAAAGCAAAATAGAAAGATGCAGGGGGCAAAGAATGAGGAGCAAAATGGGCCAAGATCAGACTTGAAAGTCGATACACACACATACACGCGTGCATCGTGTGTTCAAAGCTTTGATGCTTTTTCCTTTTTAAAGTTAATAAATTATTCACACAATGTATTTGGAAAATGCCAGATAATATGAAAATATTCTTTATAATCTTATCTTTCTGGATTTGAGCCCCGTTTTTTCTCAAGCCTATTCTTCCAAGCATTATCACATATATGCTTACATAGATACACAAGTATGTTTTTCTTACTAAGAAGATTATCATATTACACATAAGGTTTTCAGTCGACAATATTTTGGAAACATTTTCTCATATTGACAAATATAAATACATTTTTATAGCCACCATTTTAAGAGCTGCCTGGAATTCCACTGTATATGTATATGTGTGTGTGTGTGTGTGTGTGTGTGTATTTAACCATTCCCATTGCCATATGGATGGTTATTTGGGCTTTTTCATATTTAAAATTTTTGTCCCTAGCAGTATTGTAGTGAACATTCTTATGTCTGCTTTTTTTCTTTTTGTTTTCTTTAGTATAAATCATAAGGCTTGGAATTGTTCAAAGGGAAAACACCCTTCTCATAAGGACTCTTACAACCTCCCCAAAGATTGTGGCAGCTGACACGCCTTTCTGGTAGAGCATGTGAATACCAGTGCTCTCATGTCCTCACTCACCATGAATATCCTTACACTTTTGATCTTTGCTAATTGGGTATATTACTATATTGTTTCAGAGTGTGTGTGTGTGTGTGTGTGTGTGTGTGTGTAAGAGCTTTTGCAAGGTGTTTCCAGAGGCTTTCAGCTGCTGTTATGGGTATTATCATGCCCAAGAAAAGGTGAGGCTGGGGCCTCTTCGTAACAAACCTCTGATGCCATATCTCTGTGATGTCTTATGAGTTATAACACACTTTCCAATATTATATAATTTAAAAAGTGAATGTGATAATGCCCACCTCACAAGGTTGTCGTGTGAGTATTGGGAATAAAGAAGAGAATGTTTTTTAATGTAATGCTCTTTCTTACAGAAGCATTGGAAACCACTTGATTTTCAACACCTAGGAATCAGCTCAATAATGTACACCATCCATGTAATAAAACACCTGTGGTCACTGTAAGGCCATAGTAGAAATGAGTTTACTGAGCTGGGAAAATGGTCATGAGAGATTGTTAAGTGGAGAAAAAAGCAGGTTATAAGTAGGTATGTATGCTATGATTCCACTCTTTTGGTAAGTAATCATATTCAAGTAGAAAATTATCTGAAATTACATGTATTTTTATATTCGCATTGATTGTTTCTGGATAAGTGGGTGAACTTTTTATCTTGCCTGTTTCTTCAGACTCTTCTGATGGCCAACGTATTGGTTGTAACAAGAAACGGGCAATTTCACAAGAATAACCAACACCAACATTATTTAAAGTGCCTAATGGGCGCCCAGGAAATGCTTATCATCCTTTGACACTTTCAGCAACTCTGCCTGCGGGCCATTATCTTCCCCACGTGTCGTACAACGGCCGGGGAAGCCGAGGTTCCAGGAGAGCAGGTACTTGATCCAGCTAATGTGAGGCAGCGAAGGCACTTAAACTAGTTCTCTGACCCCAAAGCGGGTGCCTTTCAGCTTCATTCCTCACTGCACAACATGTTTGTCCTGAATCTTCCTTCTCCTCTGCCTTCTGGTAGCAAAATTCCACTGCAACGTGGCCCTCATCTTACACCTGTCTCTGCCAGCAGGGGCCAAGAGGACTTGGAGAAGTTCCAGCATGTGGAACTCTTCAGAAAGGACCCAGAGCACCTGCATGAAGGCGGACCCTGCAGGGAAAGCCCCTCCCCTCCCCTCCCCTCCCCCGTAGCCTATGTGCCAGGATGCTTCAGACTCCAGGGAGAAGCCATGATGGTGATGCTCCAAAGAGCAACCCCCCCAGGTTGGAGTTGCATGGTGGCTGCTGTGACCCCTCCCATGTGCCATCAGAGAGGTGGACGTAGTAGGGCCCCCGGAGGAGCAGCAGCTGAGGTCCCTCAGAGCCCAAATCTGCCCACACCTTCCGCAAGCATCTCAGACTTCAACACCACTCACATGATGCTGTACGCTTGATGAAAAAGCCTCCCTTTGTGTGATTGTTACTCACCAGCCAATCACCTGAGGAGGAAATTGGGTAGATATTAGCATAGTACCCACTTCACATAGAGGTTAAATGGCTGAGACACAGCCAACAAGTGGTCCAGGTGGGTAGGAACCCACACTCTCCAGGTTCAAATCCACGAATGCTCAATGGAGAAACACTTAGCACAGTGCCTGCCATCAAGATGTGTCCTCCCTCCTTTGGTCTTTCCTTCCCTGGGAGGCAGAGCTAGGGGACACGGATAGAGGGTTTTGTGTTGCAACCCTAATTCTATGGCTGTGGTCAATGGCTTAATCCTCTCTGAGCATCGCCTCCTTCTTAAGCAAAATGGGGATGTGCCACATAGGAGGGTCAAGCCTGGGGACAGGGGTACGTGAAGCGCCTGTTAAAGTACCCAGCGCATTGTAGGGGAGTAACAGGCCTCAGTTCACACAGGCCCATGTGTGAGCAGTAGAACTTCTGTTCCCTGGGGCTTAAATGAGCTCAGGCTCCCCAGGGCTCACTGCTGCCCACTGCCTTCCCAGGGGGGTGTCGTGACTGAGGGTAGAAACAAGCCCCCAACAGTCAGCCAGATGGGCGTTTGAATCCTGTCTCTGCCACCTCCTAGCCGTGTGTCTTGGGTGGGCTGTTAAATCTCTCAGCCTCAATTTGCCCATCTGTAAAATGAGGGTAATTATACCCACCTGGGGAAGTTGAACAAATTAAACTCAATCCAGCAGGTGGAAAGTGACCCTCAAGAGGGCAGGGCTTGCTGTCTTCCGTTCGCTGTTCTTTTCCTAGCAGCCAGGAGAAGGGCTGCTTATGGTAGAAGTTGGATAAATATTGTGTGAACAAAGGGGTCCAGTGAGGCGTGAGCCAGCACGGGGTGGGTTTGAGTCTTGTTAAAGAATGGAGAGCACATGAGATGATACTTATTATCACTTTAACCATCGCCACATCCCAGCATGAACGAACGTGAACAGGGATGTCTAGGGTCCTGATGGACACCACCTCTGAATCCTGCTGATCTGTGATTGATACATGGCCGCCACCACCCCTGGCTGTTATCAGAGAGCCACAAGTTCCGCTTAGCAGGGATGATTCACGGCGCCCCCCAGAAGCTCCCCCTGACGGTAGCCTCTCAGAAGAGGTGGCCCCTTCTCCCCACATTGGTGTGGGGTTTCTCCTTCTGCATAAATGCTCCACGTGCTGGGAAGATGGGGCTTGGGCATCAGTCAAACACCAGCTCGAATCCTGAGCCCACCAATGCGGAGCTTTGTTACCTTTGGGTGACTCATGAAACCTCACTGAGCCTGTTTTCTCCTTGGAATAATGGAGGTACTTGCTTTGCACATTTGTTGGAGCTAACAACATCTAATGATCCCCGGGATACACTGCGGATCCTGCAAGACCCTCTCCACCATCTGCACCAATGGCGAAGACTTTGTCTCTGGTGACACCTACTGGTGCCTGGTCCGTGGGGAGGAGGAAACCCTGAGACTTCTGGAATCGCAGGGTGTTGGAGCTGGAGCTTATGACACCCCAGTATCACAGCTAATTAGGACAGCGCCCCCCATGGCTGCATCGCTCACCCACCACTGGGGTGGCCTTCTGCTCCGGCTCGTGCACCCCGAAGCACTCTGCAGCTCAGCAGCCGGGAGAATCCTTGAGAAGGTGAGAAGCCTGCTGGCTCAAGGCCCGCCCTTGGTTTCCGTTTAGCTTAGTATGAATCCAAGCTGAGCACCTCGGTGACAAGACCCCACATGGCCTGGCCTCCTTCAGTGTCCTCTTACCTGGGCCCCTTCCTCCATGCACTCTCTGTTCTGGGACCCATGGAGGCCCTTACTGGTCCTTCTGCCTTGGACATTCTTATCCTGCAGGCTAGTTTCCATCCTAGGGTCTCTGTTCACAAGCCACCTCCCCGCAGGGCTGCCCCAGTGTGTGGCTTCTGCCCCCAAGCCCGCCCCTGCGTCACTCTCCTTAGCTCCCAACAGCGGCCATCAGCTCAAGAAATGAACAAAGACATGGGCCGATGGCAGGTCCTAGTTACGCCCGTCTCTCGCACTAGAATGTGAGCCCCACGAGGGCAGGGACCCATTTTTCTGCTCTTGTGTTGACACATAGTGAATGCAGATTTGCAAACTTAGACTTTCATCACTTAGCCACAGTGAGGGACACAGACAGGAGATGCAGCATCTCCATCCATCCAAGGCCCAGCAGCTACCCAAGTACAGTTTCCTTCCGCCCCTCACCCATTTGGGCATTGTCTGGGAAGAAAGCTGGGAGGGGTGGTTCCCCCGGGCAGAGAATCTCCGGCCTCGTTTTCTCACCAGTCTCTTACACCCTTCTGTCTAGTCTATGGGTCAAGGGTTGCTGCCCAGATGCCACTCCCCGGCCTCATGCGTTCCCTAGATCAGAGGCAAATCCAGCGCACACCCGTCCACATTTATCAGAACTGCTTTGTGGGGTTGTCGTGAGGGTTCGATAGCATAATATGGGTATAGTGTGCGGTTCTGGGTAGCTGGCATGCGTAGCTGATTGGCAGCTAGAAGTTGATAATCAAGTGATGCTCGTGGGCTTTCCAAGTCTGAGTCTGTGTGCTAAGGGACCAGAGGGTGGCTTTTAAAATGCGCTCCAGGATGCTCCTTAGAGACTGCGGTGGGCAAGACCGTGCCCCTGCCCCTTGTCTGTTCTACATTTTGGACTTTGGAGAAAGGTTCTGTTTAAGGAAAATCTTTCTCTCCCCTGCAATGCCCCTCCCCATCTCCCCATCCAAAAAAAAAAAAAAAGAATGTTTAATTGTGTACCATCATCTGTGTGGAAAGAGGTCTGCACATGACTCAGGGGTCCTGGCTCTGATCCCAGTTCTGTCTCGTCCGGGGGCTGTGACCATGGTCAACTCGCTTCCATTTTCTGGGCATCAGTTTTCCCCAAACATCAAAAAAAAAACCTCATTATTTCATCTCCCTCTCTGGTATGTGAGGATGAAATTCAGTGTCTGCCTCACCAGACAACCATTAACCAGACACTTATCAGAAAGGAGCCAGCTCTAAAGCCAGGAGCCTGGTGCAAACATTCCTCTGCCGCTTCAGCTGTGTGATGGTGGATAAATGACTTCCCCTCTCTGGGCCTCTCATTTCGTAGGTGGAAGATCACTACACTTCCAGAGCTGCTGTGAAAATCAGTTGAGCCAAGCGGGGGTGGGAGGGCTAAAGCACCTGAATTCCAGCCTGCGAATCACACCTTGGTGCTGAAAAATGTGACGTCTCCTCACTTTCCCTGTCTCCCAGGCTCCTACCCCAGCTTCCTAAGGGCTGCCTGGGATGGCCACGCAGAGCCCTTTTCATCCAGGGAAATGTCCTGCAGCTCTCCTTTCTCTTCCTTCTCTTTTGATTCACACCAAAGGGCTCTGAGAGGCCGGAGGTACATAGTGATAATTTGGGGTCTTGACATTCTCTCTCTCAGTGGGGTGGAGTTCCGGGGCTTCATCCGCTCACCAGAGAAGCGTTCGCTCTTCTCGCGTCCTGTGCGTCTGCAGCTGGACCACGCTGTGTACGTGGGTGGGAGGAGGCAGAGCTGTCAGCAGGCAGCCCCCGCAGGGCCAGCCCCGGACCCCCTGCGGGGCCCTAACTTCCTCCCATCTCCAGGGTCCTGCTGACGGGTCTGCCATACATGCGGGCAGTGGGACGTGTGATGGTCCAGCTGACGGGTTCTCCTCTGTTCCAACACCATGGCGGGGGGCGGAGCTGCCTGCAAAACGTTTCCCCAAAGCCAGGGCTCTGGTGTTTGTTGCTGAGAAAATTCTGAGCTAGGACGTGGCCTCTCCTTTCTTAGCAATAGAAAGAAAGGGCATCAGAAAGCGTCTGCAACAAACCAAGCTCTGTGGCAGATCACCATGTACTTTTACCTTAATTTCCCCCAAATTGGGCAAATTGTGATCATCATCTCCATTTCTTGGGCACTTATACGTGCCAGGTTAGAAACTGTGAGTAGTATACTCGTATAAGAGATTGAAGCCCGTGAGCGATGCTTTCTGAGCAAACTTGAGAATGCGGATCAGCAAAATGAAGGTGAAAATCACCCCAAGGGCCACACCACTGTCGACATCTTCAAGTGTATTCTTCTGGACTTATTTTAGGAGTTCCCTGTAAGTGGAGTGGTGTGGTGATATGAAGGAGACTTCTGGAATTACACTGAATCCTGTTCCAACCTCTTGCTAGCTGTTGACCTTGAGTAAGCCTCGTTCTCAGCCTCAACGTTCTTACCTCAAAATGACAGTGTTAGTACCGTGTACCTCGGAGATATTATGGGTCCACTTCCAGACCACTGCAATAAAGCAAGTCACACAAATGTTTTTGGTTTCCCAGTGCCTATACAAGTTTTGTTTCTATTATATTGCAGTCTATTGAGTGTACAATAGCATTATTTAAGAAAACAACGTATATACCTCAGTCAAAAACTACTTTATTGCTAAAAATGCTGACCATCATCTAAGCCTTCAGCAAGTTGCAGTAGAAACAAAGATTGCTGATCACAGATCACCGGAACAAATAGAATAATGAAAAAGGTTGAACTATTGACAGAATTCCCAAAATGTGACACAGAAACATGAGGTGAGCAAACGCTATTGGAAAAATGGCGCTGGTGGGCTTGCTCGACGCAGGGCTGCCACGAAACTTCAATTTGTAAAACAAAAATGCAACATCTGTGAAGTGCAATAAAACGAGGTGTGCCCGTCTGTCTGCAATATGGGGACCCTGACAGCAAAGGAAATGGATGATACAGGTAAAGTGCTGGTTAGTGAGAGCTCAGTAAAAGCCAGCAAAGATGTGCAGAGATGCATCCATTCAGAATATTGTTTGAGCCATTATTATATGCCAGACATCGTGCTGAAGACTAGGGTGTAGGGGGTGTGCGTGTGAATTGTTGATCAAATTTGGATTTGACCCTTCACATTACTTGTCATTCTGCAGGTCTACCCGGGTGAGGGAAGCTTAGCCTGAAGAAAAGGGGACTCTTTTAATCCCTGTCAACGACTTTTGTAAGCGAAAGGGGGCAAACTTGCCCTCCCGTCCTCAGTGTGGTACCCGATGCCTGGCAAGCGTCCAAGAAACGTTTGTTTGGTGAAGAAATGAATGATTGAACAAATGAACAGATTAATTCTGAGAGTGGTATTAGATGAAAAACTCTAAAGGAGTGAGAGGACAGTTTCAAGTTCTCAGAGATCCTGGTCCACGGCAGAGCTGTTCACGGGGGGAATGGCAGGCAGACAAACTCGTGTTGGGGGGCTGCCTGTGTGACGTCAGGAAGCCTCTGCTTCGGAGCCTTGGGGCCTCCGCTTTCCCATCTGTACTGTACTGTCAGATGGGGATCATCTCTGAGCCCCAGTCCCTGGTAGCCATCGTGTGGCTACTGTGATCATCAACACTTCTGACCCTCCTGCCAATCCCGGTGTTGGCTGGCTGGCCTCGGAGCCGCTGCGGAGGAACTGTGCCGTGAGGCTGCGGGGGGTCTGATTCATCTCTCTCCTCCTCCGCCTCTTCCCCTGCCCACTTGGAATGTCATCATCTCATCTGTGGGTAGCCGCGTTCAGCAGCGACTGCCGGGAGGTGATGGATGGGCAGTGACTGCTTCCTGTCTGGTACCCAGCAGGGCCTTCTGGGCATCCTTCCTGAGCTTCTCCTGGCCTTGCTGATCCCCTGCCTGGTCTCCAGCCTGCATGTTGAATGCACCTGAATTTTAAAATATGGCTTTCCACTTGGCAGAATTTACCTAATTCTCTACTGTTTAACCTCCAAACATTTTTTTTTTAAATTTGTGCAATGAGAAAAGGAACCTACCCCTGTGATGGCTGTTGTCTGGAAAGTACCCGTCCCAGTGCTTAGAGGACATCCTCTCAGTGCTGGCACTGCCATGTGACTGTTAGAGGAATATCCCGGCAACTCCGAAATGGGGGCAAAGGACAGACCAGAGGCTGGGTGTGTTTGTCTGCTCTGCAGAAAGACTGTCTAAGGATGACTGAAGGTAGACGGGCTTCAGAGACACCCTGTGCAATGCTGTGCATCCTGCCACCTATACAACATGCACCCTCCCATTTTGCCACCAAGGAAAGTGAGTCCCAGGTAAAATGGCTTGCTACAGGTCACACGGTTGATGCCAGATGCTGTAGGAGAGCCGTGCCTCACAGCTACAATAGAATTTTCCTCAGAGCAGCAGCTGTGAACAAAAGGTACCTGACATCTGCTTGATTGCTTCTAGTAAAGGGGAGCTCACTCCTGAGTGGAGGCATCTTTTTCTCCTCTGGGATTCCAGGAGGGTTTTAGTCATACAAGATCTGAGGGAAAATAAAGTGGGTAGAGAAAACTATGGAAACTAAAGTAAATGGGTAGAAAACTATGGCCCTAGAAAAGGATGCTTCCTAGCGGCCAAGCTCATGGTAGGCAGGTACTTCCCTTTCATCCCTCACATTCGAAGGAGAAAATGCAACCCACCGAAAACTAATTAGATACAATCCTGAATCCTGATAACTCATCTTTCTCTTGGTAAAAGGATTACTTCTCTGATTGATCCTAAATGATCGCCAGCTGGACCTGAGACTATTGGATGGCAACAATATTCTAGTCAGTTCCTTTCTCCTCTACCAGAAAACAAGGCATTTAATTTTACCAGAGTCTCATTAACTGGTTCTAGAAATCTGGGAGGAAAGCCAGCACCCAGATCCATTCAGTGGCCTTGGAAGTAAAGGCCACAGAGCTATTCAGCTGCTAGAAACAGACTCTCAACGTCAGCGATTTAAACAAATAGGTACTGGTAGAAAGAAAGAAAGGGATCTATTTTAAGGTATTATAAGGTATTGGCTCACATGATTATGGAGGCTGAGGTTTCTCAAGATCGGCTGTCTGCAAGCCGTAGACCCAGGAAAGCCCTGGTGGAAGCAGTGTTGAGTAAAGAATTAACTGAGCAGGTGTCTGCATCCTGCCCTTTCCACAGTCAGACCTTTGCCTGACTCCTGGGAGGTCACCTCGAAGCCCTTGGAACGTCTTGCCTAATAAGAACATTTTTGCTTACCTGGGACCCTAGGGCCATACCAGAGAGTCTATGGTGACAATGTGATTTATGGTGGGGCCTTAGCCATGTGATAACATCTTAGTTTCTGGAGGGGCTGGTCAGCCATGCCTACATCTGGATGGACTCCACAGTAAAAACCCTGGGCATCAAAGCCAGGGTGAGCTTTGCTGGTGGGCTCTAGTCCGTGTGGGTTGTCATGCCTCGCCACTGAGAATTAAATGCTGTCCACACAACTCCACTGGGAGAAGACACCTGAAGACTAGTCCTGGAATCTCCTGGACTCTGCCCTACATGTCTTTTCCACTGCTTATTTTAATCTGTATTTTTTCACTGTACCAAATTGTAACTCTGAGTTACAATTAGTAACTGTATTAAATTGTAACTCTGAGTTACAGTCATGGCTTTGCTGAACTCGGTAAGTCCTTCTAGTGAAACACTGTGACTGAGGGTGGTCTTGGGGACCCCAAAACACAGCTAGTCTATGAGCTCCTGGTGGGTAGCCTATTCCCTGTCCATATTTTACCCCCCGAGATGCCACAGTCAACGTTTAGCAAATGCATGGGAAAGGAAGAGGACGGATAAACATAGGCCCGTCAGCTCCCTCTGCCTTTGCTGTAGGAATAGAATGGTCCTCACAGTGTATGCTGGGGGTACCTTTCTCAAGGTGACAGCGAGTGACTTTTGTTCATTGATCTGCCGGTTTCCTCTTACTTTTCCCAGGTATGCTTTCCTCAGCATGTGGGTGGACCTCTTTCAGCATGCTGGTGGAGAAACCAAGGAAAGCACAGGTAAGAATCGACAATTCACATATCATTTACGTCCGCATATTTTTTTCCTGATTCTGACGTTAATTTTACCTGGATTTAGCATCAATAACCTTTTTCTCATCTTTGCCTTTGTCAGAAGTAATTATAAAACCATAAGTACTTTTCTGTGCGGGTTTTAACTCATTCCAGTGGACCATCTTAGGGTAAGCACAGGTCACATTTTCTGTTCAGAATTCTATAGAAGGTTTTTGTCTTAGGTTGGATTTTCCCAGGTGCCCCTACTCTGCAGGGAGCCTTGATAGTGCTTCAGGCCACTGGTTTCGGGGTCAGCGTGGATTCTGTACCCAGAGTGGAGTATGGTCACCAAACAAATGACCACAGTTCACTTTGGGAAAGGATGGAGATATCATTACTGCAACTACTTGACCTGGCATTGCAGGACCTTCCTTCATGAGACCTGGCCTGTCCTGTAGTTGATGCGTTTTGGGTCTTTGAATTGTCTCGGGTGTAAAAGCTGGGCAAGAGATTTTGACTTTCCATGGAGGTGGCTAACCCCAGTCTTATGATCATCCATCCTTGACCTTTTGTGATAAAATATATTAAACAATAGTTCTGCTACTGGCCCATCTCTCTGGCCGCCAAGATCATATATCCTTAGAGCCGTCTTCGTAGCTTCCTGCAGGTTAGGCGGCTTTATACATTTCCAGCCTCACAGCCCTTTAAGGCAATGCCCAGGTGACTTCTGAAGGCTGATGCGGCCCCTGGCCTCTGCTGCCCTGGGATTCTCTCATCTCTATTGCCACAGGAAGCCTGGCTCTGTACCAGCATCCCCTACTGTCACTCCAGCCTACAGTGGACGGCATCACCCAGGTCTCGAGCTGCGATCCTTCACTTCCCCCCCTGCCTTGCTGATGACAGGGGCCTGACACCCCCTCAGGAAAATTGCCAGCCTGCGGATTTCCAAGTCTCGCGGGACCTAATCCCTTCCATCATACCCACTTCTCCGAGCCTTTGATCTTTTCCTCTTCATCCGTCACAGCAGTTTTGGTGTCTCTGCTTCATTTAGGTGGGCTGTCAGTGTTTCCAAGCTTCCCCGTGGCACTCCGGTAGGATATTAGAATCATGTCCCAAGTCCCCCACAACGGGGTTACATCCTGTGTTGACAAATTCCTTCTTAACTAGCCTTATTATCTGTGCCTCTCCATCCAGCACTCCCAGGCGTGTCTTCAGGGCTCCTGCTGATACGCGAGAGCCACGCTCCGCAGCCCCTTTGGAGTAACATAATTCTTCTCATCCATCAGCCCTGGTGCCGTAGGCTCTACCCTAGAGGTGGGTCAGGCGGCTGGGAGCAGTGGTGGGACCAACCTGGAGAGCAAACATCGTCCCACAGGGGGCTCTGCCTTCTTGGAGTCTCTGGCACGGTTGGGCCATTTCTTCAGGGGCAGAGTGTTTAGAGGTTCTGGGAACTCAGGGTTTTCAGTACATCTGCCCAGATGTCCCCACGTCTCAATCTCAACTCCCCCCGCCTTCCCCATCAGGGCCCCCCGTTGTCATAGAATTGTCTAGGCTGATTATAATGATGACAGAGAGAAGCTTGAGTTAAATCCCGCGCCTGAACATCAGCTCCGTCTGCCCTCCTGCTGCCAAGCGATGGATGAGTCTTCAAATGCTGCCAAGAATGCCTCTGGCTCCCTCGCTCTGCTTTAAGTTGGTTGTAAACTGACCCAAGCCTGTTCCTTGCTCTTTGATGCATCAGTTTCTCCCTGCAACAGCCATGCACTTTTTTTTTTTTTTTGCGGTACGCGGGCCTCTCACTGCTATGGCCTCTCCCATTGTGGAGCACAGGCTCCGGACGCGCAGGCCCAGCGGCCATGGCTCACGGGCCCAGCCGCTCCGCGGCATGTGGGATCTTCCCGGACCGGGGCACGAACCCGTGTCCCCTGCATCGGCAGGCGGACTCCCAACCACTGCGCCACCAGGGAAGCCCAGCCATGCACTTTAACTTTTTCGTTCATGATTATTTCTCCCAGCAGGTGCACACCTGTCCACCTGCATTCCATCCCATCTCACCATAGCGTGCCAAGAACCATACTCCTCACTGGCCTGAGGGGTCCTCATGCCATCTCAGTGGTGGGTGAGCCCACCGCCAGAAGCCCATCTCAGTCTGCCTCTTGGGGTCTCTCCTGGTACAGCCATCCTGGGTTTCATCCTCTAGAAGCAGAGCCTGAGATAGAGATTTACGGAGGAAGAGCTCTTGAGAAAACAACTTGTAAACTCTTTGGAAAAAAACACGTAAGCAGAATATAGAATAGAATGCAGCTGAGCCAGGGTATAAAAGTGGGGGATGTATTGATCCCCAGGGAAGAGTCTAGGCTTCTGACTTTTAGAAGACAACGTCCATCCTGGTGCCCCCTCACTGAGCTGGGGAAATACACAAGGACGATGGCATTGGCGAGGTGAAGGAGGTAACCTTAGTTCTGCAGTTTCTCACCTGAAAGCCGTTAGACCCTTCGAGCACAGCCCGCCTCCCTACCTTCCTTCTTGCAGACCTGTCACTCGAGTGGTTTTCCTCAAACCCTGATTTATCACAAAGCTCTCTCCTAACTGACCAGACCTCTTAACATCATGCTCATCACGCTTCCCAGCACAGCAGAAATGTCCTACCTCTGCTAAAACATCGTATGTTTGGCAGCAGTGCAACGCCTACTGAGGCCAAAAGGAGTGATACCTGATTTTGTTTATTGTATTCTCTGTGATCTCTGTGTACTTCCTCACCTTGTTCAGCCGGTGAACTCCTACTCACCCCTCAAAGCCCAGCTCAAATGCTAACCACTTAATAACCCTGATCCCACCATATCATGATTATTCGCTTCCCCATCTGTCTTCCCATCCAGCATATAAGATGCTCAAGGGCAGCACCTACTCAGCTACATGCATTCATCTCTGAACTGAAGGCCTGGCAGAGTATCTGGCACTTCAGAAATGTGTATTGAATACGTGCATGAATCAATATATCAAAACGTGCGTGAATGATGAAAGGACGACATAGGAATAAATATAAGCACGAGTAAATGAAAGAATATATGTAGTTGTCTGCTGCATTTCTAGGTTTCAAACTGTTCAAATTCCCTATCATTCTTTTCCTAGATTTTGAACATAGCGCCAGGGTGTGAAGAGGCCCTGATGAAGAGTCTATGTGGTGACTGGATAGAATGGGACTCTAGTATTCAAAATCCACTGGGCTGATGGGCCAGCCAGATGAACCCAGAAGACTCCCTCCCGCCAAAGCTGAAGCTCCCAGGAGATAAATCACAAAGCTAGTGGGCCTCCATCAGCGCATGAAGAGGGAGCCCCGTCTGTACAGCTCCAGGCACACAAAGGGCCTGTCTGGTCCACCAGGTACTCTAATTACAATCCTAGTAGAGCAGCGGTCCCCAACCTTTTAGGCACCAGGGACCAGTTTTATGGAAGACGATTTTTCCATGGACCGGGGAAGGGGAGTGGTTCAGGCAGTAATGTGAGCACTGGGGAGTGATGGGGAGCGATGGAGAGCCGCAGATGAAGCTTTGCGCACTCACCCACTGCTCACCTCCTGCTGTGTGGCCCGGTTCCTAACAGGCCACGGACCTGGTACCTGTCCTCAGCCCTGCGGTAGGGGACCCCTGGACTAGAGAAAGTTCCACCCAGGTTGAGGCCTGGACCAAGGAATGAAAGGCTCTTCCTGTCAATTTAAAGACAATTGCTGGGCTTCCCTGGTGGCGCAGTGGTTGAGAGTCTGCCTGCCGATGCAGGGCACACGAGTTCGTGCCCCGGTCCGGGAGGATCCCACATGCCGTGGAGCGGCTGGGCCCGTGAGCCATGGCCGCTGAGCCTGCGCGTCTGGAGCCTGCGCGTCTGGAGCCTGTGCTCCGCAACGGGAGAGGCCACAACAGTGAGAGGCCCGCGTACCGCAAAAATAAATAAATAAATACAATTGCTAATAGGGGCAGCTTTTCTCCGTTGAATGGAATTCAGTCCCCAGAAGCATTCACATTTAGGCGTTTCCAGTAAATAGTTGAGGCTATTATTAGAATTTCTGTGGCCTGGAATGTAAAGATGGGAGTCTGCCTACTATAGGAGAAAAATGCCAGACGTGGGAACTTGGAGAAACAGACCTTAGAGTGGGCCCTGCTGCTCACCAGCTATGGGACTGGCCGGCAATTGATCATATGAGGGCAACAGGCCACAGTTTCCCTACGGCCGGGGCTGACTCCATGGGCGCGCGAGCCTTTGCGTGCTCAGAAGGGCCTGTGCCTGGTTTAACGCCCTGCTGTTGTCTTCTTGATATGTTCTCTGAACTTGTGTTTTGTAACTGAAGTCTGATGGGATAAGGGGACACGGGAGTCAGTAGAGGAGATTTACGCAACATGTCTGCCCACTCTCCTGGCTGCCCCATGGGCACACGGTGTCCACAGTGTCCCACAGGCGCAGAACGCCGGTGGGCCCTGCATGGGGGAGACCTCAGTGCGAATCAAACCAGCACAAGGAAAGCGTGTCCCATCTCCCACTGAGGAACCTGACGCTGGCAGCCTGGAGAAGCCACGCCTTCCCCTGGGACCAGAACTTGTTGGGAATGCCAAAGAAGGCCGTGGTGTTCCAAGACCCAGGAAGAACCAAGGAACCCTACCAGCTCCTTTCTTATTCAAGTGACTTTCCTGTTAATTAGTCAACCACTTATACTGAAAATGAGGACATGAATGGAAAGGGAAAGAAGACAGTCCATAGTCCCTTTTCCTTCCAATCTTTCCTAACTCATCGGTAAGACAAAACTAGAGAGTGTTTTAAGTGTGTGCCCGTGAGGGAGATAAATAGAAACAGGTGAGTTCATTTTATGCCGTGTTTTCATTATGCTGCTGTGGACCAAGAACGTCGCCTGCCGCAGCAGTTAAACAAAGGATGCTGCAGCCATCAAGCCATCGCATTACAGCTGCCTGCCCTCCACAGCGAGCCCCGAGGGAACTCAGGATGAGAAATCACAGGATGCTGGCCCCAGATGGCTGAGAGGAGTATCAAAGGAATGACTTCAGTGAGCCCAGACTCTTGCATCTTCCCACATATAGAAAAGCCCTAAATACCTTAAATTGAGATACCCAGTTTTCTTTAACAGTAATCTTTTGATGTTCCAACTACCTGGTCTTTGTTGCAAAAGCTCCTGAAGATCCTGGCTCCCCGCCTTGCCTATCTAGAGCAATCCCTCAGAGCTCTCTGAGATGCTGGGTCCCGGCTTAAGTCCTCAGCTTTTTCTGCTGAATAAAACATAACTCTCAACTTTTAGGTTGTGCTTTTTTTTTTTTTTCAATTGACACTGGTAAGAATGAAATACATAAGCATCTACAAGCTACGAAATAGCAGTTGTGTCACTTTGGTGATTCTGCCTATGAGTTAGATGCTCTGATACTGGCATTTAAAACTAGCATCGCACATTACAAAAAGAGAAAAATTCATGCTAATAGCTTACAGTTTTAGTTTTTATTTACCTGGAATGACATAAAAAGCAAGTAACAAACACCATAACAGGAGGGAACTCAGAGTGGAAAAAAGCTTCATTTTAGTATGTTGATTGGCACTTTTTTCCCGTTTTTTTTTTTTTTAAACAAGGGGCCCCGTATTTTCTTTTTGTATTGGACCCTGAAAATGACATAGCTGGCCCTGCTCCTGGTACAAATAGGGGGTCAGGTTAAAAGATTCCACTCGAACTATTCACAGTTCTATGGCTTTTAGTTAGTAAACATCTCACACAACGGGTCTGGAATGCTAATTATTTCAAGTTTAATTACAAATGTATATATGGTGCAAGTCTTAAACTTAACCACACACATCCTGGATCTTTCTTACCCCCAACCCCACATCCCATGGATTCTAGTTCATTCTACCCTTTGATCTCTCTCCAAGCCAACTACTTGATACCACTGCCCTGGCCACAGCCCAGGAGAAAGTCACCGTTATTTCACAGGAGCTTCTGCGATGGTCTCCTAATGGTCTGTTTCCAGTCTTGCCTTGAGCACGCCATACCCAGCTGGCAGAATGACGTCCTACAACGTGGCTCTGATCGTGCCTCCTGCCCTTCACAAGCTTAAAATCTTCCCATGGCTCCCCACTGCCTGTAGAGGGTGGGAGTCAAACAGCCCCATCCGGCCCCTCCTCACATCACCCCCAGGTGGTTCTGCCGGCCCTTCCACACCTGCCGTGAGTTCTTGCCATCCAGAAACAGCTGCTATTTCCAGAAGGAACCTGACCCACTCAGGCCCTGGGGCCTTTGCTCACACAGCTACGTAGCATTCCCCTTTACCTGATCAGCTTTGACCTATTCTTCCAAATTCAGATCAGGCCTTGACTCCTCCTGGAAGCCCTCCTTGACTTCTCAGCTGGGTGAGGAAAATAACCCGTGTGCTCCTATAGCATCTTGGACATCCCCAGCTGATCATTTCCCCATTACACCGAAATGATGGATTTATGTATTTGTTTTTCTCTCTAGATATTGAACTCATGGAAAACAGAGATTTTTGTCTTGTTAACTATTGGAATATGAGCTAATACAGGCACACCTCATTTTACTGCACTTCGCTTTACGGTGTTTTGCAATACTGTGGTGTTTTGTGTGTTTTTGTTTTTCATTTTGTTTTTGTTTTGTTTTGTTTTTTACAGCTTGAAAGTTTTGTGGCAGCCCTGTGTTGAGCAAGTCTGCTGGCCTGATTCTTCCAACGGCATTTGCTCACTTTGTACCTCTTTGTACCTCTTGGTCCCATTTTGGGAATTCTCAATATTTCAAACTTTTTCATTATTATATTTGTGATGGTGATCCGTGATCAGTGATGTTTGATGTTACTTTTGCAAAAAGATTATGACTCACTGAAGGATCAGAGGATGGTTAGCATTTTTTAGCAATAATGCATTTTTAAACAACACTTTTTTTAGACATAATGCTATTGCACACTTAACAGACTACAGTATAGAGCAAACATAATTTTTATATGCACCGGGAAACCAAAACATTCATGTAACTCGCTTTTTAATTTTTTTTTTCTGCATTGGGTCTTCATTGCTGCGCATGGGCTTTCTCTAGTTGCAGCGAGCGGGGGCTACTCTTTGTTGCGGTGCGCGGGCTTCTCATTGTGGTGGCTTCTCTTGTTGCGGAGCACGGGCTCTAGGTGCACGGGCTTCAGTAGTTGTGGCTCGTGGGCTCTAGAGCGCAGGCTCGGTAGTTGCGGCACAGGGGCTTAGTTGCTCCGTGGCATGTGGGATCTTCCCGGACCAGGGCTTGAACCCATGTCCCCTGCATTGGCAGGCGGATTCTTAACCACTGCGCCACCAGGGAAGTCCCACGTGACAAGCACTTGTGGTGCTTTGGAACTCGAGCCGAGTTGTCTGAGGTGTGCCTGGAGTAGAAGGCATTAGTGGATGAATATCCATTGGATTCCTTTCTTCTGTCTCCACCTGCTCTCTCTTCTCAATTTTCTTTGAACAAGAGTGCCCAAACAAACAAAAATGTACACTTTTAGGAGTAAATGAAACCTCCTTCCAGCTTACCATCTAGTGAGAGGGAGAGAAATGACCAGTGATGTTTCTGTACACCCTGAGTTGTTACAGATTTGAAGCAGCTACCCCTGTGGGGAGTCAGGGAAGACCGTCTCCATGAGGACCTTCCAGGATGAGCGGAGAGGCACACAGTGGTGCCGGTCACAGAGGAGATGCTATCCATCCATAAGCAGTTAAACCTCCCCCAACAGGTCTCGAAGCCACGTGATTTGGTGACTTTGGGGCTTGAGTGAGACGCCTTCTCATCGTTTCTGCATTAAACAATTGCCTCTTTATCTCGCGGTGCCTCAAATCAGGAACATTTTTCATTTTCCTTCCTGTGGCCCTTATTTATTTCAGACAATTCATCTTTCTCTCTGTGCCCTTTGCTGCCACCTCGTTAATTGCTAGTTGTTCAAAGTTTTTCACGTTTAAGTTTACTTTTTTATTCCGTATCCAGGAAGCACAGCTTGAAAAAAATTTGTGGTAAGGTATACTAGAAATACAGCTTTTTTTTTTTTTTTAAAATACCTTTTCTTCTCCTCTCCATGAAAATGTTGAGGGGGAAAAATGTCAGCCTAAGGTGGGGATTTCTAGTCCATTCACTGAGGGTGTGAAAGGAAGGGGCCCCTGCTTTGTGATCCTAGGGCCCACAGGCAGGGGCCTGGGATGTGTTTACACCCAGATCTGTAAGGAAATGAACTCAGCCCCTGTTTTGTTTTGTTTGGGGTCTCTGAAGGTCCCAAAGTTATTTAACGTGATATAATAAGTTCCATCTGAAAAACGGAAAAATCTGGGGAAGAAAGATTATTTGAAAGGATTCCGTATAGTTATTTTCAGAGAATCAGATAGTAGACTGGGAGGGGCCCTACAGGCTCCAGTCTGCGATTCACCAGCAGCTTCATATCCCTCTGCCCTGAACACTCCTCTGGGGACCATCACTCGACCTGTTCCTAAGAGGTTTAGGCCTCTGTCCAAAGCTCCCTCCCCAGTCAGGTCCACCTGACCGTATGATCATTCTCACCTGATCAATCTGCAAACCCCACTCCCACTGACTGATGTGGCTCTTGTCCCTGCTTGAAATTACATATATATATATTTTTTATAACCATGTTCACTACTGGTCTCCCCCCAATAGATTCTAAACGTTCCATGAAAGCAGGGACTTCGTGCTGCTGCCCACTTGTTCTCCACGGTGGGCACTCAGAAACATCTGGTGAATAAGAAAGCAAAAGAATGATGTCTTGGTTGGAATTTAGCATTCGCAAATACTTCCCTATGTGAAAATGACAGTGATGTTGAGAACAGTAAAATAATCACTTTTAAACTATGACTTATTGGCTATTAACTAAGTCTCAGGCACTACGTAAAGGGATTTGTGTGTGTCATCCGACTTCAGCTTCATAACAATCCTATGGGTTTCACATCACTATTTCTCCCATTTTCCAAATGAGGAAACTGAGGCTCAGCAGAGTCTGGGGACTCACCTGAGTTAACACAGATATGAAGTAATGAGCACGGACCATAACCCACACCTGACTCCAGCGCTCCAACTTTTCACTCCGATGCTAGACACGGCTGCTGCCGGCCCCCCACTTCTTACACGGAGCGTAACATGAGCCCTGCGCCTTAGGGCAACCTCCCGGAACTGTCCACCGAAAGGGCTCATTTCACTGTAAAATAATATGTCTCAAAGGTCTCATCGAGTGCCCTCTAAGCCACAAACAGCATCAGAAGGGGGTTTCGTGGGGAGGAAGCACTCAGGAGACAAAGCTGAATGAACTTCAGCTTGTTCAAGGGCAGCCTGCCCACCCCCCCACCCTGGCAAGGTCAGGACGGGTCTGGCAGATTTTGCAGCACCATCAGATGCGAGGGGAGTAATGATGATGACAGGAAGGTACAATCACAAGAAAAGCAATGCAGTTTTGACTTGTTGTGTGATGTTATGTGCTTTATGTACCTTATTTCAATGGAATCTCCCGACAGCCCTGGGAGGTAGGAATCCTCAGCCCCACATCGCAGTGGTCCAGCCAGCTCGGTTGCGTTATGTAACCAGGCCACGCCCCCCAGCTAGGAGGAGACAGTGCTTGCATTCAAACTCCTTGCCAACCTCCCCAAAGACTATGCCGCTTCACTCCACTCCCCCAACGCACATCATGTCCTCTATTAAAATTTTTTCTTAATTATCTTTCATTTTATGCAGAACTGTGAGCACAGTTCTTTCTCCCGTTCTTCTGTTTAATATAAAATAATGACCCTTAAACTCTGCCAAATAATAAGAAAAATTCCAATGAATTTTTAAAAAATAGAAAAAGAAAAGGAAAGTGGTAGGAAGGAAAACCACAGATTGTCATTTTGCTCCTATGGCCAATTCTCGTGTGCAAATAAATGTTAACAGTAGACACCCTGACGGAGTAGCATGGCCTTGACCCTGACCCATGACCTCCACCCACTGTTGCCCAAAATTTGTTGGCAAGCGCAACTTCTTCATTTCCCCCTCATGGCTTCCTAGAGAGAAATGGAAGTTACGTGGCTTCTTACTGTGTCATTTATTTTTCTCACTGAATGTGCCTTTGAACATGTGTATTTTCTTTATATATTTACAGCTTAATTGATATCTGTAGAACTGCACACGTTAAATATGTACAATCTGAGATTGAACAAGTATAAATATCCATGATACTGTCATGACAATCAAGGTAATACACACACTAACACCTCCCCAAGTTTCCTTGCATCCTTTTTCGTTGTTTGTTTGGTTGGTTTTTTGGAAGCACACGTAACAGATCTACCCTCTTAATTTTGAGATGCACAGAATTGTGTCATTAACTGTAGGCACTGCGCTGGCAAATCTCTGGAACTTATTTATCTTGCACGAATGAAACTTTATACCCACTGGAGAGCAACTCCTCCCGCCCGCAGCCGCTGGTCAGCACCGTTGTATTCTCTGCTTCCGCGACTCTATTTTAGGTTCCTCTTCTAAGTGGAATCATGCGTTTCTGTCCTTCTGTGCCTGGCTTATTTCACTCAGCGTCACGTGTTCCAGATTCACCCATGTTGTCCCTAATGGCAGGATCTCCTTCTTTTTCAAGGCCGAATTCTTGTAATTGCCAGTTTTCAGGTTTATTCTTTTTATTCCATCTGATTGTCTGGTGAAATTCCCCACCTCGTCGTGTGTTTTCTTACCCATAATGCTTACAGTTCCTTTGAAGACCTTGTCCCCGGGGATTCCAGCCAAGTCCCCAGAGTCTGTTCCTACTGTCCTTGTTTTCCCTTTTGATGCTGTTTGTTGACACGCCTGGTGATGTTTCACAGTAACTGCCTGCCTGTGCGTACGGAATGTCATGGAGCCTCCGAGGGTGTCTCCTTTACCAGGTAGACCAAGTGAGGTCAAATCACCTGAGATTTCTCTCTGGTGCTTGTAAGGCTATTTCAACCTTAGATTCATCCTGACTCATGGGTTTCAGCTGATGACCTGGCGATTTTATTAGGACCCATCCTCCATCGTGGGCTGTAAACTCCAAGTCTTGTCTTCTCAGCACCTTGAGATCACGCTTAATCTTATCCCATTTCTTCAGTGGCTTATTCTGCACTCCGTAGGCCCTTGCCTGCTCGCTTTAAGAACATCAACACTTTTAGAGAGACCAGATGAGTGTCGGGCCCACCACTCTCTGGATCCTAAGTCCTGGCTGCCTCGACAGCCCCAAATTCCATTTTTTCTTTTGTCTCTCCTGCCCCGTGAGACTTCCCTTTCTGCTGGCTTCTCTGCCTTCTAGCAGCAACCCGCTGCCGGTTCTTGCATATGGGACCCTCGTCTGCTCACCCTGAAGTATGAATCAGCAACTACACAGAGGGAGAGGCAGGTACAGAAGGTGGGCTTACTTTTCTGCAGTTCCCCGCTTGCAAAACTCTTGTTCTTTGATCCTGAGTGCTGCCGTAGCTGTGTGCCACCCGTGAGCAGAGCTTTCAGCATCCTATCTGGATTTTCTATTTGTTCCTGGCTCTTTCACTGCTGTGTCTCCAGCCACTCCTTCATGGCTGGAAGCAGAAGTTCTCAGGAGAGATTTCAGTACAGCAGGTGGCATTTCTGGTAAGTCCAGAAACAGAGCTGATCCAGGCAGGTCATTGGGCAGCTCCACAAAAGGAGCCACAAGAGGTACGTGGAGTAAAACCACAAATCAAATAAGGAGAGATAGTGAGAACTGAGCTGGGAACAGGATAGTTCAAAACGAATGGAGAAGCTGGTACTTCCCAGCGGCCCTTGTAAGGAGCAGGAAATTACACCGGAGAAGTGGTCCATCATCCCCATTGAAGGACCATGAACAACAAGGCAGCGTCTGGGCTTTTCCCCCATAATCAGAAGCAACCAAAGGAGTTTGACCCAAACTGGAATTTCTGGGAATAGTTCTTTTAGCAGAGAGACCCACTGGGCACTTCACCCTCAGAACTGAGACGGGAGAGGCTGGAAGAATTGGGGAAAGTCAGGAGGTTAACGCAGGATTTCGAGAGTTTGCAAAGATGTGTTTCAGGGGGTGACAGCAGGACTGGGTAGGAAGGGAGAAGTGGATGGGACCTTGGGGCTCCTATAAGCTTTTCCTGAGCTTCACGCCGCACCGTCCGTGAGTCGTGTGGGTCTTAGGATGGACGTAACTCCTCCTGCGAGGGAAGGAGCTGCCTGGACTCGTGTCCGTGGAGTTTATAAAAGGCAGAGGCGCACTCAGAAGGCCACTTCTGCTTTCTCATCTATCAGCAGGTGCTTTCCTTTGGGACAATGGTTCGAGCCTGAAAGCAGTTACCTGATGACCGTGCATCTTCTCAGGAGAGCCTGGCAGGCAGGAAGCCTTGCGAGGGAGCAGTCCCGTGATTAATTCTCCAGCCTCCAGGGACTTGCAGGTTCACAGAGGCGGTTTCAACAGCCCACAGGGGCTGTGTTTTGTCTCAGAGGGGCGTTCACATTAGCTAACCACACAGGAGTGGGTACGTAAATCAAACCCACTTTATTACGTTACAGTGAACAACAGCCCTTCACACTCGTGTTGGTGTGACAAGCCCATTATCTCCCTGTAGGTGGAGAGGGAGAAAGCTGCCGAAATACCGAGAACCTCTGAACAAATCCATAGAGGCAGAATTATGAATTCAGGAAACAATCAGATACAGGCACAAATGTTTCTCACGGTGTAATTTGTGAGTGAAACTGGAAACCATGAAAATGTCTTGCAGCGGGGGAACTGGTAAAATTGTGGTATAACCAAATAGGGGTTATAGCCTGCAATGATTTCAATTTATCTTTGGTAAAATAGGTAATGATAGATAAAATGCAGACAATATTTTCATCTTACAAAGCAGACTGGAAAGTCTGTATCAACATTGAATGTGTGAGGGCGGGCAGGGGAGAGAGAGAAACTGGGGGGAAACGCCTGAAATTTTTAACATTATTTATCCCAGGGCGACGGTCCTTATATTAATTTTCTACTTATTCCACAATGAACATATGTTATGTTTATACTTATAGGAAGTATATTTTTATACTTTCTAAAATGCATGTTTACACATTTCATATTAAAATATGACAAAAGGATATTGAAAAAATTTGCAACAGCAGAGTACCCTAAAAAAAACATTTAAAACGAGGCAGACCTTGTTTAAATCAACACTCTGCCAATTTCTAACTCTCAGATCTTAGGTTTTAAAAGGCAGTTCACCATTCTTTGAGTTCTGTTTATTCAAAAACGGGGAATCATGAGAAGTCCCTTATGCAATTTTTGTGAGATAAAGTGCAAAAGCCCTTAGCACATCATCAATGCTCAAATAGGGAGCTGTTATGATTACTGTCAGAGAACCATGATAATATTCCAGTTTTCTTCTCTGCAGGGACTCATGCAGATGTGACTTGTGACTCAGAGCGAAGGATGCTGATTGGGTGGCCTGGCCCCAGGGTGTGGGGCTGCTGGGGTCCCAGGGTTTGGGACACCGAGGCCCGGGGCAGCACCCGCTGGCAGGGCCACTGTTGGCCTCTACAGCTCTGCTTTCACTCTGTGCTCCGTGGACCAGCCTCTCCAGCTCTGAAAGTTCTTTCCTGTGCACGATGATGATGACGATGATGACTTGAGTCGAGATAGGCAGGCATCGTTTCTCCTTCAGCCGAAAGGGTGGTCTCCGTTCTCATCTATTCTCCATTCTTGGGGACAACTCCCTGAGGACCTCAGATCTCACCTTATCACCACATTCAAAACCCAGTAACGCAAACATGGCACCACCTCTGAAATCCCCACACAGGAAGCACATATTCTGACCCAAGTCCTGGCAGGACTGGCATTTGGACTCCCTCTGACTTCCAGCCCAGTCCTCAGCAACCCTCTCTCGCAGCTGGGCATCTACTTAAACAACGTTTAAACTCAGGCTCTGCCTAGTCTTAGCTGATGATTTGGGGTGAGTCACTTCCCTGGGCTTGGTCTCTCCTGAGTCTCAGATCTCCCCACCTGGCAGGGCCTTTATGCATCATCTTGTCCAAACTCCTCGTCGCGTCGGGTGAACAGTCACTCTGCCCCCGGCCCCGTCACTCTGCAGCCCCATCGATCAGCCTTGGCCCGCCCTCACCCCTCTGCCAGGGAAGTGGGGGCTGGAACCTCCCAGGCCAGGAGAGGCAGTGGTGACTCATGAGTATGGAGGGGGCCCCCCTTCGCTGAAGAGTCAGAAGTTCTCTCTGCCGAGGAAATTCATCAGTGTGGAGTCTGACTCCCCAAGAAATTATATTTCTGATTTTAGTTTTCTGTTATCGACCTTTATTTTGCTAATTTCAGCTATGAGTAACATGTATGGGACACCCACTCTATGCTAACCAAGGGCAAGGTATGCTATTTTTATCTAATTCCTATATCAGTGCTTCAGGAATATTAATGTTATCCTTATTTCAAGGAAGAGGATATTTACTTTGGAGATGGGATTGAGGGATTTAGAGGTGGCCAGCTGTCAGTGCAGCCAGTAAGTGGGCTGTAAAATGCAGTGGATGATTTTTATTGAAATAAGCTGGGACTCTTTCTAAAGGCCACTTTTTCCCTATTACAAGTGAGGAAACCGAGGTTTCAAGGTGGTAAGTAAGAGGTCTCAGGTTCTCACATTTGAAGAGCAGTTCTAGGACTCAGAGCTGCTCTTCCAGGTCCAGGAAGGATGCTGCCTCTCCTTGGCATCTTTCATCATGTGCTCTGAGACTACTGTTTGAGGCCATGTCACTGGGCCTCTTCCGCTCATTTTCGAAGCTAGCCTCCACTATGCTCAGCGGTGTCCACAGATCTAGGCGTGTCCGTCCATCATTACAAGGTTTCATAGGAGAAATCTGCCTGAATAGCAAGATCAGGGAGTGATCCCCAAAGAGAGACCTGCAGCCTGAGCTGGGGATGTGGAAGCAGAGAAGAGGACAGTGTGGACCCAGGCGGACTTGGTGAGAGGGAGGGAGGAAGCAGAGGCAGGCTGCTTTCCCGAGTACCTGCAAAGCAAGCTCAGGTGTTTGTTTGTTTGTTCATATCTTGTTATTACTGGTCACCTCCCTTGCCCTCATCTCCTGTCTGTGGGAGTTACTCTCTGTCTTCTTGGTTCCCGACTAGAGTACTTGGAACAAACTTGGTGTGAGATTCACCATAGTTCAGATCAGACACCACGTCCGATTATATTGTCTGTATATTCAGAGTAAATGGGCATACAGTAGGTGCTAACAAAAGCAGTACTAAGAGGAAAGTTATAGCCATAAAGGCCTACATTAAGAAAGATATCACATAAACATGCTAACTTTATACCTCAAAGAACTAGAGAAAGAACAAACTAAGCCCAAAGTTAGCAGAAGGAAGAAATAAGATTAGAGCAGAAATAAATGAAATAAAGGCTGGAACAATAGAAGAGATCAATGAAAATAAGAGCTGGTTTTTAAAAAAATGATAAAATCAAGAAAAAATTGATTCACATAAATAAATTTAGAAATGAAACAGGAGACATTAGAACAGATGCCACAGAAATACAAAGGACAGGAAGAGAACACTATGAGAATAGAGTGGTGGAGGGAGGGGGGATTGTTTTTCAATGGGTATAAAGTTTTTGTTATGTGACATGAATAAATCCTAGAGACCCACTGTACAGCATAGTAACTTTAGTTAACAATAACCACAGGTTAAAAGTAGGTGCACTTTAAAAATATGTATACTTTAAAATATGTTCAGAGGAGAGATCTCATATTAAGTGTTCTCACCAGAACAAAACCAAAATGCACAAAAGAACACAAGGACATCTTTGGAGGTGAGGAACACGTTAGTACTTTGGTCATGGTGAGGGTATCACAGGTGTAACCATATGTCCAAACTCATCAAGATGTACACATTAGAGGTATGCAGTTTTTTGTATATCAGGCATACCTCAATAAAGCAAATGAACAATGTGTTGAATAAATGAGCAAATGAAAAAGAATCCCAGCCTCCATATATCCAGATTGTGAGCTGAGGACCAAAAGGCAGCTCCATTCAGTGTAAAGACCGCAGATTAGCACCAGGCAGACTTGACTTCAAATGCTGGCTTTGACTCATATTAGTGGCTCAACTCTTTTGAGTCTTGTTTCCTTTTCTCTAAAAGAGGATAATGATCGTTCTTACCAATAAGATTGTTGGGAAGATAAACGTTAGCTCTTGTGTATGTTATTCTGTGACTAGGATTTTCAGTATCATGACGACAGTGATTAAACCTGGTCAACGGTCCTGGCCTGAGTTGGCTGAGTCCGTCAGAGGGGCTGGGAGAGGGGCCAGGGGCTGCACTGGCCTGCACTAGACCCTCTCCAGATGCCTAGTCTTTGACCTTCAGAAATACAACCGCATAAGCAGAGGTGGACGTTGGTGGAAGCCTGCCTCCTGGGGGCAGCTGACTCATCTGGGTTACAGTGATGTGGAGGGAGGATTCCACCAGGCTATGCAATCTGTGAGTAGAAAAGGACGTGGGTGGTTTTGTTGCCTTTTCTAAATTGTGCTATTTCCACTGAGTTCTAATTCACTGAATCCTGAGGGACCCTCTGCTCTAGAGACCAGAGCCAGACTTGATGGAAGAACACAGGAGGGGAATGCCCGTGGCTGCTGCTTCCTGGGCATGCAGCGCCCTCTGGTGGCCTAGAGCCCAAGCGTTCACTCCGCTTCCTTTGTGCAGGTGTTGCGGCTGAAGGGAGGCTCCTGAGATTTCCGCCATCCTCTGGGCTGTCTTGCTTCCCTTGGGAGCCTGGAGATCTACGAGGGAAGGAGGACAAGGGGAGCCCTCTCGTTGTACTCAAATGTGGCCTCATGTAATGGCTCTGGGCTGTGCCATGAACTTGCTGGGTGATCCACAATTATGTGCCTGGGCTCCTTGAGTCTCAGTTTCCTCGGAAGTGTGTTGTGAGATTAGAGAGGACAGATAGTGCATGTGGAAGCACCCTGAGCAATTCCTAACACCCAGTAGATTCACATCAAACAATCAGTTACCCTGACTTCAACATTTTCCTTTCTCGGCTAGATGAAATTGCTACAGTCCAGAAAAAAGTCTCAATCTTTCCATAGATGTTAGCTAAGTGCTGAAGAGTGAGGGGTTCACAGGTCTCTAAAACCTGCCCCCGCAGGAGCTCATAAACCTGACGGAGAGAAAGAGCTGTGCAAGAAAATAACTTTGTTTTTAAGATGGTTGCGTAAAGGTTAATCTTAATGTATCGTTAAGCTTGCTAGGCTATGTTCTCAATATAGTCCCATCCTTGCTTCAGAGATGGAAGAGAAGCTAATAGTCCTAAATTAACCATACCCAGTCCATAGGGTACCTATGAGAGGGAGGTGGCAGCAATAGTCACACGAGCAAAATCCCTTAGGGGTTAACTTGAATCTACTGCATCTCGAAAAGAACAATTAGGGAATTAAATTAGGTATGCCATGGCCTTTGACCCAGTATTACACTCCCAAGAAATTATTCTAAGCAAATAATTTTGATAAAAATTTAAAAAGCAATTAAAGTCACATACAGAGGATGTTGTTAACAGGACTTGGTAAAGAACACAAAAAGATGGACATAATCTAATGGTAAATAGAATTACATCAGTCAGAGGGACTATTACACAACCATACAAAGTTAGAACTAGGAAGACACTGAAAGAAATATGTATGCAATTAAGTACAAATAAGAGCAGAGTATAGGGCTTCCCTGGTGGCACAGTGGTTGAGAGTCCACCTGCCGATGCAGGGGACACGGGTTCGTGCCCCGGTCCGGGAGGATCCCACGTGCCACGGAGCGGCTGGGCCCGTGGGCCATGGCCGCTGGGCCTGCGTGTACGGAGCCTGTGCTCCACAGCGGGAGAGGCCACAGCAGTGAGAGGCCCGCGTACCATAAAAAAAAAAAAAAAGAGCAGAGTATAAAGTTGCACATATTTACACGTAAAAAGGATGTATATACAATGAAAGAAACTAATATATTAGGATAATGTGATTTGGGACATGGTCTTGTACTAACAATATAAAAATTGAGGCTCGTACTTTTATATAAAGATGCATACAAATTTTATGTAAAGATCTTAATCCTAAAACAAAATGGATAATTTAAAAATACAGTTTATTCTCAATTGTGCAAGAGTGAGGACAGGATGTGATGTGACTTCAGAATGGTGACAGACCCCTTCTGGATTGGGTGGTTTGGGCTGCCATCTCGGAGTTGGTGACACGTTTCCTGAATAATGAAAGTAGAAAAGCTGTAGTCATCCCTGGAGATGGAACAGCCCACGGATTAAGAACATAGGCTTTGGAGCCCAAATGCCTAGATTTAAGTCCACACCTGGTTTGCTGTTCCACTTTCAGCAATACTTAAACCCTTGTGACTCAGCATCCTTCTTGGTACTGTTAGATCGTAATAGGACTTGTCTTAAACGGTTCTTGTGAAGCTTACAGAAGTTAATATTATACACGGAAAGAGCCTATTATGTAGAGTTAGCGTTATTTGATGTCTTAGTATCATCACCATCATCTTCTCATCACCATCACCATGTAGTTTGAGTCGAGTGAGGGCTAGGAGAGGCTTTACAGACTGAAAAGGCTTGGATATGGGACAGCGTTAGCTTTTAACCAATCCCAATTTCCACGGAGTCGACAGTAATAGGTGATGTTACGGAGCAGGTCTGGGAGGTGTGTAAGTGCCCGAGTGCCTGGACTTTATCCCATAGAGACCTTTGAGATTCACAGGGAAGTTGTGGGGACAGGAGGCAGCATGTCCCCTAAAGACATGCTTATGTAAGCCATCAGCAACTCAGATGTGGCTGGGGGTCAGCATTACCAAGAAGCCATTTCTTCAGCATCTTCACTGAGCTGCATGGAGCAATAAATAAAACCTCATATGGATTTTATGCTCCAATTTCACGCTTGTGAGGCTGGAAAAAGTTCAGTAAGCAAATAAAAGAAATTCAGCTGAATTTTATTGAGTTACTTGACTCAGCAACTAACTGAGTTAGTTGGATTGCACATCCCTGAGTCCATTGTCCTTTATAGGGCCATAAACATGGCAGGGGATGAGAGTGGGGAAAGGGGAGTCTCCAAGCTGAGACAATAGCCAAGGATGTTCTATGTTCAGAGGCAGCTACTTTCCTATGGCTTTTCCGAATGCTCCAGAACAGAGTCCCAGATGCCTGGTGCAGCAGGAATCAGCATATGTGTGTTCTACAAGCAAGCACCAAGGCCCAGTGCAATGGCTCACCACACAGGTAAGGGGGCTACGTATGGGCTGGCCAAAGAGTTCATTCCGGTTTTTCCGAACGACATATGCCGCCAACCTGAATGAACTTTTTGGCCAACCCAATCGATGATCAGGAAAGAGAACCCAAGGCTCAAATTAGGAAGGCTGTGCAAGACATGGATTCATATCCACCAACTGAGCATGTGTGGGGCAACCACCGGGGCCTCAGGCAAGTCTGGTTCTAAATCCAGGTCTTCCGAGGTCCCTAACACTGCTTTGTCCATCGCAAGTGTTGCTTCGAAATCTTCAAGTTATGAGAAGCAAAAAAGGATCCTTCCCACGCTGTCACGGACTTCGAGGCAGGTGATCTTGCAGAGGTGTGGTGACCCAAGTTCAGCCGCTGGTTTAAGTAGGAGCCGGTACCTGAGAGCCTGAGCCGGTACCTGCCTCAGCCCCGCCCCGAATCCATGCCCCACAGCACGGGAGAGTCCTGCGGTTTTCAGGGCACCACATGTCTTTTTGAACTTTGTTTTTCATGCCAAGCAGTTGTAACAGGAAAACTAGTGTTACAGTCTTTGGAGTTACAATCTCCAGATGTACCACTGATTGGATGAATATTACCTACTTGGTGCCAAACCTCTGTTAGATGCTGTGTAGACCAAGGAGGATAAGTCCTATTAACTAGTTGATATGATTAACTCACCACTGTGTACCTGAGGTTAAAAAAGGAAAAAGGAAAATGACCTGATCCTAGTTCGTTCCTGGAAGGACCTCCCCATCTGTAAGAGGAAACAGTGACCAGGAGCCACAGTTAAATGGATGTAACAGGGTGAGGGCTCTGATAGCCTCAATGGAAGCCCAGAGCAAGAGCAAGTACATCCCCTTGGGGAAGCAGATGCAGGCCCGGATTCTTCCTGGAAGAGGCAACACTATAGCTCAGTAGAAGTTAAGCTCAGGGTTTCGCAATTTTAGCAGTACTGACATTTTCGACTGGATAAATCTTTGTTGCAGGGGGCTGTCCTGTGCATTGTAGGATGTTTAGCAGCACCCCTGGCCTCTACCCAGTTGTGAAAACCAAAAATGTCTTTAGACATTGCCCAGTGTCCCCCCTCCCACTGAAAACCACTGATGGAGCTCCATGAAAGCAGGTGGGAAAGTGTCTAGAAAACAGAACTGAGTTTTATTCGTAGGGAGTCCTTGTGAGGTTTTAGAGCCATCCTGCCTTGAGGCTCACCTGGCAGAGGCAGTAGCTAGTGGTGACGTCCCCGCTCAACTCAGCATCTAATCAGGCAGGAGGTCTCGCGCCAGTCACTGGTCTGATCCTGCCTGAGGTGGCTTTCCTCGAGAACAGCCGTAGCGACCCCTGGGGCTTCCTGCAAGCCCCACGCGGCTACACGGCTCTGTGACGACAACGTCTCCGATTTCAATGTGACATGGGCTTCCACTTACAGTGTAAACAGCATGTGAGCAAAGGGACTTTGAAAACCAGAAAAATCCAGGTTCTGGTTCAAAGTGAAGTTATGTTTGAAATTCTAAGATTCAAAGACGTTTCGGAGCCGGAAGTCGACCGTGGAGGCTATCTGGTCCGTTATATGGGTGCGTGATGGAGGGAAGGGAGGAGCTCAGACAACAGTCTTTTCCTCAAAGACCCTCTGCCCCTCAGCGGTGAATCTGTTTGGGCTCCAGACACCAGAAGAGGCCTTATACTTCCCTGGGTAACAGTACAGGCAAAATAAATGGTATGACAGGGACAAGCGACACATCCTGTTTCTCCCATTCTTTCTTAAGGCACACAACGGAGGCATTGGCAACAGCAGGACAAAGACCTGCGGACCGTCAAGAATTGGTTGAGGGCTTCCCTGGTGGCGCAGTGGTTGAGAGTCCGCCTGCCGATGCAGGGGACACGCGTTCGTGCCCCGGTCCGGGAAGATCCCACGTGCCGCGGAGCGGCTGGGCCCGTGAGCCATGGCAGCTGAGCCTGCGCGTCCGGAGCCTGTGCTCCGCAACGGGAGAGGCCACAGCAGTGAGAGGCCCGCGTACCGGAAAAAAAAAAAAAAAAGAATTGGTTGGCCAACACTTTGATGTTACGTGGTAGAAAACAGTGATTTCTTGCTTAAAAGAAGGCATTGTATGGAGACAGTAACTGTCATGGAGCCATTACTACATGACATTCCAACCTGAGCGTCAGCAGACCTTCTCCTGAGCTCCCAACGACTCTAGAGAAGACGTGACTTGCCCAAGGCCACACAACTAGCAGGTGACATGAGTGGGACTGTCCTGACCCCCAATCTCCCACTCCTAACCCCCTGTGCTAGCCGGTACTGTTTCCTCCCATTCCCCAGATACTTTAAGGTCTGGTGAAATTGCTGACACGAAGTCAGCATTCGAAATAAAACCGTGACTCTTAGAACATCAGACTCTCCTGGGGGACTCGGTAAAGCAGACTGCTGGGCTTCCCCACACCCCCCGAAGTTCACTCCAGGTGCTGGTCCAGCCTATTTGATGTATTATGTGGTATCAGCATCTGAGATACGGCTGACGTGCATTCGGATGAATATCGTAGAAGCCCCACACATACAGTTTACCCCGATCCTGGCTGCTCACGGCTGGCTTAATCAGTGCCCCCGACTCCTATCCTTAGCCTATGCATTAGTGTACATTATCCATGGTTATCAAGTTGGATGACTGTGGTTGAGAGCCTTCTATTCTTATCAGAATTAAAGAGTTTAGGGGAAAATAAGTTTAGCTGCTACGTGCCCTCACATAGCCTTTCAGCGTTGGGGCAAAATGCTGGGAAAGTAAAGTTTAACAGGTGCCCTAGGCCTGTCCACCATGACGAAGGCCATGGAATTTTCAGTTCAGGATCTCACGGCCCCAGGCAGACGAGGAACAGGACAGTCTGCACTTTCCCTCCAGCTCTGTCTGATGCTCAGGTGCTTTTGCCAAGGGACTGGGGCCAGGCCCCCAGGGGCAGCTGGGCTCCATGCTTCAGTTTCAAGGGCAGGGCACAGAGAGATGACCCAGAGGTGCCCAGGGCTGAGGTCAGGTCAAGGTCACTGGCCATCACACCCCAGTATGCAGGCCCCTCTGCTTCCCTCGTGGCTGTCAGGGTGCCGAACCAGGAGGCACAGCAGGGCAGCCTGAGCCTGTGGACCCTGAACCTGGTAGGTTTACCCAAACCCAGCTGTGGAGCCCATGAGACCATGACCCCGTAAGCCTTGGTTTCATCCTCTGTGGGTTGGCCATTGTAATTGTTCCTGCCTTGGTGTTCATGTGAGGATTACATAAAGGACTATCCCATACGGAAACACTCACGATGAGCTGTAGCTGTGCTGACCCTGGAGAACTACTGACATCTATGTACACCTAAGGGCATCGTCTGCAGCCTCCGAGTCAATGCATTTTATTCCCAGAGGCTGGCCCAGAGCTGACCAAGTCCTAGTTCTCAGAGTCACCCTAAGGATTCCTTCTATTATAATGCCCACAGCTTCCTGAGATGTAGCACAGAGCTTCTCAATGGGCATACAAACTGCATGGGTCTCTTGTTAAAATGCCCTCACCATTCAAAGTACGGGTCGTGGACCAGGAGCCTTGGCATCACCTGGGAGCTTATTAGAACTGCAGCATCCCAGGATCCACCTCAGCTCTATCGAATCAGAATCTACCTTTTAACTAGTTCCCGCGGGTAATTTGCATGTTCACTAAAGCTTGAGAAATCCCAGCTCGGAAAATCCTGTTAGAAAATATGCTTTACTCGGGGTGTTTTAGAAGCACATCACTCCCTGGCTCACTGTACGTATGTCTAATCCTCTTTCTTCCACAGTCATTTACTTTACACCTAATAATACTATTTCTTAGCATTTACTGTCTGATTACATACAGATACATATATTCATGACTTTAATCTCTGTATGACTCCATAAGGTAGATATTGCATTCTACAAATGAGCAAGCTAGGAACTGGTGACTAGGTGACCCGAGGCAAGCAGTATTAGCTCTCCAGGTAGTAAGAAAGACCTGGGCTCAGATCCTGACCCGGCTGTCAATGCTTCGTTACCCAGAACTTACCAAGTGGAGGACCTTCACATCTGCACAAATTGTCACTCAAGACTGTTTGTATCTTCAGATACAAACAGATGAAACAGATTCTAGCATAATGATGTAACTGCATACCAATAACAGAGCAATTTCTTCATGAAAATTCAATAATGAAAACTGATAATAAACTGAAAGACACCAAGAAGGCTTCACCTGACATTTCCAGGTCTTGCCCCTTTGGTGCAGGCAGTCCTTGGACCCCCAGGTGCTGAGAAGTGGGGTGGCTGGTGAATTTCTTCCTTGATGTAAGCCCTCCACAGGGGGAACAGTGGGGGGAACTTTTGGATGGCTTCTCAGAACCAGAAGGTGCCTGGGAAGGCCAGGCAATCTCAATGAAGAGGCTATGTGAGCCTCCGTCACCCCTGGAGTTAACGTAAGTGTTTTCCTATACACTTACCCAACTCTTTAGTTTTCAGAGCATTTCACATTCTTTATCTGCTTCCATCCTCTTAACCTCAGTAGTAAGCCACGTTCGAAATACTGATTTCTGTTTTACAGAAGAGGAAATGCGGGCCCAGGATCCTCCCCTTAAGAGTGACACCCAGTGTCACTTTTGTCAGTATCCGAAACATTTTCACAAGCAAAGTCTGGAAACATCACTAACTCGCTTGTTACAGGTATAAACCTGAGGGTTGGGAGGCCAAGTGACTTATTCCACTCACCTAATCTCTTCAGATTCAGAGCAGTTAGGTACTTTTTAAATTAACCACACGTGAGTCAGTCAGACAACACCGTTAAGTGAAAGGTTTGCGTTCAAAGTATCTGTCTGAGCCACAATCCCTGCCATCAGCCATGACTAACTTGGTCATGCAGCTCCCCCCGAGGTCCTTCGGTCCTTCCTTCTGGCCCCAGCCGAAGGGGTCTGTTCAGACCCGTTTCCAACAGGGAGATGGAGCCATGACTCACCCTCTGTGGAAACAGCTAACGTTTTTACCATGTGCTTTACAGTCCCTAATAATGATCGTTTGAAAACAACGGTAAGCCAAGTCTTACTGAGTCTGAAACTCAGAGACCTAAAGTGACCTGCCCAGGGGCACAGAGGTGGAAGGTTAGAGCTCCAGCTTGAACACAGTTGTTCTGAAGGCATGTGTCCACACCAGGATTTCTCAGAGGACAGTCCACAGGTTCATCACCTCCAAAGCATGATTTCAGATGCTTATGAAGCTACCGATTCCCTGGTACATACAAGATGCTTGAGAATCTCTGGAGTGGAGCCTGGGATCTGCTTTCTAAAAGCTCGCCAGCATCTTCCTGCGCTCTCAGTTTTGAGAAACACCATCAGTACCATTTAGCGCTTCTGAGTAAATACAGCCCATCACGTCAGGTTTCTCTCAAACGTTCTTCCTCTCAAGGCCTTCTCCCTGCAACAACTTTCAGGAAGGCCGATGTCCTTTATTCTACTTGATTACTTCCTAGTACTTGCTGTGCCATTCATACGTGGCTGGCCTGAGATGATCCATCACCCTAGAGTCTCATTCGAGGCATCGGTGTTCCCAGTGAACACAGGTGACAACAAAGGCTGAGGAAGATTAAGGAACTCCCATTAGGCATTACAGCAAGCAAGAGGTGGGCCAAGCCTGAATTCGAATGCAGGAGGATCTGATTTCTAAGTCCAGTGTTTCAGTTAAACAGTCCCAGTGACAGTACAGAACAGTATTTAGCACGCGGTGTGTGCTCGATGTTTACTGAATGACTGAGTGAGTCACTGCATCCTTGGTGAACTCACTTGTTCTCTGAGCTCCCTCATCCCCACGTTAGAACACGGGGAGGGTAGTATCTGCAGTGGGGCCGGGAGTAGAAAATGCCACATGGTGAGGAGGGTAGTGCAGGGCAGCTGCCCACTAAGTGTTAATTCCCTTTCATCTCCTGGTCAGGGGCTGCATCTGGCTGCTTCAAAAGGTGTTTAAGCTGAGCCGAATCGCACTCGAGAGTGACAGAAAAACCTGAAACCTCGGGATACAAGCATCATCTCCTGGAGCCAAGAAGCAGGCCTGGGCAGGCTCTGCCTCCTTTTTTAAGACACTGCCCCCCCCACCCCCACCGCCGGCATACAGGGGAAGCAGGAGGGTGAGGATGCCCGCTCCCCACACCCCCCACCCCACCCCGAGCTCACCGCAGCCGGTGGTGTTCACACCTCTCCCACAGGGTCGGCACCTGCTGGCAGCCCGGCCTGTGGGCACCTGCCCGGCAGGAGCTGTGAGCACGGCTATGTCGACTGCTTGTCAGAGCACCTCTCGTGTGTGTGTCTTGCATCCTTGCACTGCAGGCCAGGAGGGATGCAGGCTCCTGATCTCCTGTACTTAGGTCCCAGGCAGCAGGCTCCAGGCGGAGCTGCTCAAGGCTCTGTTTTGGAGAATAGAGTCAGGGGACCCCAGACCAGAGACCAGCGTGAGGAAGGGTGGTGAGGGCCCAGTGGGGATGAGGCTCCACAGTGGCTCCTGGAAGGAATGTCCAAGAATGTGGAGGATGGTGTCCCCAGAGCCCAGGCTGGGGCCCAGGGGTGTCTCTGTGGCCGATTTCCCACTGGACGTGGACAAAGTTCTTGACTAACTGTGCCTTGGTTTCCTCAATTCTCAACACAAGCAGATGCAGACAAGGTATAGCCCAGAAGCTCCCTAAAAGCCTTGGGTAGTAAGAACTGCTGGAAGAATTACATTATTACAAAAGTGACTTTAAAATATATTATTATTTTCTTATTTCTTAAGTAAGGACTAATATTGCTATAAAAGGTTTGATATGGAATTTATGTCAAATGTTGATAGAAGTTTTCTTCAAACCTGATTCAACAATTTTGTATAGAAATAAACCTCTTTTGTTTCTTCTGGTTAAAAAAAAAAAAAAAAAGCCTTGGGGACCTAAGCTTCCTGGTTACTGGCTCATAGAAATAGCCGGGTGGCCACTGTCACTGCCAGCCCATCACCGAAGCCACCGCTAGGCTCTCTAGTGGAGTGGGTGGCTTGGACACGCGTGTGCTGGGTGCCCCTAGTTGTTCGTCGTGTTAGCTGATCCAGCCATGCCTTGTGTGAAAGGTTAACTGGAAGTCAAAACAATATTCCGGAAATAGACCTATGTTACCCTTTTGGTCAGCATCAGACAGCGAGAATTCTTCTACCCCACACCAGACACGGGGTCATTGCATTAGTTCTTGAAGGTGGCAAAACGAATTGCCACAAACTGGGTGACTCAGAAACTTGAATCATGGCTCTGGAGGCCGGAAGTCGGAAATCCAGGTGTCAGCAGACTTGGCTCCTTCCGGAGGCCCCGAGGAAGGGTCTCTTCCACGCCCCTCTCCCAGCTGCTGGTAGTTGTTGCCGGTCCTTGGCTTTTACACGATTCCCTCCAACCTCTGCAGCCATCTTCACGTGGTTTTCGTCCCGATGTATCTCACGGTCTGTGTCCAAGTTCCCTTCTTCTGAAAGGAAAACGGCCATGGAACTAAAACCTTGAACCCTAGTTCACTGAACCCAGCAGGCCCTCACCCTAACGTGATTGCACTTGATGAGGTCTTATTTCCAAATAGGGTTACATTCACAAGTACTAGAGATCAGGATCTGAACAGCCTTAAATCAGACAGTCACTTAGGGATCAAACTTTAGTTGCCCTCCCTAAGGATTCAAGCTAGAGAGTGTTTAGGTTCTTTAACTGGGCTTGTGCAGTGTGGATAACTATTTAGAACATCTTTGGCTATACATCACGGATCCCACCGATTTCATAAGAGGGTCTATTTCCCATATCCAACACGTTAATTAGAAAAACACTTAGTATTGATCAAAGGTAAGGCTTCCCAAGCACCCACACCTGGAGGTGTTTTCTGATTGGAATGCTTCTCGACCAACTCTGAGATGTGATTTCCTTAAAGCAATAAGTTCCCTTTGAATTTCAGTGTAAACTCACCAGTGCACATATTTATGACTGTTCATGATGAAGTATAAGTGAACTACAGACGCTATAACATCAACTGACAGTCATATCTACTTCGCCTGGTTGCCAAGATAAAAATGAAGAACTACATTCTATTATCTCTGGTTGATAAACAAGCAACCTGAGGAAGAGAGCTGAAGCCACTAATTTAACAAACACACAGTTAATACACTGTAGAGGGGAAGTGAAAATATAGTCTACTCACCCCAATTTCTCACTGAACTTAGGCTCACTTTTCATTCCTTCTTAACGTACTCACTTGAAAGTTGAGTGACCTTGGATGGGTCACTTGCTCTCTCACAGTTGTAGTGTCCCCAGTAGTATAAAGACTGAGAAATTGTTTTCTCTGACAGAATATTTGTAGGTCATTGGAGGTAAAAGTGCTCTGTGGACTCTAAGCTGATAGACATGTGCCAGGAGGGTCGTGACGGGAATTTTCTGCTTCCAGGGTGGTCTGCTGTCTTAGCTCTTTTAACAACCACTGAGACAGTTATGGAAGATGAGGCATCTAGCTCTAAAAATAGCTTCTCGCAATTGCTCAAGGAAATGCAATGGAAGTTACTTTTTTAAACAACTTTCTGGCCGAGTCTTATCACAAGGAGGTTAGGCGGGACTTTTCCTTAGAGACAAATTTTAGCCAAGACATGGGTCTCCCTGCGTAGCTAACGCCAAACCTGCTCTAAGAAGGATGGTGATTGAAACGTCCAGATGTTTCTCCAGGTAGTAAAACTTTCCTCTTATCCCCTTAACTCAGCCATCCCTCAATACGTATTTCTAAATTTAATTACAAGGAGTTTTACCATTTTAAAGTAATACAGCTGCATGTTAGATACTTGAAAACCAGAGAATAGCCCACAACATCCTTCCCTCTTCCCCCGCCCCCCGCCATCACAATGCTTATATTATTTGTAGTGGCCTCAGGACATTCTTATATATTTCAACTTTTACATAGATAAAATCATACTGTATATTTTTTATCCCATTTTTTCCTGCTTACATCATGGTGTAAGTATCTTTCCATGTCATTTTAGAGTTTTCTTAACTCATTTAAAGGAGCCGAGTGTATATAATTTATATACCTATTTCCCTGTTGTTGATTATTTAAGGCTCTTTCTAGTTTCTCCCCATTAAAAATGCCTCAGGGAATATATTTATACACAGATGTTGCTTTCTTTCTCAGACAAGGAATTACATCCTTAGGCTCAGTTCCCAGAAGTGAATTATTGGGTCAAAGAATATGAATATTTCTTTGTGTCTGGAAGTCTTTGCCAAATTGCTTTCCAAAATAGTCATTACAATAAAAGAGGGACAGGAGAGTTCTACCCTAACTCCAGCAATTTTGTGTTTTATTTTCTCCTTCAGACACTGATACTTGAACAGGCAGAAAGCCCTCCTTGTTTGGATTTGGGTTTCTCTGTATGTGAGACTGGCCACCTTTATGTATATATCTGCTTCCTAGTTGTAACTTCCCAAGCCCTATGCTCTTCTTTACACGTGGAGACCCCCAAGTGGTATTAGGCGGCACTGGAGATTCAGACACAAGGCAGCCTCGACTGACTGCACAGACATGGGGTCCGAGTAGCTGGGAAGGGATTCAAGCCTCGTGCTCAGTCGTGACCAGGGTTTGGGGAACTGGTGGGTTACAGAGAGTCAAGAGAAGGGCTGAGATCCGGGGTCTACAGGATGTGGTGCTCAGTTGTAATTCACACACCAGGTGCAAGAGAAAGACTGGGAACGAGGAGTTAAGATGGCGGCCACCGTCCGAAGGTGCAGGCTCATCCCCTAGCCTGGTGTGTGTCACCGGGGCCGAATCACTCAGTCTGGGATGTGTGTGCCGAGCGCCTGGCCCCAGTGGTCAGTTCCCGGTCACGAGCAGCCCCTGTTCCTGAGGCACAAGCCCTGCCATCAGGGCCTAATGACTTAGCGGGAGCAACTGACATCCTCTAAGGAAATGTCACAAATGGTTGCAGGGGCCACGTCTGAAGTCCCCAGAGCTCAGCACAGTGCTTGCCACACGGCAGCCCTTGCTAGGTGTCATCACGTTAATGAGCAGGTAACTGACAGCTGAATGGTTAGCACGTGTGCGATGTTTAACATATTGGAACCAGACCCATACGGCAAGGAGAAGGAACCAAAGGTGTCAGGACTAGGGAAGAGGCCTGTAATGTGACAGGCCATTTGGGTTTCAGCAGCTCAAGAGAATCCCGAAGGAGATGACAGCGGAAGGCTGTTGCTGGCAGGATTTCTAGGAGCTGCCGTCACCAGGTCTTCGCTGAAGGAAGAGCTGGGTGACACCTGCATGTGTCTAGTACATGATGACAGTTCAATACATATTCCTTCTATTTCCCCTCTTGTCCTTCAGCAGGAATTGAGTCTACGCATATATCATTAATTGGCAAAGCCAGAAGTTTACCTTGAAGCCACACATCAGAGCATGATAGACCTGACAGGGATGTGAAAGACAATCCAATAAGAATCCCACATTTTAGAGATGGAGGAACTGAAGCCCAGAACGTTCTGCTCGCCTTCTATGGCCACAGCATGAAGCGTTAGATTGGCCCCGAGGTCATCTGTCCCCTCATACCCGTGTTATCTCCTCTGCCGTCCCCAAATGCACTTGAGAAGCCCAGGATATTTATTTTCTACATTTGGCCTCCGGCTCCACAGTGGTTCTAGGGAAGCCCAGACTCCCTCTAGGAGTGGAGAAGCCAGGAAATGTGTGCAGTAGAACAGCCATGCCTGTTTGTGGTCCACTGAGGGGGATTTGGTCAGTGGCCCCGACTGCACGTGGGCATCTCCAGGTTAGGACACTCCCTGCCTGCACCTTGGGCAGCAGGGTTAGGGTCAGACACACTCATAGTGACACAGAGCAGGAGCTGTGGCTGCATCAGATCTGGACACACCCTCAGCTGTACACTTAGTGTGCCCTGTGATCCAAGGAGAGCCATTCCCCACTCTACCTCAGTTTCCCCATCTGTCAAATGGGGAGACTAGAATAGGGAGGATCTATTTCACGTGTGATTTTCTCGCTCTGAAGAAAAAGTCAGTATTTTTCTTGCATGTGCTTCCTCAAGTGCCTTTAACGCCAAACACTCAACGTGCCAGAGAGACATATTTGGGGATGGCGGGTTCTGAACTCCTACAGCATTTCCAGATGTTTGTAGCGAAGGCAACAGAGCCCAGCTCATGGGTCAGGCTCTTTAAAAAGATGCAGCCCTGGACACAGCTAGAGGGGCAGGGGGTTCTTTGGAACAGGTGATCCTGATTTGAGGGACTACAGCGTGGCAGGTGGCCTAGAGGACAATAGACTGCGTCAGCTGATAGACTTGAAATATCGCAAAAGCTAACTTTGTGAATTCAAGTGTGGCTGGTATCACAGCGAATGGTCCACTCATTAGTCAGGCTAGAAGTTGTATGCTCAAGTCTCTACTCTGTCGAGGAAAACACGTTCTGTCCAAAAAAGTTTTGCTGGTTGGTGAGTAGTCAGTTTTACAAGAAACGAGATTTTCCAAAGTGTTCTGCATCTGACTTGGTGATAGGAAAAGCTCGGGGAATAGGAATCAGGTTTTGGGAAGTTCCTTCCTATACTAGATAGGAAGTTCCAGTAAAACGCTAAGAGCCTTGGCTTTCAAGTCAAAACCTGGACTCCTACCTTGATTTACCGCTTACTAGATCTTAGATTGTTCAAACACTCTTAATATGTCTAGTCTCCCACCTCAAAATTAGGGAGAATACAAACCTCTTAGAGATGTTTTGAGGATTAAATAAATGAATGAAAATAACAGTTGGCGCCCAGTAGATGCGTCATAAGAATTCAACAAGCATCACTCAGGTTTGAAGGGACTGCGCTCGTGATCCATGCGACCGGTGTGGGGACACCCTCATCTTTTCCATTTTGATTCTAACTGTCATATTTCATCAGAAGGGCCTTCACATCCAAACGACGATTCTGAGTCTTGGCAGGGATTTCAAATGAGTCTTAGTTCAATTAGCATTTATTAAGCAACCTTTCCTGGGTGAGGGGCTGGGTACTGAGGAGACACATTCATTCATCCATTTATTAAATACCTGCTGACCCAGAACCTACCATTGTAAACAATGGGGAGAGTCTAGGGAGATTCCCCCCTCTTCAGCTGTGGATTTCACATCTCAAGAACCAAGAGATGGTTAACAACTTGAGCTCTCAAATGCCGAGTTGTGAAATTCTGGCTATATATTCATGAAAGATTACTTTTATAAAGTGGCTTGTTTACGTCTTCCACTGAGAATAACAAAGCTTTTCTTATGACACCATGCCATCATTTGGAGGGCGCTGGTCCTGGACATGGATTTTTGATGACATTTGGAGAGCAAGGCTAACCAAGGTAACTTTAGGTGACACAACTACTTCTTCTGAAAGAACCCTCTGGGTTCATCCTTAGACCACCTGGAAAGAGCACAGATTTCTTGTTCTGCAGTGTGGGATTGTAATTGGGTCTGTGTGGGCTCTGCTGATTGAGTTGTCTCTGAGTCATTATTGTAACCCCGGAGAATTTTGAGCAGAATTGTTGCTCAAGCTATGCCTGTGGAATGACAATCCCATAGTTGTAATGGAATCAGCCAAAGCAATCCATTTATTTGTTCATCTCTTGAGTGTTCATTGAGCCTTTCCTGTCTGCCAAGCCCTCTGGAGAATATAAAATTGAATCAAATGAGAATTGTGCTCACAGTGTAATAGAGAAGGCCAGACATGCCAAGTGCAGGGTAGAGAGAACTGAGACCTGGGGGAAGAACGGATGAAGTTATTGGGTTTTAAGAGAGATTATTTTGGATGAGATGAGAGATAGAATAGGAGATCTGGACCATCTTTATAATGGCAGTTGAACTGGGTTATAATAATTATTTGTACACACCACGCACTGTTATCTATTACACACCTGGCAATTTTCCTATGGTAGCTTATAAATTCTGACCCCCAAACTCTCAAGTAGCTACACACATGACTCTCATGTTACGAGTAAAAATAGCTCAAGGTGTTAGCAGTTTGTCCAATATCACTACGGACCTCACAGAATTTGAAACAAGGTTAATCTGTCCCCACCTCAGACTCTCCTCCCAGTACTGTGCTGCTACCGGTTATGGTTGTGGCTGATACTAAAGCTGAACGTGGACGTGGCCAGGCAGGGAGGCACGATATGTTTGATGGATGGAAAGCAGCAGCATTTGATGGAGGCATAGAGGGCGAGGAGTAGAAGGTGTGCACGCAGCCCAAGAGGACCCTCACTGCCAGCTGGAGAGCCTGGACTTTATCTTGCAGGCAGTGGGGAGCCACTGATTGTAGAAACGGAATAGCTGAAACGGAAGATGGAGAGACCATCGGAGGTAAAGAGACATAGCAGCAATGATTTAAGCTGGATTGTGAGACCTTATAAAGAGAAGCAAGAGGACCAGACGTGCTTTCCTGTGCCATAAAGCCTCAGTTAGGATGAGGGTGAGCGCAGCTGATTTCTGGTGAAGGGGTTCAGAACATGCCACCCCAACGTATGCCACCTCAGCCTATTCTTTTGAGCTGCAAGCACTTGAGAAACAGCAGATGCAGGAAGGGCTACTGACCTACCCCTTTCTGCCCTAAATGCAGTCCACAAAATTTTCCTGAGAAAGGTACCTGCACTACAGCAGGAAAAGAACATTCTTATCACCAGAGATAGGGTGACAACACCAAAATGAGCCTATATAAACCAACCTACTAAGACAGCCCTCATCTTCCATCTCTTTCCCCCGTATATTTCCTGCCTGTTGCCCACAGTTTGCTGCCCTAAGACCAAGCACCTTTGTCGGCTCACATCCCCACAATCATTCTGGGTGTAAACAGATGTGAAAGGTTTTTGGACTAACAGCTTCTTCGGGTGTTCACTTTCCTTCTGAAGACTCCCATGTATGTGTAAAGATATTAAATTTGCATGTTTTTCTCCTGTCACTCTGTCTTAGGTTCTAAGAATTAAACTGACGTAAGAGGGTAGAAGAAGTTTTTCCCAACCCACAGTGGGGAAGATGTAAGGCATGTCTTCACTAACATGCTGATGGTTGCCAAATTCCCAAGTTTTATTAACACGGGCTTGTATGTGGTAGGGAAGGTGGAGAAACAGGCACACAGACCCCCTCACGCGTGATGCTCACGTACAGGCATGACCCTTGCTCGTACACGCACAGGAGGCTCACACAATAGATGTTCAGATCATAGGACGCATCCCAAATTCAGAAACATGGGAAAAAATGCAGCAATGTGCATCTTGCATGCAGGCACCAAAGCTGATCGCTCCATGTGACCTGTGAGCTCCCTCTACTGAGGGAGTCAAAGATTCAGCCAGCAGACTTACGGGACCTCTGCTGGTGGATGGCACTAGAACCACCACTCACTGGCCTCCAGTCTGAGGCTCAGAAGGGTTAAGAAGTATGTTCAAGTCCACACAGCTGGGAAGAGGCAGAGCCAGGATCGATCGTTCCAATTCTGTCAGTTTCCTTTTTCTGTAAAAATAGGACTTATTCTTCTCAAGACTGCTGTAAGAATTAAATAATGCATGCACACTGCTAGAAGCTGGCACCTGGCAGGTGCTCGAGGCACAGGAATTCATTTTACTTTACTGCACAAATACCGAGCTTCCTATCAATCATAAGATGTTAGAATCAGTGATACCACAGCAGTCTTACAACCCAACTTCCTTGCTGTGCAAAGAGGAAGCTGAGGCTCAGAGATGGGGGACTGCTCTGGTGGGGCCAGGGACTGACCAAACTAGAGCGAATACTGAGGTCTCCCACCTCTAGGCCGAGAGATTAGCATTTGAATTGGTGGAGTAAAGACTTGGCCGATTGATATAAGCCACCCCCTGTCACTGGCCACCCCATTGCTGACATGGAGAGCACATGAACCAAATGACCACGGAGACAGGGATGGAAGTTATGCATTTGGCCAGACAGCATGGGCTCCCACGTACCAAGGTTGACTTAACTACTTTGAACCTCTGACAGGGACCAAAGCCGAGGCCCTGGAATAACGCCATTCCTCTAGGAGCCCAACTTGGAGGTAAGCGGACTACACCGGGCTCCGTCCACCGTAGAAGGGGCAGTGACTTATCCTGATGGGCAAACCTCTAATCTATGAAAAAACTAAACTCAGAAAGTAAATTGTTCGGCTAGTAGGTGAGGACCACAATGGAAGACCAGCTCTGGCTCCATCTGAATGTATACCCCCATCCAATTATTTTTTCGCATAGTGAGTGAATGGCTAACTGTTAGCTAATAAGCCTTTAACCGTGCGCAGAATTTTACAGATCATAAATCTGACTCATGGGTTACTTCCTCTGATCCACACAGAAATCCACGAGGTGAGCAAGACTCCTTCAAGCTCACGTTACAAATGAGCAACTGGCAGCACATTCCCTCCTATATCCCTCCTCTACCTCCTGCCAGAGCAGCGTTTGAAAAGTGATGGCCCAGGATGTTAACTCTAAAACCGTACTCACTCCTTAGCACATTTCATTTAAGAGAAAAGTTAATGAATTAGCTACCTAAAGGTTCTGAACCTCGGCTAAGATAACTGCATGTAAAAATCGTTTGCACCAGGCTTCCCTGGTGGCGCAGTGGTTGAGAGTCCGCCTGCCCATGCAGGGGACACGGGTTCGTGCCCCGGTCCGGGAGGATCCCACATGCCGCGGAGCGGCTGGGCCCGTGAGCCATGGCCTCTGAGCCTGCGCGTCCAGAGCCTGTGCTCCGCAATGGTGAGGCCGCAACAGTGAGAGGCCCGCGTACCGCAAAAAAAAAAAAAAAAAAAAAATTGTTTGCACCCTGTAAAGGACCATGCCAATGGGTTGACAATGAAAACCTGAAAATACAGGGGGATTCGTCAGCATTCTGGAATTCCTAAGTAATCTTGATTTTCAAGAGAACGGGGCAATAAGAAGGTATAATATCGTGCTCAGTATCGTAACGGGAATGGGTGGTGAGATGCAGACCTGTGTCTGAGTACAAAAGAACGATGTTCTCCCAGGTTCATAGGCACTTTAGGAGAGATTCAGCACCATAGGTTAGAGGATAGTGTGGAAGATGGAAGGGAACTTGGAGCAGGAGGAATCCAGGTCAACTAAGACAGGTGAGACCAGAGGCACCTCACTGTTATTCAGCATCACAATGCAGAGCTCAGGTGAAGGCCACTGCCTGACTCAGACTAATCCCAGCACATCCTGGAAGTAAAGGAAAAAGAAAAGGCTGCTTCCGGGCTTCCCTGGTGGCGCAGTGGTTGAGAATCTGCCTACTAATGCAGGGGACACACTAATGCAGCCCTGGTCTGGGAGGATCCCACATGCCGCGGAGCAACTAAGCCCGTGCGCCACAACTACTGAGCCTGCGCGTCTGGAGCCTGTGCTCCGCAATAAGAGAGGCCGGGATAGTGAGAGGCCCGCGCACCGCGATGAAGAGTGGCCCCCGCTTGCCACAACTAGAGAAGGCCCACGCACAGAAACGAAGATGCAACACAGCAAAAACAAACAAATTAATTAATAAACTCCTACCTCCAACATCTTCTTTAAAAAAAAAAGAAAAAAGAAAAGTCTGCTTCTGACACTTTCTGGAAGGAGACAGGATATACGTTATAAATAAATATTGTCTGTACCTGCTGAAAAACCTCAGCTCAGGAATGAGGACTGAAGGATGTTATCCTCCTAAACTCCCTCCCTCCAACTCACCTCTGGGGGAGCAATGCTTCTCTCTCCTAGGTTTCCCTTGCTGTTTTATGTTACTGTTTTAAAAGTAGCTCTTAAACCGGAAGACACAGGATACGCTGCAAACTTGTATCAGGATTATGATGTATTCCACCTATTAACTGACAGGGCAAGGTGGTGGTAAATCCAGACAGGGTTTCACTTGAAGCTAGATTTCCTGTTAACTGCTGTTGAGGGTGCGCGCGTGCCTGTGTATTTCGCACATGTGTCTAAATACAATCTAACCACGTTCCCTCATTTATTTCACATCGCTCCTACTATTTGGGAAACAAATGAATCAACGCATCATAAAGAACAGGCAAGGATGGGAGTGTGGGGTAAGTGAGGCTTATTTTCCTGGGAGAGTTATTAAAATAAGTAGTTTTAGAAATGCTCCTGTTAACTCCTTCTGAGAGAAGGGAAAAATCTTAAAGGCCACAAAATATAGAAAAATAGTAGGCACCTTACAGCTCATCTACCCAAATCCCCTCCATTTTTACAGGTGAGAAGGCTGAGGCATAGAAGGCCCAGGTGACTGACCCCAGGCTGCCCAGTGGATGACTTTACAGACAAGGGCACAGGACTCAGGTTTTTACCTGGATGAGGTGGGAAGCACAGATCCAAATACTGGGCTGCCCACGATTTTGTGCAGCGTTAGATTACCTCCACAGATACATTTTCATAGCGATCAGTTATCTCCTACATAATGGGAATGAAAGTATTCAAGAAAAAATATTCTGGCCTCAAAACTGACTAGCAGTGGGACCTCGAGTAGGTCACTTAACTTCTCTGCACCTTGGTTTCCTTATCTTCTTATCTCTAAGTAGGAGGCCCTACTGCTCCATTTCAGAATCAAGTGAGCTCATTAATGTGTATCGGACTCTTCTCTTTCCCATCCTGGGGGCAGGAAAGCCCCTTTGCAGAAAGGTGGGATTGCCACACAATGGCTAGAGAAAACTGGCCAAGAGGACGTGACACCCTCCTGAAAGCGAGGGGGCTTCCAACCTCCAGCACAAGCTCGTCACTGGCTATGATCACCCCAGGGAGATGTAAACTTCCGGGCACTTCCAGCTACCTGTGATAGAATCAGAGCAGCCCGAGCAGCCCCGGCAGCCCAGCATTCACGGTGAGGATGCCCACCGTCATATGTAGTGACCCACTTAGCTTCTGAAGAGGTCAATTTGGAGCTATGATGGACCCAGCAACTCCTCCACCTCTGAGTGCACCCATCATCTCTTCCATTCCACAGGAGGCTTGGCTAGGAGTAGGGACTATTTTATGCTTTCCACTGGGCCTTTCCTGTTGTGATAGCTTCCAACCCACTGGTCAAGAAACTAGTAAGCGTATGTCCAGTTGCTTTGTTCATCCTGATTATGCATTTGGTAACTGGGGACGTGACTAACAGATGGGGCAGTGGACCATTCAACTCTATTATTGGTCAGAGCTGGGTCAGATCCATTCATCCCCTGACCTCCAGAAGTCCTTACTCTCATGGGGGGCTTTGGGACGGCTGGAATCATGTCAGTTCACTCTTATATCCAGAATCCCTAAAAGTAAGTAGGTCTTTCCCCACTGTCCAATTATTTGCAAAGATTACAGGATCCTTCGAGGAAGAACTGAAAAATCACTACAGGTGATCTCAGGTTTTACTTAACTCCAGGTGTTACGCATTGCTAGATCCATTCTGAAGGTGAACCTATTTCTCTCTCAATAAATACGTCCTCAGAACTGACTCGGTTCTGAAAATTGAGGGATTAAGACTTTCCATGGGCCTCGGCTCACCCTCCCTTTCTCTTGATGCACACGTGTGCATTTTCACACATACATATGCAATTATTTGTTGGCTGCCTATCTTGTATTATATTTATATATATTTACACACAGTTCCTGTGTCAGCCGCCTAGTCATCTTGTCCTAATGAACTCCGTGGCCCATTGGACTCCTATGGGTAAAGGCCCCCGGCTGCCATTACGATCGTGCCGTCTCCTCAATTATTTGATCCTTGATTTTGCTCATTGGTCGTGGTCCCTCCATGGTCTCTGCTCTTCTGTAATCCTATCAGCTCATTGACACTAGGGGACCCAGCATCTCCTAACATCACCCTCCTCTGAGAACGGACAGCACGGCTCAGTGGCAGGGCCCTGCCCCAGCACAGTCAACTGAAACCTGTTCTCTGGGAGGGTCCAGAGAATGCTATGGGTGGAGGGGCTCTCTGATCTCATAGAGTAGATTCTTCCTAGTATGCCTTCTTGCCTGAGCCTTTCCATTGCTTCCTGAAGACAGTTTTAGCAACTCTTCATTTGAGAATTTTTCCCTCATAGCTTTCATAATCCCTCCTAGCACGTAGTAGAACTGTCTCCAAGGACCCTTGCCAAGGCATTAAATCCCAAGCCATGGGAGAATGCCCCATGTCAACACTCATTCATCTTTTCACCTCTCTCTTCTCGAGGACCCTGAAGATCTGTTCTCAGGTATACTCTCCCAGTTCCTAAGAGTACATTTGGGTCATATCTTTGCAGCTGCTTTGATAAATAATTCTGCTATTCTTTGAACATTGTTAGCATTACCCCAATCCGGTCATAATGAAACTGACCCCAGTTAGTTGTTACCATGTACAACTCATGGCAAACAACTTCATCAACTAGAGCACAGCATTTACGTACATTTCCTTTTGCCTTTAGCCTTACAGACTCCACTCAGTTACTTAGTTTGGGATTTTATTCCTCTGCCCACTCTTAGTGAAATTCATACTTGTGTAATACGTTTATATTCTTTCATCACATTCTGAACTGAATTTGATCCTGGGATCTCCCAAACTCCTAAATATTTTTTTCTAACTCTTGAATATTAAGGTTTAGTCTTTTATGCATTTGTCAAATGCCCAATAGAAACTTAAAGCATAATATCTTATATTCACCATTACATATGATACAGAATAACTGCTATTGCACCATATCCCCAGAGCTTCATCTACTCTGCCTTTCTCTGGTTTTGATATTATCTGGCCAGTAATTCTAGCCTTATAGCATGAATTAAGTGTTACCTCTGCTTCTAATTTCTGGAATAGACTGGCGAATCAATACCATTTCTCCCTGAAATGTTTACAAGAATTCAAAGCAATCTGGGTCTGGAACACTTAGATTTTAATTATTGGTTCTATTTTATAGATGTAGGGCTATTCAGGTTATCAATTTTTCCTTTTCTGAGTTTTACTAGTTTGTCTTTCAAGGAATTTGGTAAACTTCATCTAAGTTATCATAACTATGCGGGCCTAGCATTGTTAGTCTTTTTTTTTTTTTTTTTTTGCTGTACGCGGGCCTCTCACTGATGTGGCCTCTCCCGCTGCGGAGCACAGGCTCCAGACGTGCAGGCTCAGCGGCCATGGCTCACGGGCCCAGCTGCTCCGCGGCATGTGGGATCCTCCCGGACCGGGGCACGAACCCGCGTCCCCTGCATCGGCAGATGGGCTTCCAACCACTGTGCCACCAGGGAAGCCCCTCTTAGTCATTTTTATATTATTCTTTTAGCGTCTATGGGTTCAGTAGTGATGACCCCTGTTTCATCTGATACTGACAATTTTTGTCTTCTTTATTAGTCTGGCTAGAAGTTCACTTTTCAGATAACCTGCTTTGGGTTTGAATTTCTGTTTTCTTAATTTCCATTTGTTGATTTTTGCTCTATTATTTTAGTTTCAATTTGTTCTTATTCCTCTAGTTTAACGCATAAGTTCAGGTTATTGACTTTAGACTCTTTTCTAATATGTTTATTTAATGCTGTAAGTCTTCCTCTAAGCATGGCTTTTGCTTCATCCCACAGTTGATATGTAGAACTTAGTTCAAGATCTTAAAGCATATCTTGATACTTCTTTGAACCATGTGTTTAGAAGTATGTTTAATTTGCAAGTGTTTGGAGATTCTCCATGTATCTTTGTTATTGATTTCTGGCTTAATTTTATCATGGTGTGAGAACATTCTTTTATGATTTGTTCTTTTAAATTTAAGGTGTATTCTATACCCAGAATGCGGTCTATCCTGGTGAATGTACCGTGCAAGCTTGAGAAAAGTGTATTCTTTTGCTATTGGAATATTACATAGATGTCCATTAGACAAGTTGATTTATAGTGCTGTTCAGGCCAACTTTAAACTTATTGGTTTTCTGCTGCTTTGTTTTTCCTTTCAGTTCCTTGTCTGAGGAAATGTCCAGGTTCTCTTCATTAGGCAAATGTATTTAAAATTATGACTTCATGAAGAACTGACCTTTTATTATTGTGTAATGCCCGCTTTTATCCCTGCTAAATTTTTCTTGTTCTGAAATCTGCTTTGACTGAAATACAGCTATTCTAGCTTTCTTTTGAGTAGTGTTAGCATGGTTTTTCTTCATCCCTTTACTTTTAGCCTTTCAGTATCTTTATATTTAAAATGTTCGCTTCACGTAGGGCACTTACTTGGACCTTTCTTTAAATCCACTGAAAACGTCTATCTTTTAATTGGAGTCTTCACTTAAGTTAATTGATATATCTCAGTGTCTCTTCGTCTGCATAGGCCGCTATGTGACAAGATGGTGTATATACCGGAGGATGGGAAGTCCAAGTCTAAGCCCAAGGTGCCAGCTGATTTGGTTCTTGGTAAAGGTGCTCTACCTGGCTCGCAGACACCCAAACTTTTCACTGTGTCCTCACGTAAGAGAGAAGTGAGCTCGCTGGTGTCTCTTATAAGAACACTAACCATACGGGATTCGGTTGTATCTCAAGGGTCTTCGTTCTTTACACTATTGTGTTTTTATACTACTCTTATAACCATTCAGGGTGTGTCAGTATCCCCCAGTTTATACATGAGAACTGAAGCTGGCTCTTCAATGTTTTTCAGTGTTTAAAATTTTTTAAGTTCCCCCAAAGTTGCCCTGTTTAAATAGAACCTACCTATATAGTATAGAGCCAATAGGAATTAAGGACCCTAACATTTGAGAGTGTCATACTCTGCAAGGTGGTTCTTGCAACGTCATCACATTGACTCCAAGGGTGCTATGAAGTGGGCATTACTGATCCAGCTCTGCTGGCGAGGAGACAGAATCAGGGAAGTAAAGCGATCACCCTGTTTCATCTACAATGGGTAAGTGGAGGTGTTGATGTTAAAACTTGGCTCTGCTGGACCGAAAACCTTTCTGCTATGGGCCACCAGCTCTGTTAGAGTGTTAGAGTTTCTTGCACACCCAAACTCTAGCCGGAGGGGATCGGTGATGCTTGGATTCCCTGGCGGGATCTGGGGCTGGCTGGTCACTGGCAAGGCCCTGTGGCACACTAGGTTCATGCTGGTCTCATCTCTACCTCACGCCCCCCTGTGCACTAACAGGGAGAGCCGCCAGGGCTGGTGGCTTTCAACAGTGGGACCCTCCACACCCAAGGAGGGTCACGGGAGTCTTGCCAGTGGCAGCCGATGCTGAGATTGTTTTACTTCTTCAGTGTTTAGCCCTCTGCTCTCTTTTCCTGCTCCAGATGGTGACAGCATAACCTGGAATGTGTAGGTTTGAGGCACTTGGGGACACGGTGCTGGGCTTTATGTCAGGACGCCCCATGAGTCTGAGTGCCTGGCTTCTGCTCTAACTAGCGGAACACGATGCTTTCTGACTTTTAAAGGCATGAAGAGCAGGGACCAAGCAAAAGATGAGGCAGCTCAGACCCTCCCATGCAAGCAGTTTGCTAACATGCCCCCCCCCTCCCTCTCGACCACGTGAACTCCCCCGGCTTAGGAGCTGCTGCTTTGAATTTCCAGGCCTCCATTTCCTGCGTGCAGACAGGCTGCTTTTGAACTATCAACTCCATTTAGCACGCCGTCAGGCTGGTAGGATAAAGCATACCCTCATAAGAAGTCACAGATTAAGCTGCTTCCCTACAAAACGTTTGGTTAAACAAGAAGAAAAGGCAAGGAATATATGCCTCAGCCTCAGAAGAGTTCTTTGCTTTTGCAAAGCTTGCTTTAAGGAACACATAACAGATCACCACAGCCAACTCTAGGAATCCAGGGAGACCAAAATTAACACATTCCATCATTAATGTCAGGACTTCCACAAGTAGGGTTACTATCCTTACAATTTTTTGTTATGTGCCCAAACAGCTAAGCACTTTGCATGCTGTCTTAGCCAGTCTGGGATGCTGTAATGAAATGCCACAGCCTGCATGGCTTAAACAGGAATTTCTCACAGCTCCAAGATCAAGGTGCCAGCATGGTCAGGTTCTGGTGAGAGCCCTCTCCTGGCTGGCAGAGGGCCTCTTCCTTGCTGTATCCTCACATGGTGGCTCTTCCTCTTCTAAGGGCACTAATCCCATCATGAGGGCCCACCCCCATGACCTCATCTAAACCTAATCACCTCTCCAAAGCCCCATTCTCCCAACACTATCACATTGGAGGTTAGGGCTTCAATGTGAGTTTGGGGGATGAAGACACAGATATTCAGTCCATAACACATGCATTACCTTTTCATTGAATCTTCACAGTAGTCCTGTGAGATTAAACTCGGCCCTATCATTCCCATTTTACTGATGAAACTCAAACTTAGAAACTTAAAAATTCATCTCGGTTTATACAAGTAAGAGGCTGACCAGAGTTTCAGATCCAGGTAATGAGTGATACCAGGTCTGTGCTGGGTTACACTACAGGAACCCAAAGGGGCCAAAATAACACTACAATCCTTTCTTTGTCTGTCATTACGATGCTCCTTTTCATTGTTGTCTATTTGTAGAATCATTTATTATCATTTACAGGTGGCTCTCACAGCATTTTCCCCTTTATTTCTACTTTTAGAAATAAAGTAATTCCACCTGAATTACAATTCAAAGACTCAGTGAGATTAAGTGGCTTTCTCTTCCTCATCTCAGCAAAATGTCAATCTTGAACCTGGAAACTTGTATTACTCACGTTACCCAGGAAAGTAGAGAGGCATGCACTGATAACTGCTTAGGTTTCCGTGAAATTCTATAGCCATATAAGTATTTACTCAGAACTTTAAGATTACTGCGCCAGATGACTGCACTTTTCTTTCACATTTTCTGGAAAAGGATCTTAAATGTAACTTGCATCGGGACTTGAGCAGACTGATTAACAGATTCAATCTGGCACCGTGGACTGAGCATCTCCTTTGTGCCAGGTGTGGGTGGCGTCCTTGGGGAAGACGGCAGGAAGTGCTCATCTGTCAGGAGCTGAGAAGCCAGGGAGAGCGCAGGTGTGTACATGTCCACAGTGCAAAGCAGAACGGGGCAGGTCCTGTGGGGCCCCTGAGGACAGGCTATTCCCCCCTGGACAGGCAGGGTGAGGCTTTGGGAGGAACACAGACGTTGGGGCCAGGCACGCCTGGGTTCAATTCACCTTGACATCCACAGTGAGGTCTGGGGCATGTCAGACACTTTACTGCCTCTCCTGGTGGGTTAATCCCACCATAACCATTTACTCATGTGCCAGGTTTGACACTGGTCTCTAATTTATCTGCAATCTAAGATCACTATTTCAGCAATCATGCCAATTATCACAGTCACCTGGGGAGATTTAAAATTCGTATCAGCGGTTCCCAACCTTTTGGCACCAGGGACCAGTTTTGTGGCAGACAATTTTTCCGCGGACCAGAGGGGGAGGGGATGTTTTCGGGATGATTCAAGCGCATTACATTTATTGCGCACTTTATTTCTACTATTATTACATCCGCTCCACCTCAGATCATCAGGCATTAGATTCTGGAGGTTGGGGGCCCCTGCCATAGATCTATATAGCTTCTCACGCCTCATTCCTGGCAGCTCTGACTCCACAGCACCTGGGAATCAGCAATTTTAGCTTGTTTGGTTACTGAGGCTTCCTGGGAGAGGAACACTCCACTTGGGAAGTAGCATCATGCAGGAAAATGAACAGGCAAAGCCTCAGAAGGAAAGTTGAAGCAGAGAGACAGAAAGCCATCACTACAGCCCAGGCAAGATAACACGGTGACTTGCGCCGGAAGAGTAGGCAAGGGTTGGAAGTGGTTTGCTTGACAGTGGAAGGGAGGATGTTCTAGAAGGGTCAGGATAGAACCAGCTTCCTAAAACAGAAGTTAGAGCAGGTTATCTGACCAATTAACGTTTTACTGGCTCAGTGACTCCCATGACTGAGAGATGCCCAAGGCTGTGTGTGACCACACACCCCCACCATCACCCAAACTTTCCTGCCTCATCTTCAGAAACTCTGAATGGGATACAGTTCCTTACGTATGCAGACGTCTTAGTCCTCTGAGCATTTGCACATGCTGTTCCCACTTTGTGGAACACCCAGAAATCCACATCTAACTAATGTCTTCAGTGATCTAAACATTCAGAGAATTCAGACTCAGAGCTGTAATAGCACATGTTATGGACTGGGTGTTTGTGTCCCACTAAAATTCGTATGTTGAGAACCAGTGTGGCTGTATTTGGAGATGGGACCTTGAAGGAAGTAATAGGGTTATACTAGGTGATAATGGTGGACCTCTGGTCTGATAAAGTGAGAGTCCCTATCAGAAGGGACACCAGAGAGCTCATTCTGTCACGTGAAGACAGAGTGAGCAGGCGACCATCTGTGAGCCAGGAAGAGTCTTACCAGAAACCAAATTAGCCAGAACCGTGAACTTGGCTTCTAGCCTCTAGAACTGAGAAAATACATTTGTTGTTTAAGCCACCCAACTTGTGGTATTTTGTATGGCAGTCTGAGCAGAGTAATAGAGCACGTAAGTCAGAAGGGAGGTAAGGAGTTAGTGCTCTAGGACCCTTACATTCCCACTCATGAAAGAAAATGCTTATATTAGACCTCAGTGTTCGAAGAATGCAGGTTATAGTCGTCCTAAGATATTCTTTCACTGTTCAGTGGTTTATCCAACAAGGTAAGAGAGGAGAGGGGAAGAAATGAGTGATGTGAATTATTTAAGTTAATTCAGAACAAGAACAAAAGGAACACAAAATATGAGAGTAGAAAGAAAACTCCATAAAGCACTAGGAGTAGCAGAAAGACGCCCTGGAGGCAAAGGCGTTTTCGGCAGAAGTGGAAAATCGTCAGGAGGCAGCCACACAGCTGCATCCTTTAGAGTTCAATGTAATCAGTGTATTTCTAGAGACAACGCTCTGCACTTCGGAAACTACTCACACTGCCCCTCAAACAACTAGTTCTGACCCTGGGGTGTGGACTGTCTACTTGGACAGAGGAACCCCCAACACCCTGGTCAATGTAGGATTTGGAAAAGTAGAAGCAGGACACTTCTGTTGGCTGAGAGAGGCCCTGAAATTAATTTCATTGGTTTATGCACGTCCACTCTGGTGGTTAAGCCACAAAAGTATGGCTTAACCACTTTATTGCCATTCACATACCCTGTTTCCAATTCTACAGTTCTGATCTTTGATAGGGCTTGAGGCGGCAGTTAACACCCTCGGGCAGCTTTTATGACAGTCACAGTGTAGAATCCATGACAGGGCAGACATTTAGAGATGGGGGCCCTCCAAGGCCATATCAATAAGAAGGGTCCTTTCATTATTTTTTTCCTGAAGGCAGGTAGGTAGCATGGCACAGTGACAGAGCTTTCAACACCCATGAGTGTCAAGTTCCGGAGCAAATCTCTACTGCACAGCCTGACACCTGGACAGACTCCCAATTTCTAGTGACAAGGCTCCTGGCTGCTAAGCCAAGGCGCTGAGGTCATAGATTCTCCTTGGAACAGTCAAATAGAAGCCAGAGAATGCTATGTAGTCTTTCTGCTTGAGCGGGAGACCCTCAGCCATGTCTAGAGTCTGTATTTTCAAGAGGTGTCCTGAACCCTGGGGACATTGTCCCTCTCAGTCTTGATCATGTAGAGAGTTTCACGCCTGGGTCTCCTGTGAACTATGGCTCCGCCTCTAACTAGCCTCAGGTTGGGATCATCATGGCTGAGGAAATATCTTAAAACAGCAACTTCCTGACAGCTGGCCTCTGACAGGGAGGGAGGAAAGGGTCCCGTGTTTGCTAAGCTGCTCCCCTCTCTTGGGATCATTTCTTTCAGGGCAGCACCTGGCCATGCTGCCACCACCTATGAGAGCACAGTTACCAAAATGTCAAGGTCATCACGTTCAGCAGGGCTTCCTGATAAAGTCCCGTGGGAACTCACGGGCTGGGGAGAGAGGGGAAATTTTCAAAACAAAGGAAACAAAATACTGTACAACCCCAAACAAATGGAAACAAGTGAACAGCTCTGGTACCTATGAGAGCTCCATCTTTTAGAATGGAATACAGATTTTTAAAAGTTCCTGGAAGGAAGCCCAGGAGAATGACTCTACATCTTGGGAAGAAATAATCATGAATGATCAACTAACAACTTTAAGTCTTGTGCAGAGGAAATGAGGCAAAAGCTAACTTGTCTACGATTGACTCCCTGCAGTCTGGCCTCCCAGAAAGGGAGGTCCCTTGTAAGACTTCATGGAAACCATCCACCTCTCAGCTTAAGGCAATCAATCCTCAAATACAAGTATTATATTCTAGCCCCCAAAAAAGTCACACAGGAGGAGGGGCCGTTTCTCCTCAACCGTGACCACTGAGATGGCTGTGAGGTTTTACAGCTGCGATGGCTAGGTTAGGACCTATCTCCTGGGCACATTTGGGGAAAGTCTAAAATGTCCCTAGCCCATGAATACTTCCTAGGCGGGATACTTTTGAAGATTCTGTGATGAGCCTCTGATCACCGGATGAGGGATTCGTTTTCCCCTCATCATATGGCTTAAAATCCCCAAGTCACAAACAAGGACCCTCCGCCAGAGACTGTCCATCCTGCCAGACTGCTACACACTACCCCAGAATACACTGGGCACCACATATATGCCTCACAGTGGCAGAGGCCAGGGAGAGCTCTTCTCATTTTCTTACTATGGAAAAACTTCAAGTGATCTCTCCAAATTCAGGCGAGTTGAGTTGAACCTTGTGGTTCACCTGGCAGAAGATGGAGGGTGGGGGGAGTCAAGGCAGCCCTTGGGCGCCTCCAAAGCTTGGGCCCCTCGAAAGTGTTATACTCGCTAGGACAGAAGTCCTGGTTAGTCTGCCTTCTGTAGGTGCCCATGTGACTCCGGATTTGGAAGCTGGGAGTTTCCTGAAGCCACTTGGAGGAATAAGCGTGCAATTAAGCTGCAGCTCAGTCACCAAGAGCCGCAGCTGGGCCCACACCCTCACCGTCATTTCTTCGGTGAACTCAGGACTCCAGTGTTCTCCAAGGACTGGTCCAGCTAGAGACCCTTCAGGAGACCCAGTGAAAGGCTGCAGCCGTCACAAAATCATCAGAAGGGATATAAATGCAGGACCAGGCAGGAACCTGCAGTCTTCCTAGCACGCTGCTACCCCTCGTGCTGCAGGAATCTGAGCCTAGGTGGAGCAAACACAGGCAAGGCTCTCCTGCCCTTAGGCACCTGGAGGGAGAAAGGATGCTAACCCAGTCCTGACCTCTGTATCTAATCAGGGGCAAGTGAAGACAGTTACTGATCACATGGCCAGAACCTCTGATACAGGAAATGCGGTAACTTCCACCAGCTGCCCTCCCCGTCCTGGGATGGGGATCTTACACGAGCACAACTGTGGTGAAAGGGTCGAATTGGCCACTCAAGACGTAACAGGCTTTAAACTAATACTTTATGTGGCTTCGTAGGAGGATCAAAACAAAAGATGCATCTACGATGTCTTCACCTCATTGGGGACCCAAGAGTTTCCCAAGCACGTGACTTCCTTTGGCCTCACGTGCGTGGGACCCAGGACTGCACTGGAGTGCACACCAAGCTCTACACTGAGCTGAACTCCGCAGCTTGGAGACGCACACTGTGAGCAGGTAGAGTCCAAGGTGTTTTGTGAGGAAGGTCTGGTCAACCCAGACCTGATGAGTATCTTACCAGAGCTTTATATGGAGAAAACCCCATGTTAAAGGCTTAAACTTGCAGAGACCTGTCCTGGACAATGGGGTGACACCACTCTTGTGTTTCTTCATGTTATTAGGACTTAGTCCAATACGTCTCGTTTCCACAAAGGTTGCCAAGTGTTCCCCTCCCCACGCTCACCCAGCGGCAGAGCAGTTGGTGCACATTTCTGCTTAGGCAGATGGGACTCATTCATCTCATCCCTTCCTAAAGTTTCTCTCCCCAGGGTGTCTGCAGTTCCCTCATCCTGGTCCCTATGCAGTCAGGAAAGGGCCTCTTTGCCCTCTGACCTCATTCTGCCCATCGGGAAGAAGCACTTCAGAGTGGAGGGGACAGCTGGCCCCACATAAGCCCTGAGCCTTTAGACCTGAACATGCAGACCTGAGTGAGCCCTAAAAAGGAAGTGCTGGATTCAACACCCCACTCTTAAAGTGACCACAGCGGATAAACATCCGATTTGTCCGGAGGAAGTGATGCTGTGGGCATCCTTCCTGTGCGAATACGGTTTTAGTCCATGATGCAGCCTCTCTCAGGGAGGCTCGTTCCTCACTCCAAAAGGTCTCAGTTCCAGAAAGGAAACAGATTCTACAGACCTGTGTCGGTGGCCTGTAGTTACGTGAACCCCTGCTTGTCTGAGATTGACTGAAAGCACCTTGCTTTTGTTTATGGGCAGAGATTCCCTCTGGGCTTCAATATCCTGCTCCCTCTGAACCACAGCTCTGTTCTGCTCATCTGTCCCTGATCTGTCTGCTAAGCACTGAGATCCCAAGAAACAAGGCAGCATGGAGGCCAGGCCCGGCTGCCCTCTCTGGACCACTCAGGGGGCTACAACTGGCCATGGTGACCATGAGGGAAAGGAAGTGTCTACTACCAGCCAGGACTTGCGTCATCACGGATGCCCGAGACCCATCCTCAGCCATCCTGGTTGTCATGGCCTTAAGAAGTTAACAAGATTCATCCCCGTCAGAGCAGACATCCAGTGGGTGACTCACCCAAATCCCTTCTGGAAAACTAGACCTTGTTAACTGTCCTTGATCTCCGTCCTCCTGTCCCATCACTTTTATTCCGTGGCAAAATAGGACCTAGGTGAGAACAAATCATTCCCTCAGTCTTGCAGAGAAACCAGGACTCACATGAATAAAACATTCTAGTCAACATTAATAGCTGTTGAAAATGAAGCCAGGAGCAAAAGCCCACAGGCTCCTCCACGGGGCAGATTCTATAACTCAGAAGTCTTAGAGGCTATGAGAAAATTTAATCGTTTAAGGCATCATTAATGCATCACCTGTACTTAGCCCAGAGCGTGCCTGCCTGTTCTGGAATAAGTCTATGCATGTAGGAGCTGGGGGCTTTAGGTAACATGGGGCATGGTTCATGTACACTGCAGCGTGCCCATAGAGCCTGCAGGACACTTTGCACCCCACAGTGACCAGGACCTGGCTGACCCTCTAGTCACAACACTATGACAAGAATTCCATAGATGTGCTGAATGTCCAGCACAGCGAGGAAAACCTCAGCCACGTCTCAGCTAGTTCACCTTCCAGTTGGTGTCATGGGTGAGACAAGGCCCCTGTCCAACAGGCCCGTCCATCCTCCAGTGATGGGGTTTGCTCTACTAGGGAAGATACTAAGGTGGGAGAGAGTTCTCTGGCCTTCTGGCCCCCAGAACCTCAAATGCTCTCCTACTCAAGGCTCACTCTTGCTGACACACTCAAATTGTAAATCTGCACCAGAACCCGGTTTTTATGACCCAACAGAAGCTAAATGTTAATAAGGAAAGGGGAGAAATTCTGGGCCAGCCCTCTAGACCGCCATTTCCATAACTCCTGTTTTCATCTTTTCAAGAAGGTGGTTTTATCAAATCACCTCAAGACCATGAGACATTGACCGCGAGCACAAGCGCTCATTCGTTGAGGGCACAAGGTGGGCTCCCCACTGTGGTACCCAGCCTCCCGAGTCCATGAAGTCGGAAAGGCCAAGCTCCATATGGATATAAAACAAGCCTTCCTGTGACTCTCCCCTCCCACTTTTCTTGTCTCATACTCAGACATCATCAAACAGCTGAGGAAGGTCAAAAGCATGCCAGTGTAGATCACAGAGAGCGAGGACAAGATCTGAAGTCTGAAGGTTCTAGAGAGAAGTTTACACACATTTTATATGAGAACCAGGGAAGTAGGGCCTATACAACTTGACTAAGATGAAAAAACTCATTCACTGTTTCTAAGTGACCAGGAAGAATGACAAAAAAGGCTTTTTCTCGAAAGGAACAAAGGCTTCTAGGAGCAGAGACTGCACACTTCTAGACTTTCATAATTTCCGACTTCAGATCTCCTGACCTGCATGTGTACATACAACCTCAGCGCCCTGTCCTGTCCTCAGAGCCAGTGAACTTTCTTCTTGACTTTACAATGAGTCCTAGATGTCTCTAGCCACAGGCCACCTTGCATCTAGCCCCCGAGTGGACCTCACATTCGGCCTGGCTCTTGGCTTCAGGGAGTTTACTCTAGATCAGGATACCATCATCAGGCCTCTCTGCAGGAATCACGTATCCCGGTTGGGAGGAGTATGTAAAATGCCAACAGTGATATGTCAGCATCTGATAGGATGCCCCCCCCCGAGTTTCTAGGAGGTCCAGGGAAGCAAAGTCCGTTGTAGGTCAAGAAGTTGCTCCGCAGAAAGCCCCGTCTAGTACAGAGGTCTGTTTCTAACAGCCACCTTTATATCTTGGACATCCCTGGGCACTGGTGGAATAATGGTCAACTTGGTCCTAGGTAATGGTACTTTATGGGGGAATATTCTCTATGGACAGACAGTTCTAAAACTGCCTTTGATTCTGAGAGGGATGCTTGGACATCAGCTCTAGCTCGCTGCCTTGAGCAAAACAGCTTCATGTCCAAGAAGCTGAGACTAGTTTGCAGGCCCAGAAACACCTCCAATCACGGAAGAGCAAAGATCAACGTTCAGGCCAAGGAGGCACAGAGTGAGGTCCGGAGACAACCAAGCCGTGGGTACACAGGGCTTCCCCAGAGCAGCATCCAGCTCTGAAGTGGCTCCAAGCCACAACCATGCTCTTGCACGGAGTCCTGAGTGCCATGCTTCAATTAACGCCAGCCCAAAATTCGAGGTCCCCATCTCTGTAAAGGTTCTTGTTCCGAGTTAAACTTCAACACTTCAGATTTCCGAACTCTCTGGATGTGCCCCGACTGGTAGTTCGGGAGATCCAGTGCTGGCTCTCGATCCAGCATGTGGATTTTATCTTGGGGACATTCACCACTGGCAGGAGGCAAGGACCCGAGAGCGACAGGTCCTCCCTTCGCGTCAGGTCTTACTGTCTTCTGATCTGACATGTGACTACTACACATCTTCCCCACCCTTGTAAAATCACCATCACTCCCTATACTCTGTAGTTTTTTGTTTTTATATATTAAACTATGGTTGACTTACAATATGGTGTTAGTTTCAGGTGTACAGCTTCAGATTCTTTTCCGGTGTAGGTTATTACAAGATATTGAATATAGTTCCATGTGCTATACAGTAAATCCTTGTTTATGTCTCCCTGTATTCTTAATGAGTCAGTGTGAGAAGAGACTTTTGCCTCTCCAGACACAGAAAGCCACGTTCCTCTGGATTTGCCACACCTGCCTTTCTCATACCCACGCCAGCCTCTTTGCTGTTTACTGACAGCTGTCTGGTGTCTGTCGCCTGTGCCTTTCCAGTGAACAAGGGTAAAGCAGACAGTCTCAGAAAGTCACTTCGTTGATCTTCTCTGGTGCCACTTAGCAAGGTGTCTCTCCCCACAGACCCCCTACCCTTTTCCTTGGGCAACCCAAGTTTTGCAGAGGGGTTCCCTTCATAAGACACATTTCCTCCCAAACCAGAGGCTGCTGAGGGCCCCAAGTCCTAAGGGCAAAAAGTGGGAGGAAGGGAAATATCTCTGGTGCTCGAGTCTAGAAGGCCAGTTCCCACTGTACCAAAGAGTTTTTGTCACCCTACTGCCATATGAGGCATTGCAATATTTCTAATTTTTAGTATGTACAATTTTCATTTAGTTAACAGATAGAAAAGTTAATTCTATTCTCTATACATGTTTATTTTTGTAGTTATTCCTAGCATTTGCCAGCCCTGTACCTGCAGGAATGAGAAGCCACACTTTCTAGAGTTTGCCAGTAGCCTTGCTGGGAGGTCATTACCAGACCTTAGATTACTGAAGCCATACTCCATTTTTCTCACTTTTTGAGGCGAAGCAGTGCTCTGGTGGGCTACTTACTAGGAGTGCTGGTAACAAAGCTGAGAAAAGGTCCAGGACAACAGACCGTGCCATTTCATGAAACACGACTCACCAAATGGTTAGACAGGGCCTGTGACTTTTTAAAACAGTTTTCTAGACCACGCTCACCTGGTCAAGAGCAAGTTGACACAAAGACTCAGCGTTTCCCCCTCTCAGTTTAAAGCCTCTCCAACCCCTGGTCTCCTTACTGCCCAGTCTAATTTGGAGTACCGAAAGTCAACGTCGAGGTCAATTACAACTGGAGGAACTACATCTGTTTCCTATTCATGATGGAACCCACACAACAAGTTTACTGAGAAATGGCATCACCTACGCAGGAGCAGCCTGGGTTGCTGTCGACCATGCAGAGGTCCTGAAAGGCCCAGCAGAGCCTGGATTCACATGATAGGACAGCCATTCCGTAGGCTACAAGACACGTATGGTCCAAGATGTAACCTAGAGTCTTCCACTGTTAGGAGGTTGGCCTGGATTTCTAGGGAGACGTCCAGGCCTAGAGCTTTAAGATCTCTGTAGATGAGCACAGACACCAGAGTCTCACTACGACACTGCAGTAACACTTCATTTTCGGTGCTCCCTATAATCCACAGGTTCAGAGACAAGACGTTTCATTTTTTTTTTAACTGGAAGCCATTGTCTTGGTTCTTCATTTAACCCTCTTGGAGGATATGCCAGCGCTGGTCTTGGGACATGGACATACTACGTGGAACTCCAAACACATAGATCGTGATGTAAAGCAAGTAAAGGAAAACCGAACACTCCCTCATGTAGTCCTGATTAAGCGATGTAGCCAAGACAGTGACACGCACTACAGCTCAGGAATCCATGGGGAGGCAGAGTAGTGCCCCTGGCCTTCAAGACAGGACTAATTTGTGACCACTCCTCGGCTGAATGGACAATTGGATTAGAGGATGTTGTCGGAGACCAAGGGCAGAGTCTTTCACAAGACACCAAAATCACTGTCAACCTGTCAGAAGAAGCTGGAGCGACGGAACAGACTCTCGAGATGCTGCCAGTGCCTCCCACTGGCTGAGCCCAGCTGAAAGCTAGTACTGTGCTGGAAGACAGGCTGCAGAGGTCAAGTTTCCCATGATTTAGGACACAAGAGAGGCAAGAAGTGGGTTGGAAGTCAACAGGACCAGTGGCAACATAATACACACAGTTGACCTGGTCAGACAATTTCTACTAGATGCAACGTAAGAGACATCTAAACATGAGCATCAGGTCTATTATGAGACAGAAAGTATCCCTGCTTCTTTGGACTGTCTTAGTTTAAATCTGGATTTCAGATCAGTAGAAGGAGAGGACCAACCCAGCACTTAACCACAAGAATGAGTTGGGAACCTGTCCTCTACATGTGCAAGATGAAGGAACAAAAACAATTGTGATTAATCCATATAGATGCGGAGATGAACATTAAAATTAGTTATAACATTATATGCCGAAGTTGTACGGTTAGACGATTTTTTTTTGTTCAGTTATCCATGTCCCTCCCTTCTGTTAACAAGACATGACAAAAGTGATCAAAGTCATACTTTGAGAGGAAATCTAAAATTCTAGAAAAAAAAACTACAGTGGATAGGATTGGCAAACATTGCAGAGGAAAATAGCGGATTTCAGAACAGAGCGATAGAATTATGTCCAAAGTAACTAAATGCACAAGAATCAGTGAATTGTGGACAAACTCTAACCACCTAACATACGCATAAGCGGACCTGAAGAGGTGAGGAGGCAGAAGATATACGAAGTAGTGGCCAAAACTTTTCCATATTTTAAGGCAACTATAAATTAACAGGATCGGGGACTTCCCTGGTGGTCCAGTGGTTAAGACTCTGAGCTTCCACTGCAGGCGACATGGGTTTGATCCCTGGTCAGGGAACTAAGATCCCTCATGCCATGTGGCACGGCCAAAGAAAACTTTAAAAAATAAAATAAAATAACAATCAAACCCAAAGAGTACAGAATATAGAATACATTAACTGAATCAATGAAATGAATCAAAGTTAGCAGAGACTTATTAGAGCTCTTGATCCCTACTAGTCAGTCGGGAAATGCCAGTTCCGTATATCAACTGCATGTCCCATGATATTTTTGGCTCTGATTAAACAACCAATAAAATCAAGAAGGCATGGACAACCCTGCTATTAGTGGGCTGGAGAAGCAAAGACACCAACCAGCTACAGCTATGAGCATCTGTGGTTTATAAGAGCTTCCCGGGCAGGTGCGTCGTCTTTCCAGGAAAGGATGGCTTCCATCCTTCAACCTCACGTAGCTCCACACTTTGTTTAAACATAACACTCTTTGATAATGTGATGTGTAGCCTGGAGTACTCTTATTAGCCCTTTTGAAGGGCTCATGACATTGGGCCCTTTACTCTAATGTCACTTATACAGGAAATCTCAGACCCCTCGCCACACAGCTCCCCTTATTGGAAACAAGTCTGCCATGAAGTGAGAACAGGACTTCATGGCAGACAAAGCCTTCACCATCCTGTGCCCTTCGTGTTTCCCAGGAGCCTGAACTGAGGACTCTTACTACCTGGCCTGCCACTAAGCCACTAGACGACCATGTTCTTGGCTACACCAGGTAGACATCTAGATCCTACGTTTATTAAAGGTAACCAAGCCTTGTCTGAAAACTGTCTAATGGTATCTCTGTTGGGCAGTTGTCTTTGTGCCATGGAGAAAAGTTTTCTTCCAAGAACCTGGAGCATTAGATACCCCTTTTCCTCTTATGAGCACTTATCTAATATTCCTTTTATCTCTGCTGGATCCTTCATCTACTATGTTTGGGACAATTTGCTAGGTGTGGGGTAAGCTTCCCAAATACCAACTTCAGAATAACTGGCTGTCAAGAGCAAGTAAGAAAGAGAGGGTAGTAAAGGGAAGTGTTCTATTCACAGTCACTAAGGAATCACTTGACTATGAACATTCCTCAGAAAACTTGGCCAGGAAGTCACTAGGATCACCAAGCAGTGAAGGGAATGTGGAGGACTTCCAGGAGATTTGAGCTCATATCCTCCACGGGATGGCTCTGGGAGATACTGCACAATAGAGAAACAACTATACAAGCCAAGATTTAAACGGAAATAGCAGTGAGCATCTTTGCAACGGACCACACCTGCTTACTTCAAATTGAAGAACTGGCCAGGACATTCTAAAGAACTTCCTTTGACAAAGTAGATAGATGGTTACATGTAGAAGTCCCAGGAGCCTGATCTTTCCCCAAACTATTTTAATACCTCAGATTAAATTAATTTAATGTCTGTCTAGAATCTAGATGCTGCATATGGAGCAAGAGAAAAATCAAAGCCTGATTCTGATCAAGAACCACTTGTCTTGGCAACCTCAGAGAAGGTGGTCTGATCTGTCCAACTCCATTTTTGTTGGTGACAACAAAGTGTTCAAAGTCATACATGTAGGTCTCCCTAGGAAAAAGGGGAGGGAAGATGCTCATTTTTATATAAAGTAAAATTATTTCCCACAGGTTTAAGAAAAGGTAGAATCTGGCCAGAGAAGACAAGAAGGCCGACTACCATGGCAAGTCAGGAGTGTGACCACTCTTGACCAATCACAGGTCTACAGCTGCCAGCTGTCAGACTCTGAAACCGTCTTCCCTGACACACTGTGTTCCAGGGCAGGAGCCTGATGGAGAGCCCTGCTCACTGCCGCCCCAGGAGGGCTGGGCTGGCGGCAGAATAGGCTGTATTATAGGGCAGCCATTGGCAGAGTCAGGAAGGCTACAGATAGGGCACATCCGTGATGGAGGAGTTCGACTTCCCAAGGAAGAGCCCTTGGCCATCCCTCTGATGGCTCCCGTGAGTAAATCTCTCAGCGGTATGAGTCTGGGATATCGATTAACTGCCTGAAGCAGCTTTTAACACAGTCCCACGGACACTCAGTGGCCACAGCCTGGGTCAGGTCCAACTCGGAAACTAAGCTCATCCTAAGATGACTGGAGAACTACAGAAGGAAGAACATCTCCACCAACAGCTGGCCAGCGTGGCAGAGGCAAACAAGATTTGGACTCTTTGGCGTTCACGGTATGACCTAGATCTGCCAGGTAATACACTCAGGTCTGAGTTGAACAAGATCATCTCAAACTCAAAGCAAGGCTTCAGTGTAAATGGAAGGAAGCCCCCGCTCTACCAAAGCTGGTAGGAGATAATAGTTCTACACCTGAAATTGGAGGATCAAGTGGGTAACAGTAAGGCATCTCAGTAACAGGCATAAAGTAGACCTCCCCTGCCCTCTGCAGTTCTGGCTGCAATCCTCCCATCATATCTGGGGATGGAGGCTGCATTCCCGGGAAAGACATGACATCCTATCTCCTCTGGGTGGTCAACTCAGGGATCCTGCATTTATTGTTGGATGGTGGGCTTGATGAAGCCAGTCTTCCTCCAAGACACTGATGTGCTGGGACAAGCCCTTTGGCCACAGAGCACACATCCATACACCAGGGGAGCATCTATGACAGCATCCAGCTCTCAATCACTCAGCACATGATTTCCTTCAAGTTCCCAGTGCTGATGGGGGTGGGGTAGTGGTGACCCCCTTGGGCTGCAGCATTACCATCTCCAGGATTCTTGTGGGAAGGAGACTGGGACACAGTGCAGGCTGGCTGCACTACGACTCAGAGAATGCTTCCGGTAGCCAGACGGAAAGGCAGGAGTGTTGCAGCGTAACTTGGACACGCTACCAGCTCCAGAACTCCGTGCTGGGATGGCTGAGGCCGCATCACAGCTCAGCATCTGTATCTGACCAACCCTGCTTCTTCCCCCTCCCTTCACTGGTGTTTATGCCTCACACCCCACATGTGGTCTGGACATCTGTTTCTTGCTGTGACCTGTACTTCCTAAGAAGATAAAAGATCTAAATCGCTTTAGTGAAGCTAGCCTTGTGTAAGTGTTGGCCTTGTGTCAAAGTCTTAATAGAATTATTGCACCATCTTCTGCAAACACCCAGAAGAGATGACAGGCAAGATCACTGTTCAGAGGTTCTGCTAAGATGGAGATGGCTTTTTCCTCTCCTTGGGCTTTGGCTTCAGAAGCGAGCCTTCTCAGCGATACCTTGGAAAGGGTCACAGATATCCCCAGTTCAACCTCTCAGTATCCTATATGGACCCAGAAAAGGTGGCCTTGCCGTGGGAAAATTCATCTCTTGCTTTTATAATCCCGTGGGCCACAATCTCCACGTTGGCTGTAAGTTGTCAGGCTGTCTCCTTCCTCCTATGTCCAATCAACCTGGCCAGCTCAAGCTTTTCTATGCTGAGGTCAGGTAAATTCTAGCTTTTGTTCTCAATCTTTCCTAGCCACCTTCTCTAGTCGTGATCCTGTGATGAATATTTTCAGCGACCCTCGCCAACATCCTCAGCTAACTGGCTTTATGGTCTGATAAGGTTTTAGGACCTAGGACATTCTCCTGGACTTGTTTTGAAAACTCTATGCATTTGAGATATGATGATCCAGGTAGATCCATGACTCCCTTGTTTTCTAGCCATAGACAACTCCCTGAACACCCACTGTCTATTTGGGTTTCCAGGACACTAGGACCAGGATGAAGCTTAGACTCCTTTATAGCATTTGGCATCTAGGTTGGCTTATCTTTTAAAGGGAAACAGATTTGGACACTGACATCCAGACTTACGCTCTCAGTCTCTAGTCACTCAAGTGTTCTCACAAAATAACAAGACCAAACTCAGAGCAAATTGGTATTTGCCAGAAGGGAAGAGGGTTGGAGGGTGACAAAAGTGGGTGAAGGGCGGGGCCATGAAACAAACTTCCAGATATAATCGTGGGGATGTAATATACAACACGGCAACTATAGTAATACTGTATTGCATATCTGAAAACGTCAGGAGGGAGTAAATCTTAAGTTTTCATCACAAAAAAGAAACACTTGTCACTTTGGTGATGGATGGTAACTACAGCTTACGGCGATCACTTCAGTGTATACAAATAATGGTTTTGTATGCCTCCAACTAATGTTATGTCAATCCGACCTCAAAATTACAAAACCTTATAAATGATTTTAGAAAGTAAAGCAACACTCAGTGACACTCAGAACAGGCTCATGCTACTAGAAGTAAGGAACTTCTAGTTAGGTAAACTGTTTTCTTCAGTAACACCAGAAATATGCTTGCTTTACTTAAGACCAAAATAAATAATTGCTGAAGTGGCTCTGGGATTTTTCCTAGCTCAAGTGACTTGATGTTCTGTGAAGTTCAGAAATAACTTGGAACTTTCCAAGCCTGGGACACAGAAGAGACTTGGCATTCCTGTTCTTTCAGAAGGTAGACTCAGAATTGGGGTTCTGGCTCTGGTTTCTTTTTGTAGATGAACCTGGATCGAGGGGAGAAGGCTCTGGTCTGCTTCAGTGTTGTCCTGTATCTTGTGCTGTGCTCTAATGAGGGGTGGGGGTCACCTGTCAGGCTCCTCAACTATGTACAGTTGCCCCAGGAGTCCACTGGTCCCATCACCATCTGTCTCCGACGCAAAGATCTGCACTAGAGACACCAAAGCGATGGTGGCTCAACCACAGCGCCTTTAGGAAGTGCAGTCCTCCACAA
>NW_021703770.1:2539649-2641069 GCF_005190385.1 Monodon monoceros
GAAGTGCAGTCCTCCACAAAAGAGCAAAAGGGCTGTGGGCATGGCCTCCATCCATCCTAGGTTCTGGAGAGCAGCTGAAGACTCAGTGTGGCTGGGAGGACAGTAGCAGTAAGCCAAGCCCTGCCCGATGGCCCAGCAGCCTCAGCCAGAATTTGAGGACAGAAGATGCTCACAACAAAGGACAAGGAACAAAACAGGAGAGAAGAGGAAGATGATCAATTTACTGCGGATGAATTATGCGTAGACATTTGAAGAGACTCTTCATCCTGATTTTACCACTGGAGAAGAACTGGGGCACTGAACAACCCCACCATCAAGTGTAAGTGATCCCTGGTTTCAAAGACACGTCAGACATCGAAAGCAGAGCCGATTGCCAACTCCTTAAGGGAAGGGCAACTGCAGCCACATGAACAGCCTCAAGCCTGGGCTCGAGAACACTTCCCCAAAGAAGCCAGGACAAAGAGAACACCCATCGCTCGATCACAAACCAGTATTCTCCTTCAAGCCTTCGAGAACCTATTTCCTGGCACGGCTATCAGGGAAGGACTGGCTAGACAAACAGGCATCCCAGAACCCAGATACGGCTCTAGAACCAGCGAGGTGGGCACCAGGAGAGCAGAAGTGGGCCTGTAAGTGCCTTGGCTGAGCGCCCAATCCCAGGTCTCGCCCGACTGTCCCTTTGGACCAAAGCATCCTGTCCACTGGTCCCAGCAGCCTTCCCCTGCCTGCCCACCATCATCTCGGGAACATCCAATCATTTCCTCAGCAGCTCCTCTCTCCCCAACGTTCTTTCGAGTTCCTCTGGGGGCAATGGGGGCCAGTCACCAGGGGGCGGGGTGGTCCAGCCCACCTGCACCAGAGGAGAGAACTCAACCTCCTCAGACACTTAGGAGGAGTCACTCGTCAGAGTCACAGATTGACCCCGGAAGGGGGCTCATCCCTTCACTCCTCTGGTGTCCACAACAAGGAAAATGCCAGAAGCACAACCAGCACACTGGCCTGGCAGCACTGCCCCCTGCCCCAGCCTGACCCTGACCATCCCCAGCAACAGGTGCAACATCTGGTCAGCCAGCACATCCCACACTAGGCCAAGGTGGGGCCAGAGGGGAGGGGACAGGGGAAGGGCAATTCTGCAGCCTGAACACACGGACACACGGATGGTAGCAGCACACACCATCGGCCGAAGAGCTGTTGCCTCTGTCGCTGGGCCAACAGCACCAGCGTCTGCAGGAACTTGAATTTAGCCCCTTAGATGATCTCCTGTCAACCGCGAAGACCCAGGAAGAGGCATCGTCTCTCTTCTGCATGAGGAATGGCAAGAAGAGGACTTTCCAGGACCACCGGAGGCATCCCCCCAGCAAGGAGAACTTCAGGCTTCTCTCGACAAACTGCAGAGCTCACTAGGGCCTCAGCTTGAACAGAAGGGCATCAGCTTTCTCCCCACCCTCTTAGGTCTCTTTTCCTGGGATGCAGAGCCCGACTGACAAAGGGACAAGGAAACCCAGCATGCTGGGGACCAAGACAAAGGCAAGAAACAGCCATCACTTAGAAACCCAGAGGGAGTGTCTCCTTTGTCCTGTAGGTGGCTCTTTCTCAGCTCCCTGACTGTTGCCAAGCTCAGATGGCCTCTAGAGCCACCACGGGTACCACGCAGTGGACACCCTCCCTGAAGACCGAATGAACCAGAGCATTCTCAGGACACACATCACCCCCTCCCTGCCATCACCACACCTCAGCCATCTGGACCACCCCAGAACTGAAACCAGAACCAATCATAGGTCTCAGGACTCATCCACACAGGTTTCCCTTCTGGCAAGATCAGAAGTCAAGCCTGAAGTTAGGCTGGTGTATAGAAGAGGGGGATGCTCCATGTCTCGAACATGGGAGTCCAGGAACATGTCTGTATCCCAGCTGTGAGTATCGGACCTGGCAATGGAAGCAGCTCCTTTCTTCACCTATCAATCGTTAATTCAAAGGTGAAGTCCATAATATTGTGGAATCTTTCAATCTTGGAGCATTAAAACATACAGAAAATAGCAGAGGAAGGTATGGTAGCAACTCCAAGAAATCACTGAGGACAGCATGAATCTGGCACTTTCCATAGGTGTAGCATCTTTGGATGTATGGGCACGCCTGTTTACCCACCATCTTTCCTCATGTTTTATGAAGTATAAGTTGTCTAAGCCTCTTGGTGGTCTTCTTTCAACTGTCTCCTCCCTTTTTTTTTTTTTTTTTTTTTTTGCGGTACGCGGGCCTCTCACTGTTGTGGCCTCTCCCGTTGCGGAGCACAGGCTCCGGACGCGCAGGCTCAGCGGCCATGGCTCCCGGGCCCAGCCGCTCCGCGGAACGTGGGATCTTCCCGGACCGGGGCACGAACCCGTGTCCCCTGCATCGGCAAGAGGACTCTCAACCACTGCGCCACCAGGGAAGCCCCGCCCCTTTTATTTAAATTAATTTATTTTTGGCTGCGTCGGGTCTTCATTGCTGAGTGTGGGCCTTCTTGTTGTGGCCGGGGGGGGGCTACTCTTTGTTGCAGTGTGCGGACTTCTCATTGCAGTGGCTTCTCTTGCTGCAGAGCACAGGCTCAGGCTTCAGTAGTTGTGGCATACGGGCTCAGTAGTTGTGGTTTGCGGGCTCTAGAGTGCAGGCTCCATAGTTGTGGTGCATGGACTTAGTTGCTCCGCGGCATGTGGGATCTTCTCGGACCAGGGCTTGAACCTGTGTCCCCTGCATTGTCAGGTGGATTCCTAACCACTGCGCCACGAGGGCAGTCCCTCCCTCCTTTTCAAGTGCTAACTTTGAAAGATACATCATGGATTATCAAGCTATGTGACTTTCCATTGGTGTAATAACAATCTTTGTACATTTGAAATTGTTCTTCAGATATAAACAAGCTAACTCCTTGAACCAGGGTGTTACCTTAATTCCAGGTTGTCTGAGAAATGAAATCACAACCTCTGAGTTTGTTCCTGAAGAAATGTCAAGACATTATTGCCCCTCTATACCTTTTAGAAGCTCTTCTCCCACTTTTCTCTTAAAATTGCCACCCACCCCCCAGCATCTTTGGCAGACACCAGGTCTACGGCAGGTAGACACCTTAAAAGTCCTTCCACCCCACCCTTGGGGATCTACTATCAATGTTACCATGTATGGAGATGACCTTCTGAAAGTTTAGTTTTGTAAAGCTTTCATGACCAAGCTACAGGCTAGGCATACACTATTCACTAACTCTAACCACTCTCAATTTGTCTAGACTTTAGAAATTTGAAGTTGTAAAGGACATTCAAGAGGCAGTTACCACATGTGCCCAAGTGAGCTGTTAGGCTTTCAGTGGCACGGGAGATTCTTGCATGAACTGCCCGGAGGAAGAGACAGCGGGAGAACTAGCTCCATAGGATTTAGACCTTGAGACAAAAAGGGGAGTGATTATCAGAGGGGGTCTCTCCCATATCAAAGTCACAGGTTCCATCCTGGACTCTGCAATGTTCCTTCTTTTATTATCCCTATTTCCAGGGAAATTTCCTGAAATTCTAAGTTAATAGAAAAAGGAATTTAGGCTGAGGCATACAATCCTGGCCTCGTAGAAATCACATCCATTTCCAGGCCTTCTCTTGTCACAAAACCCAGCGGGCCTCTGTCCTTAAGGTGGGTTGAGGCAAAGGACATCTTCAATCCACCTGCTGCATTTAATGTCCCAGAGCCCAGTGCTAGGGGTCTGGGTTCCTCCTGGGCCCCACTCAACCCACAGCTTCCCATTCTGCCTCATGGATTTCTTTGATTCCAGGTCTCTTATCTAAATATCCATCTTCCATCTCCAAACTTGAGCTTTTATGTTTCCTAACTCATCAGGCTAGATTCCTACTTGCCAAGTCATTCATTACCTTTACTCCTTGTTTCCCCCCCCCCATAAATAAAATACACTAGTTTTCTATGATCTCATTGAGTCACTGAATCAAGCAACTATCAAGCCCCACATTACCTTTGGACTTAAAATTCTAGTATACACAGTAGTACATTTCTCTGATGTTAAATTTAGGAGTTAGGGGTCTACTTACATGAAATCCAGATCATCCTCACTGAGGAAGAACTCTCTTGGGCACCTGCCTGCTGCTGCCCCTCCTGTGGGCCCCCAAGGCACCTCTGAAGAACATCAGGGCTCCAGGAAATAAGGTTTGAAAGCTTCCGAGATGCTCCAAATCTTCTTATAAATGTAACAAGCTGAAAAAATGTTATTTACAATAATTCATAAATTAGGTGAATTGACCATACACCATCTTCAGTAAGTTCTTTTAGAAAAAGAAGCACTGATTAACTTCCGGTTTCTTTATCCTATGATCAGCATAGGTGTGCATATTGCTTAAACTTCTAAGTCATTTAGTTGTGGGTAGTTTTGCTTTGTTTTATCTCTACAGGTTATTTTGTTCCTTTATATTTTATTACTGGTGTTTGACTTAATTCACTGTGATCAGAACCTATTAGCTGTATCTTGGATATTTCAAACTTGTTGAGATTTATTTGTGATCTAGTACCTGGTCAAAATTCCAAATGTTTCATATGCATATAAAAATAATTTTTAGATTAGGTATACTAATGCACTATCCTTTCTGTATATTTTATTAAGTTGTGTCAGTCTGAGAGAAGAATTTAAAACCCTGAATGAGAGGACCTTCAAGATGGCAGAGGAATAAGACGCGGAGATCACCTTCCTCCCCACAAATACATCAAAAATACATCTACGTGTGGACAACTCCTACAGAACACCTCCTGAACGCTGGCAGAAGACCTCAGACTTCCCAAAAGGCAAGAAAATCCCCATGTACCTGGCCATGGGGCTGACAGGGTCTTGGTGCTCTGGCCTGGTGTCAAGCCTGAGCCTCTGAGGTGGGAGAGCCGAGTTCAGGATATAGGACCACCAGAGACCTCCCAGCTCCATGTAATATCAATTGATGAGAGCTCTCCCAGAGATTTCCGTCTCAACGCCAAGACCCAGGTCCACCCAATGGCCAGCAAGCTCCAGTGCCGGATGCCCCATGCCAATCAACTAGCAAGACAAGAACACAACCCCATCCATTAGCAGAGAGGCTGCCTAAAACCATACTAAGTTCACAGACACCCCAAAACACACCACTGGACACAGCCCTGCCCACCAGAAAAACAAGATCCAGCCCCACCAACCACAACACAGTACCAGTCCCCTCCACCAGGAAGCCTACACAAGCCACTGAACCAACCTCACCCACTGGGGGCAGACACCAAAAACAACAGGAACTACGAACCTGCAGCCTGTGAAAACGAGATCCCAAACACAGTAAGTGAAAAGAATGAGAAGACAGAGAAATAGGCAACAGATGAAGGAACAAGGTAAAAACCCACCAGACCATACAAATGAAGAGGAAATAGGCAGCCTACCTGAAAAAGAATTCAGAATAATGACAGTAAAGATGATGCAAAATTTTGGAAACAGAATGGAGAAAATAACAGAAACATTTAACAAGGACCTAGAAGAACTAAAGAGCAAACAAATAGTGATGAACAACACAATGAAAGAAATTTAAAATTCTCTAGAAGGAATCAACAGCAGGATAACTGAGGCAGAAGAGCGGAGAAGTGACCTGGAAGATAAAATAGGGGAAATAACTACTGCAGAGCAGAATAAAGAAAAAAGAATGAAAAGAATTGAGGACAGTCTCAGAGACCTCTGGAACAACACTAAATGCACCAATATTCAAATTATAGGGGTCCCAGAAGAAGAAGAGAAAAAGAAAGGGTCTGAGAAAATACTTGAAGTGATTATAGTTGAAAACTTCCCACATGGGAAATGAAATAGTCAATCAAGTCCAGGAAGTGCAGAGAGTCCCATAGAGGATAAATCCAAGGAGAAACATGCCAAGACACATATTAATCAGACTATCAAAAATTAAATACAAAGAAAAAATATTAAAACCAGCAAGGGAAAAGCAACAAATAACACAAGGGAATCCCCATAAGGTTAACAGCTGATCTTTTTAGCAGAAACTCGGCAAGGCAGAAGGGAGTGGCAAGACATATATAAAGTAATGAAAGGGAAAAACCTACAACCAAGATGACTCTACCCAGCAAGGATCTCATTCAGATTTGACAGAGAAATTAAAACCTTTACAGATGTGCAAAGTTAAGAGAATTCAGCACCACCAAACCAGCTTTACAGCAAATGCTAAAGGAACTTCTCTAGGCAGGAAACACAAGAGAAGGAAAACACCTACAAAAACAAACCCAAAACAATTAAGAAAATGGCAACAGGAACATACATATCGATATTTAGTTACCTTAAACGTAAACGGATTAAATGCTCCATCCGAAAGACACAGACTGGCTGAATGGATACAAAAACAAGACCCATATATATGCTGTCTACAAGAGACCCACTTCAGACCTAGGGACACATACAGACTGAAAGTGAGGGGATGGAAAAAGATATTCCATGCAAATGGAAATCAAAAGAAAACTGCAGTAGCAATTGTCATATCAGACAAAACAGACTTTAAAATAAAGACTATTACAAGAGACAAAGAAGGACACTATATAACGATCAAGGGATCAATCCAAGAAAAAGATATAACAATTGTAAATATTTATGCACCCAACATAGGAGCACCTCAATACATAAGGCAAATGCTAACAGCCATAAAAGGGGAAATCGACAGTAACTCAATAATAGTTGGGGACTTTAACACCCCACTTACACCAATGGACAGATCATCCAAAATGAAAATAAATAAGGAAAAACAAGCTTTAAATGACACATTAAACAAGATGGACTTAATTGATATTTATAGGACATTCCATGCAAAAACAACAGAATACTCTTCTCAAGTGTTCATGGAACATTGGATAGGATAGATCCAATCTTCTAGGATAGATCATATCTTGGGTCACAAATCAAGCCTTGGTAAATTTAAGAAAATTGAAATCGTATCAAGTATCTTTTCTGACTACAATGCTATAAGATTACATATCAATTACAGGAAAAAAACATGTAAAAAATGCAAACACACGGAGACTAAACAATACGCTACTAAATAACCAAGAGATTACTGAAGACATCAAAGAGGAAATCAAAAAATACCTAGAAACAAATGACAACGAAAGCACAATGACCCAAAACCTATGGGATGCAGCAAGATCAGTTCTAAGAGGGAAGTTTATAGCAAGAAACAAGAAAAATCTCAAATAAACAACCTAACCTTACACCTAAAGCAATTAGAGAAGGAAGAAGAAAAAAAACCCCAAAGTTAGCAGAAGGAAAGAAATCATAAAGATCAGATCAGAAATAAATGAAGGAAACAATAGCAAAGATCAATAAAACTAAAAGCTGTTTCTTCGAGAAGATAAACAAAATTGATAAACCATTAGTCAGACTCATCAAGAAAAAAAGGGAGAAGACTCAAATCGATAGAATTAGAAATGAAAAAGGAGAGGTAACAACTGACACTGCAGAAATACAAAAGATCGTGAGAGATTACTACAAGCAACTCTATGCCAAAAAAATGGACAACCTGGAAGAAATGGACACATTCTTAGAAAAGCAGAACCTTCCGAGACTGAACCAGGAAGAAACAGAAACTATAAACAGACCAATCACAAGCACTAAAATTGAAACTGTGATTAAAAATCTTCCAACAAACAAAAGCCCAGGACCAGATGGCTTCACAGGCAAATTCTATCAAACATTTAGAGAAGAGCTAACACCTATCCTTCTCAAACTCTTCCAAAAGATAGCAGAGGGAGGAACACTCCCAAACTCATTCTACGAGGCCACCATCACCCTGATACCAAAACCAGACAAGGATGTCACAAAAAAAGAAAACTACAGGCCAATATCACTGATGAACATAGATGCAAAAATTCTCAACAAAATACTAGCAAACAGAATCCAACAGCACATTAAAAGGATCATACACCATGATCAAGTGGGGTTTATCCCAGGAATGCAAGGATTCTTCAATATATGCAAATCAATCAATGTGATACATCATATTACAGATTAAAGAATAAAAACTATATGATCATCTCAATAGATGCAGAAAAAGGTTTTGACAAAATTCAACACCCATTTTTGATAAAAACTCTCCAGAAAGTAGACATAGAGGGAACTTACCTCAACATAATAAAGGCCATATATGACAAACCCACAGCCAACATCATTCTCAATGGTGAAAAACTGAAACCATTTCCTCTAAGATCAGGAACAAGACAAGGTTGCCCACTCTCACCACTATTATTCAACATAGTTTTGGAAGTTTTAGCCACAGTGCTCAGAGAAGAAATAAAAGGAAGCCAAATCAGAAAAGAGGAAGTAAAAATGTCACTGTTTGCAGATGACATGATACTATACATAGAGAATCTTAAAGACTCTACCAGAAAACTACTAGAGCTAATCAATGAATTTGGTAAAGTGTCAGGATACAAAATTAATGCACAGAAATCTCTTGCATTCCTATACACTAATGATGAAAAATATGAAAGTGAAATTACGGAATAAACCTACCTAAGGAGACAAAAGACCTGTATGCAGAAAATTATAAGACACTGATGAAAGAAATTAAAGATGATACAAACAGATGGAGAGATATACCATGTTCTCGGATTGGAAGAATCAACATTGTGAAAATGACTCTACTACCCCAAGCAATCTACAGATTCAATGCAATCCCCTATCAAACTACCACTGGCATTTTTCACAGAACTAGAACAAAAAATTTCACAATTTGTATGCAAACACAAAAGACCCCGAATAGCCAAAGCAACCTTGAGAAAGAAAAACGGAGCTGGAGGAATCAGACTCCCTGACTTCAGACTATACTACAAAGCTACAGTAATCAAGACACTGGATTGACAGTGTGGTCTGGCACAAAATGGTCCTGGCTCAAAAACAGAAATATAGATCAATGGAATAGGATAGAAAGCCCAGAGATAAACCCACGCACATATGGTCACCTTATCTTTGATAAAGGAGGCAGGAATATAAAATGGAGGAAAGACAGCCTCTTCAAAAAGTGGTGCTGGGAAAACTGGACAGGTACATGTAAAAGTATGAAATTAGAACACTCCCTAACACCATACACAAAAATAAACTCAAAATGGATTAAAGACCTAAATATAAGGCCAGAAACTATCAAACTCTTAGAGGAAAACATAGGCAGAACACTCTATGACATAAATCACAGCAAGATCCTTTTTGACCCACCTCCTAGAGAAATGGAAATGAAAACAAAAATGAACAAATGGGACCTCATGAAAGTTCAAAGCTTTTGCACAGCAAAGGAAATCATAAACAAGGCGAAGAGACAACCCTCAGAATGGGAGAAAATATTCGTAAATGAAGCAACTGACAAAGGATTAATCTCCAAAATATGCAAGCAGCTCATGCAGCTCAATGTCAAAAAACAAACAACCCAATCCAAAACTGGGCAGAAGACCTAAATAGACATTTCTCCAAAGAAGATATACAGATTGCCAACAAACACATGAAAGGATGCTCAGCATCACTGATCATCAGAGAAATGCAAATCAAAACTACAATGAGGTATCACCTCACACCAGTCAGAATGGCCATCATCAAAAAATCCACAAACAGGGCTTCCCTGGTGGTGCAGTGGTTGAGAGTCCGCCTGCCGATGCAGGGGACGCAGGTTTGTGCCCCAGTCCGGGAAGATCCCACATGCCGCGGAGTGGCTGGGCCCGTGAGCCATGGCCGCTGAGCCTGCGTGTCCAGAGCCTGTGCTCCGCAACGGGAGAGGCCACAGCAGTGAGAGGCCCACGTACCTCAAAAAAAAAAAAAATCCACAAACAATAAATGCTGGAGAGGGTGTGGAGAAAAGGGAACCCTCTTGCACTGTTGGTGGGAATATAAATTGATACAGCCACTATGGAGAACAGTACCGAGGTTCCTTAAAAAACTAAAAATAGAACTACCTTATGATCCAGCAATCCCACTACTGGGCATATACCCTGAGAAAACCAATATTCAAAAAGAGTCACGTACCACAATGTTCATTGCAGCTCTATTTACAATAGCCAGGACATGGAAGCAACTTAGGTGTCCATCGACAGATGAGTGGATAAAGAAGATGTGGCACATATATACAATAGAATATTACTCATCCATAAAGGAAATGAAATTGAACTATTTGTAGTGAGGTGAATGGATCTAGAGTCTGTCATACAGAGTGAAGTAAGTCAGAAAGTGAAAAACAAATACCGTATGCTAACACGTATATATGGAATCTAAAAAAAAAAAAGTTCTGATGAACATAGGGGCAGGACAGGAATAAAGATGCAGACGTAGAGAATGGACTTGAGGACACGGGAAGGGGGAAGTGTAAGCTGGGATGCAGTGGGAGAGTAACATTGAGATATATACACTACCAAATGTAAAACAGATAGCTAGTGGGAAGCAGCTACATAGCACAGGGAGATCAGCTCAGTGCTTTGTGACTACCTAGAGGGGTGGGATAGGGAGCGTGGGAGGGAGACGCAAGAAGGAGGGGGTATGGAGATATGTGTATACATATGGCTGATTCACTTTGTTATACAGCAGAAACTAACACAACATCGTAAAGCAATTATACTCCAATAAAGATGTTAAGAAAATTTTTTTTAAATATCCCTGAATGTGTCCTAAAGGTGGTCTGCAGTAGCAGAATGCCTAGTCTTTTATTCTGAGTACATATCAAGGGCTTATTTGATATATTCACTATTTTAAACAAATTTATGTATTCAACAATATTGGCCAAACCTTTTTATTGCGTGCTCACCCTGTATCAGGTGGTGATGGTCAAAACTGAACAAGAAAAATAACCTGCCAAGAGAGATCTTCCATTGCAGGAGGAAAAACTGAGTCACGAAGAGAAAACCATAACACAATTGATGATCTCAGAGAGAGGGAGGAAGTGGGGGCCGTGGGACGGGAGGATGATTCACAAGGTGCTAGAGGAACGTAGCGGAGCATAGGCAGGGGAATCCATTACTGTCTTATGCCTTGGAGGAAAAAGAGGTCATTGTGGTAGCTTCCGGGAGGAGGTGACACTGATTTGAATTTAAAGCAGGAGTAGGAGACAGATTCATAGTAATAGCCTCTTTGAGGAATGAGGGAGAGCAATTAAACTGCAGAGGAGAGCATGGCACTTCAGCATTACTTCCCTTAGAAAAGTATTTTAATTTCATATATAAAAATTATCAAAGTTCAAAAGAGGAAGATTCATTAAGAGAATTAAAAACCAAGCCACAGTCTGGGAGAAGATAAGCAAACACCCAAGTTAAAAAATAATTGGCAAAGACCTGAACAGACACCTTACCAAAGATGATATACAGATGGCAAATAAGCATATAAAAAGAGATGCTAAATATCATATGTCATGAGGAAATTGCAAAGGAAAACAACGAGATACCACTACAAACGTATCTGAATGGCTAAAATTGAAAAATTGACAATACCAAGTGCTGACAGGTATGCAAAGCGAAAGGAACTCTCATTCCTTGTTGGTGGAAATGCGAAACGGTGCAGCCATTCTGGAAGACAGCTTGGCAGTTTTTTACAAAGCTAAACAGAGTCTTATGATTCAGCACTTGTTCTCCTAGTTATTTTTCCAAGTGACTTGGATACTTAGGTCCGCACAAAAACCTAAACACAGAGGTTTAAAGTCAAATAATAATTAATATTTATTGAGTGCTTTCTACATGCCAGACACTTGGCTCTAATTTCCCTCATTTTTATAGTTAAAGATGACTTCTCAGAGAACTGAACTCACATAACTTGCCCAACATCAACCACGCAGGAAGCAAAGCTAGATCAGAACCACAGGAGTCTAACTTCAGATGCCATGTTTTCAGTCACAGTGCGTATCTGTCCCCAACTCTAAAAGAAGGGAAAATATCCTACAATAAAATGCAGCATCGAAATTCATTAATTCCAGGAATATTTTAACTTTTCCTCAGTGGAGTACTGTGAGAATACCTTTGGGGACAGACAGAAGTGGGTCCAAGTTCTGGTTCTGCCATATACCAGCTCTGGAAAAGGTACTGAAACTCCATAAGCTTCTGGTATTTTAGCTCATAGATACTTTATTAGGATGAAATGTGGTAAGATACATAAAATGTCTAGCACCTAGTGCTAGACACCAACTTTCGCCATTTAAGTTTTCATGATGTGGTCTCCCAGGTGGATTTTCCCAGCGTGAGCAAATGAACTGTTTGTTTTGGCAGCTCCGTCTCCCCATGGAAATGAACAAACTGCTGCTGAATTTCATGTCATGAGCGTGGTCAATATGAGTCGTTGGCAGAGTGGGATAAACTCTTGGAGAACCTGTAAGTTCTGTTCTCTGAATATATACCTCTGTGGACCAGAGTTTGAGTTCACTGAGTCCATCGTCTGAGCCAGCAGTCTACTTCCCCTCTCGTATTAGTACAGGACGTGCAAAATTCCTCTTTGATGACTTTGTTTTTATAGCTTCTATTGATGACAGTGTAATGATCCTAGACTGCTTACCTGGATGGCACATCAACCGTAATTCACGGAGAGAACAAAAACAAGATGTCTCGGTTGGCGAGCTCAGAAGTGCACATTCTGTTGATCTCCGGCTCCTGGACAGCACCTCCTGGGTGCCGGCCTTAGCTCTCCTACCGCTCCCCATGCCATCAGGGCTGAAGGTGCTGTGCCCACTGGATGAGACAGTGTGTGGAGAGCTGTTACTCTGTGCGTGGGACAGGGTGAGAACTCAAGCGTTCTAGAAAGCAAGAGTTATGATTTTACACGCAAAATGGCCAAAGCTCCTCTGGCTGCTATTAAGGGTGAGATATTCGTTTCCCTGTCCTAGCACTTAGGATACTTGGGACTAGTGTCAGACTGCTGGGTGCAAGTTCTCAGGAAGGAAGATGACAGAGGCAGGTATCCACTTGAAGAAGGCAGGTTTTCTCTGTTTATTTCTTGGTGTATCACAAGGGTCTAGCATAGTGCTTGGCAACAACAGAGCCTCTGCCCTATAAGATATATTCCCGATGCCTGATGTGTCACAGACACTCTGCTACCACGTATTCCAGTACCACCCCCTTCACCATCACTGGAAACATCACTAAAAAGCAACCACAGAACAATGATGCTTAGGGCTGAACCGCTAGTCACACTCACTCCTAATTGGTTCTCCGACCCTGGAATTTTCATTTAAGCACACTGTTAAAATATTCTTATTAACTTGCATCATCAATATATCCTTCACCTAGTATTCATATTCTTTACTTCCGCAGCCTGGTCTGGAAGAAACAGATACCAAGGGGGTTTATATTACCCAGTTGTTGAAAATTGCTTTTTCTGATTCTGTCCCCAACTATCTATCTTCCCTTCGCTTTCTCTCCGTCACTGCAGTGCTAGTACAGTTTCTCTTTGTCATTGTCACGGACCAGTTCCAAAGCGTCCTCATTGCTTGCACTATTTCTGATTCATTTTCCCCCTAATGAAGTAGAACTTCCTGGTTGCCTTCTAAACATTGTGCTGATCGCACCACTTTTCCTTCCTGGGCTTAGCATCACCTTCTGAATCCAAACTGACCTTCCCATGGGCTCTGAAGCTCCTTCATCATTTGGTTCCCGACCTCGTGCTCCCGCTCACCTCTTCCTCTCTTTTCCCGGCCACGACTGCACAACAGCCAATGATTCATCCTTTTTGAGCACCCACGTGCCCCTTTTCACCTTCTTCCCTCAACTGGAATATCAAATATATTATCCTTAATACAATCATCCTTCAAGACAAAGTTCAGACACGACCACATACATCAAGAACGTCTCTATGGCTCCCCCTGGTTATTGAAGTGTACCCCACTCTCATACCTTCTTATACTTTTTAATGCTGCATTTTGTTTCTGCATTTTAATATAGGTATGTACGTTCATGGGTGTCTCAGCCTGCTTTCTATTACATTTTGGGAGGTGTAGCATATTGCAGAAAGAGCCACAATACTTTTTATCTTTTCCCATCAAAAGCTGAAGCCCAGAAGTGTTACTAATACCCAAAGAATGGACGGTGAGCATAGAGGTGTTGAAATACTTTCTTCTAGCTGTGGAGGAAATAAGCTGGCTACAGTGATTAGCCCAAACTCACTTATGAAGAATAGGATGGGAATTGATATTTAGGTGGATGCTCTGCATCCAATAGTTAGCCAAGGTGCAGGTGACCTGGGGCTGTGGTCTTAGCCTCTTTGAATAGTGACAGATCTTTCTGCACATCAGACGTACGGTGCTGACCAGAAACGAAGATTCTCAGTTTTATATAGTAAAAAAGAAATATAAGCCAGCTAATTAATACATGGAACGTGCACCATGGTACTGTAAGTGCTGATTACCCAATTTTTTAAAATCTGACGACACAGTGCCTTCACTTCCTGACTGCCACCGCCTGGATTGGAGAAGTGTGGACCCCCTCCCCAGAGACAGTCCCATACCTGTGCACGTGCTGCCATGTGCTTCCTGTTCTCAGACTCACTGGGTGACGAAGGCATGCATCCCATCAGTCAGCTGTGGCAGAGGCCTGGCTAACAGAAAAGTCCGGCAAGCAAACCGAGCTCGTCCACAAAGCTGAGAGGATTGTTCCTGCAAGTGTGCCCCATGGACAGTCTGCTATAGGCTTCAGCAGTGTCCGGGAGGTCCAAGGCTGGATCTGGGGGTCTGGGGTGAGGCCTGGGAATCAGGATGCTCATCAAACACCCCCAGTTACTGCAGGCACGTCAAATGGGGCCTATGGAACTACTACAACTACAGAGTTGTAGAGGGAGGCTGCTCCGACCAGCATGTAATGGCTCACTCTTGCCATGGTAGGAAACCCCTTTCTCCATCCTCGCCCCACACTAACGCAGCTCCCAGCTCAGGAAGGGTTGGTTTTTTGGGGGAAGCGGGTGTTGTGTTGAGAATGTGAGTGTGAACTAAATAGCTCAAGGATGCAGGGCTGTGCCCCAGGTAATGTTGGAGAGAGTGGGATTATCTCCAGGAAAAAATACAAAACCAAACTCCAAAACACCTCAATCTCAGTTTGCACTGAATCAGAACGGTAAAGTATCTGGATCATTTCTCCAGGGCTCCTGCAACAAAGTGCCCCAGCTGGTGGGCTTAAAGCAACAGAAAGGTCTTCTCTCACATTCTGGAGGCTAGAAGTCTGAAATCAGGGGGTCAGCGGGGCCACGCTCACTCTGAAAGCTCTCCGGGAGGATCGAATCCACGTTTTTCTCGCAGTTTCTGACGCTGTCGCCATCTTTAGTGTTCCTTGCCTGTAGATGCATCAGTTCCATCTGCCTTTGTCATCACGGGGTATTCTTCTCTTTGTGGCTCTGAGTCTTTTCTCCTGTCTTATAGGAGCACCCATCGATCTGGATTAGGACTCACTCTAACCCAGTGTGAACTCATCTTAACCTGACTGTATCTAGAAAGACCACCCCCCTTCCCAAATAAGTTCATATCCACAGGTACCAAGTGTTGGGAATTCAACTTATCTTTTGCGGGGACACAATGCAACCCATAAGAGCATCCAAGAAGCAATGGACAAGAACACACTGTGCAGCCCACCCCCCAGTCTGCAACAAAACCTACAGAGCCAGAAAATGTAACTTCCTTGGGGAGTAATTGGGCTACTCTGAGTTACCTTCATCTGGTATTTGGAAGTAGATCTGGTATCTTTAGACTGAGGATGTCCTTGAAGTTTTTGGATAACAATGGAATATGGGATTTTCTGGGATCTGGGTGTGAAAAGGAGAAAAAAGGAGTGACTTTTTATTCCTCAAGCTGTTGGAAGGGGTCCTACAGTTTACCCCATCTGCTTAATTCCATTTCACAACAATCTTTGAAACACTGTATGTTTCGAATACTTCTCTAAATCCTGGACTCTTCCCAGAGCACCATACACTTCTGTATCTTGTACTGATACACAAGGTTAAAATTTATTTCTGAAGCACGTGGTGAGAGGAACAAAGCATATGTTAAACAATAAGCATATTTTTTGGTAAGCCTGACTATCCCTGTAACGCAAATGAGCACAAGAAAAACTCTGCCATTTGGTCGGTTCTGCAAAATATTGGAAAAAGTCTTCTAGCTCATCTTTGAAGATGATTTCTTGACTTCCAGGGCAGAATTTGTCCAGCAAATTAGCCAACTGCAAATTAGCCAGTTGCCTGGGGTCCTTGCTAAGGAGACTTCGGTGCTTGCACTTGACCTTTGCCACTGGCAGTGACAGCTGGCTTTGCATACTAATGATCCTTCTGCCGAACTCTTAGTGCTTTTCAAATAATTTATCCATCAATAATCCCACCTGTAATAGGGTAGGTCATTATGTCTTCCTTATATCTTGACTGGACAAATTAGACATTTCAGTCTTGGTCTCCGTATAAGAATTCCTGGGATAAAATCTATGTCTCTATTTACCAGCTACATGACCTTGGGCATGTTAATTAATCTTTCTTTGAATCAAGTTCCTCTGATGTAAAATGGGACTGAGAAATCTGATAAGAGAATTACATAAGATAATTCACGAAAAGCACTGACACAGGTCTGCCCCGCAGCAAGTTCTTAATAAGTGGAAGCTTTTGTTAATATAGGAGACCTCGTGATTACACAAATCAGGATGTAACAGAATTAGTCATGGGCTTCCACCTTGCGCTGTAGGCTCACTCTGTCATTTCACTAACCTTGAAATACAGGTACTTAACTTTTAAAATATACGCGCGCTGTTTTGCACTGTTCTCACAGTGATTTAACTATGGAAATAGACATACACATTGATGTGGTATACACATGAAATTTAACTTTATGATTGGCTACGTTTTCTTCACATTAACACTCTGAGATTATATACTCAGTTACTATTCCGACATCAACATGTTTTATTCTTTCTGATTTTTTTAACTGAAGTATAGTTACTTTACAATGTTGTGTCAGTTTCAAGTATACAGAAAAGTGATTCAGTTATATACACATATATGTGTATACTTTTTCAGATTCTTTTCCATTATAGCTTATTACAAGATATTGAGCATAGTTCCCTATGCTATACATAGCATACCTTGTTGTTTACCTGTGTTATATATAGTAGTGTGTATACGTTAATCCCAAACTCCTAATTTATCTCTCTCCCACCATCCCTGCTATTCCCTTTGGTAACCACAAGTCTGTTCTCTATATCTGTGAGTCTGTTTCTGTTTCATAGATATGTTCATTTGTGTCATATTTTAGATTCCAAGTATAAGCGATATCATATGGTATTTGTCTTTCTCTGTCTGACTTACTTCACTTAGTATGATAATCTCTGGGTCCATCTAATGGCATTATTTCATTATTTTTTTATGACTGAGTAATATTCCATTATACACACACACACACACACACACACACACACACACACACACTACATCTTCTTTATCCATTCATCCATTGATGGACACTTAGGTTACTTCCATGTCTTGGCTCTTGTAAATAATGCTGCTATGAACATTGGGGGTGCATGTGTCTTTTTGAATTAGAGTTTTCTCTGGATACATGCCCAGGAGTGGGATTGCAAAATCATATGGTAACTCTATTTTTAGTTTTTTAAGGAGCCTCCGTACTGTTCAACATCATTATATTTTACTGATATTATCTAACAATGCAATTCCCCACCATTCTACTTATAGCGGGTAGAGCGGTACTCTGCCCTGAATGTTCCTTCAAGTCTGATGTTACCATCCCATAGCTATTGGTTGCTGAAGAGTCAAAGAAGTGTCCCTCACTGGAATTGTCCTAAGCAACAGAGAACTGCCCCAGCTAAAGTGATGCCCTCTGCAATGGTTGATTTTAGGTGTGAATTTGACCAGGCTAAGCGATGCCCAGATAGTTGGTAAAGCATTATTTCTGGGTGTTCTGTGAGGGTGTTTGCAGAAGAGATTAGCATTTGATTCAGTAGACTGGGTAAAGAGCATCCACCCTTCCCAAGGCGGGTGGGCATCATCCCATCCACTGAGGGACCGAAATAGAACAAAAACACAGAGGGAGGGTGAATTCTGTCTCTCTTCTTGAGTTGGGACTTGCACCTTCTCTTCCCTGGGACACTGGGGCTCCCGGTTCTCGGGCCTTAGGACTCCAGAACTTACACCAGTAGCCCCTAGCTCTCAGGCCGTCAGACTGGGACTGAATTATTTCACAGCTTTCCAGGTTCTCCAGCTTGACGGCAGAAGATCGGGGGACTCCTCAGCCTTCATGATCAGATAAGCCAATGCCCCTAATAAGCTTCTCTTGCACATCTATATGTATCCTATTAGTTCTGTTTCCCTGGAGAACCCTGACTAATATACCTTTCAGGAAGAGGCTAAGACTGATGACTGACTGACAGAGGAATGCAAACACCCAGCCAAGGGGCCGTCCCAGATCCAGAGCTCCCATAGGATTGGCTGAGGCCCGGGTCCCACCTCACTGCCAGTCAGCTTCTTCCTCTGCCCGTCTTGTCTTCTCCTTTCTTCAGTTTACATACTGATTTTCTATCTTAAGCTTTGTTTCTACACACTCTGCTTTCAGACACCCACTTTGATATCCCACAGTGGATCCACTGGTCATGTCAATTGACAACATTATTCTACATGTCCCTGCTGAGCAGGTTACAGTGGACACGCTAAGCAATTTAGCAAGGCATATGTGTGTCCAAGGATGGGTGTGAAAACCAGAAGACCACTGGTGGTCTGCCACATGGGTAAGGTTCCTATGGCCCCATGTTCTGGGGTGTATAAGGATATTCCTTTAAAAAGAGATAGATGCAGTTTGCTATGTTTGCACTTTGCAACCAAGAAAAAGATGCAATGCGGTAACTCTCTTTGATTTTTGGTGGTAAGATACACTACCTTTGGGCATGATGTTCCGATACATTCACTGAGTGACCCATAAGCCTAAGTTTTATTGGGAGCCTGTAGCCAGAAAGGGCTCTGCAGCAGGTCCAGGCGGTCTGCTGCTTCAGCCTCATGTTCCTGTAGATCTAATGATACTAGAAGCATCTAAGGCAGACAGGGATACTCATGGGCCCTCTGGGAAGTCCTCCACTGATGAATCTCAGCACAGACACTGAGGACTTTGGAGTAAAACCGTCCCCTCTGGTTCCCTGGGCCCTGATAGCTATTGAATGCCTCAGGACACCATGTGAGTCAGCATCTTCAGTATCCTTTTATTGGCTGAATGGTACCTGAGCTGGCAAATCATAAAAAAATGGTTCCTTGATTAAATGGAAGTTATTTAAATGAGACCAAAGCCAATTCAGAGGCACAGGTAACCTGCAGGAGAATGCGGTACACATTCCAAAGTTACCCTCTCTGACTGTGCTATACAATGAATTGTGTCTCTCTGAAATTCCCACGTTGAAGCCCTAACCTCCATTGTGACTGTGTCTAGAGATAAGGTCTTTGGGAGCTGACATTAGATAAAGTCATAAGAGTAGAGCCATAATCTGACAGGACCGTGGCCTGTGGGCTTATAAGAAGAGGAAACTCTCTCTCTCTCTCTTGCTCTCACTCTCCTGACCCCATGCCTTGTGAGGACACAGCAAGAAGGTGACCATCTGCAGGACAGGAAGAGAACTCCCTCTAGGACCTACCCACACCTTCACCCTGACCTTAGACTTCCAGCCTCCAGAACTGTGAGAAAATAAATTTCTGTTGTTTCAGCCACACAATCTACGATATTTTGTCACATCAGCACAAGCTGACTAATACACACTACTATACTACTTCTCCATCAACTCTCACCTACAGAACCATGTGCAGCTCTCTGATGGCAGCCAACACAACGGGAAAGAAGCAAGGGTCTCTTTCAAAATCTGCACAGTGTGTTGTCATCACTGGACGTGAATGGCAGCTGCAAGAGAGACTCCCAAGGGTGCCCCTGTGGACGGTTACAAAATAAAGTTATGCAGTGAAGAACTTGGGTAGTATTTCTATACGTTCATTATACAATGGAAAAGACAGAACCTGTATAGTGATTGCAAATGGATTGGCTGGCAGCTCATTTTTTTTTTTTCCAAAAAATAACTATTGGAAATGAGGTGTCATATAGAGGAGTGATGTGTGGACGGACCTCTTAGAAAGGGAATGGTGAATGAAGACATTTATGATAAAACTAAATAAACACCAGGAGACGTAACCCATTTGGAAAACACTCAATAACCAGGTGGACAAGGTGAACATATGTGGACGTCCATCAGCCTCTTTCTCCAGGAAGCCTGGCATTTTCTCTGTGGACACAAAGATTCTGTGGCATCAGGAATGAAGGCTATGCATGGGCTCTACAAGCTGGACATCCTTCACCAAGCTGCTGGACACTGCTATTGCCAAGTACTGATGGTGTCTTTAGCAGTGACTAATGCTGAGTATCTGGCATGCAGGGTAATTGTACGTTCACTTTTGCCCCTAGAGTCTTGGTTTATCCCTTTTGTCCTGATGTCCCATTAGCTCCTCTTTTCATTCTCAAAAGTGTCCTACTTGAGAAAGTCAATTTTATGGCCACTCTGCTGATACAGCGCCACCCCCAGATGCAATCACCCTGCTAGCAGGTGGTAGGTGTAGTACTTTGTTTCCTTTCTATAGTGGAGTGCGCGGCAATTTATTCTAATAGAGACACATACATATTCTAGATGCAGATTTGTCTTCCCTGCAGGAAATATTTCTAGCAGAACCATCATCGTTCAGTGACTTGTGGAATTCATCACCATAGTATTCCACTTTGCAGCGACACTAACTGAGGAAATCATTTTACTGTGAAGGAGAATTTGTAATGAGCTAAAACCTCCAAACTAATTTTTCACCATGCGCCTTATAAAACAAAGTCACCGGCTTGACAAACAGATGGAATGGGCTTCTGAGACTCAGGACAGATTTGAGGTAACTCCGTGCAAGGTTGGGGTGCTGTCCCACGAAATGAGATGAGTCCCTTACACCAACAACTATTTGTTTCAGTTAGGATCCAACAGGAGACAGAAACCACGAAGTACTCTGAAAATGAAACGTTTAATATAAAGAATTATTCAAGAATTACTAGAATAGGAGATGACCCATCAAGGGACAAAGAGAACTCTAAAGAATATAATGATGGACCTACTGTATAGCACAGGGAACTATACTTAGTGTCTTGTAATAACCTATAAGGGAAAAGAATCTGAAAAAGAATATAGATATAAAACTGAATGACTGTGCTTTACACCTGAAGTTAACAACACTGTAAATTATAATGTTGTAAATTAACAACATTATAAACTATACTTAAATAAAAACTTTTTAAATAACTAAAATGTAGCTAAAAAAAAAAGTTAAAAAAAAAAGAATACAACGATGACAGATCTGTAGAGCAGGCAGAATCACTAAAACTAAGACAGATCACCCACGGGGGATACAAATCTGTAAGCGCCTTACCCCTTGGCCGGAGCTTAGGATCCCGACCTCAGTACGTCCTTTTGTTTCCCACACATGCAGCCTTGTGCTCAGAGGGTTCAGATGTCTAGTGCCCAAAGGATGCCTACTGACCAGGATATACATAAAATTTTTGTCAAATCAGAATCGCCAACTCCCCCTTAAGCATTTGATCTCCTTATGTTGCTACATCACCACACGAAGAAGAGCTTCTTGTATTTGCTGAGGTGGTTGATTCTGACTACCAAGTGCAAATTCTGTTACTAAAACACCACCGTAAAGAAACACATTGTCAAGAAGGACCGTGTGTGAAATCCAAGTAAGGCACTGACTACTTCTTAGACATCTTAAGCCCACAAATATCAGTGAATAGGAAATTCTGGCAAATCCAATAAGGAAAGATCCAGGGAGGATATGAATCCTGTGGGAGTAAAGGCATCCATGACACCATCAGGAAGAAATTTTCAATTAACTGAGAGGCTGTCAGAGGGGATGGGAAACACGAGATGGGGGTCGTAGAAGGCAGCTCCAATTTATTAAATTATTCCCTCAATTATCTAAAGAAAAGTTAACCAGAACACACATTTGGTTAATTAATTTAACCCCCTTTTTCTTCCCCCTACTACTTTATATAAAAAAGCACTGGTGGTGCCAACATCTCAAGTTTCAGGTGGGAATTTAATTATATTGACATTCTTCGGATCACTCACCTTCAAAAACTTTGTAACAACCTAGACACTAAGCAGAGTTTGAAAGTACTGTGATGTGTTAGCATGAGTAGCATCACGATAACCTGAATTATCTGTGGAAGGTTCTTCTAGATAATGCCTAGTCTGTGTGTCATACGGATCTCCCCAAGGACATTGGGTGACCCAGCTACCTCCTACCTCTGTGCCTGGGACAAATCAGCTTCACTGAACCTTAGTTTGCCCACCTGTGAAATAAATAAAGATGATAACATACTGCATAGGGCTATTATGAGGCACACATGATACAATGTCTATAAAGCAATTGGAAAATATTAAAATAGTATAAAATTATAAATGGTTATTTATTTTTTGTTGACTCTACAAAATTCTTCTATCATGTCAAGGTAGTTAACCAAAAGGCTCTTACAGACCTCTCATCTTGGTATCTGTATAAAACAGAATCCTACAAAAAATATATATATATATACAACAAAAAACCTAGATAAGAAATAGTAGTCAAAAGAAGAGAGCATGACCTTACTTCAAATACCTGGAAACATGCACTGATATCTTCCATCTGAGTCTACCAGAAGGTTCTTCCTGCACTGTGGCCTGACACACACCCTTCCTTTACCATTATCTGGTTTGAAAGATCCAGGTAGCAGTTTAAACTAGAGTCTAGACCTACAACAGAGCCTTCTTTCGTGCAGAGTCCATTTGAAAACTTGCAGCCTATGGGTTACCCTATGGGTAAATGGATCTGAACAATATTCCCAAATGTGGTGTATGGTTACCTCCAAAATCCAGAGAGATCCACAGAGTGTCCTGTCCTGTTCTCCAGAGTGATGTAAGGTGAAGCAAATCCTCTCTACTTTTAAAAGGATTATTTCCACTTGCCCCACACTCTGGCGCCCAGAAACGTCACTAATGTGGTAGAGCACTTACTCAGCTATCAGACAGAGGTAAATCAGAATCTGTCGTCTCACTGTCCTAATCCCAAACTGACTAATAGTGTTCAGTGATGTTCTGGGTGCCCAGGACTAGAGACAGAGCCTGTATCTAACAGAAGGTCTGGGAATTTCCCTTTTTCTGGTGCATGGTTACCCTGATGAATAGCCATAGGTTTTTTTTGTGGCCATTTATGTTTTTAATAATACATAATGATTGTTTTTAACAATTTTAAATTTCATTAACAAATTTGAAAACACATTTCTCCATAATTTAAAAACTTGTACATTTTAATCTCTGCATCATTGTTATAGGCCCCTCCCTCGAAATTACTAATGGTTTTAATCTCAGTTATTTTCCTCTGGAACCTGGAGGTATTCTTGCATATTTGTTGTCTATATTGCTTATTTGAGTCCATGGAATTTTACATCTCCATGTTTTTTAGTCCCCAGTGTGACTTTTCCCTTTTTGTCTAACTTCCTTTTCTACTTCATCCTGTTGGCTTTTTGTCTTCGCTTTTGCTCACCTTGTGGTTTTCTGCTCCATTTCACAGAGGCTCTGCCTTCTTCAATTTTCGAAAAGCCCAACAGTTTAATTCCCATTGAAATGCAATTATACTTCATAGATGAAATAATGTTCTTTTTAGTCATCGTTGAGTGATGTGATTTTTTCTCTGGATGCACTTTTAGCAGCAGGTACTGTGGGTACGTAGTGCTTCTCCTGGGAGGCTGAAGTGACCTGCTCTGTGGACCTGACTCAGACCTGCAGCTGGATGTCACATTGATGTGTTGAAAGGAAGTATATGCCCTCAGAGAGCTGTCCAGGGAGCTGCCTGGGGTACTGAAATGTTTCTCTCTTGACAATCCCTGGGCTCCTTGGATAATGCACTCCACCTCCATGGTATTTAGAGACCAAGATCTGAATGTAATGTGTGCTAATTGCTACCCTAGCGTTATTGTCCCCAGTCCCTCTCAGTGGAAACGTATGCATGAACACACACACCTTAAATCTAATTATTTTATATCTATAACTACCTACTCATTTATTTATGGAATAATACGTGAGGTGTTACCATAAGGTATCTTTCCATATTTCTACCTCCCTTCTTGTCACTGAAAAGCTGGCTCCCATTCCCAACATACTTACTTGCGTGCTCAAATTCCTGTATGCCAATCTATGCCTCTTTTACCCTGTTCTGATACTGAATTTCAGACTACCACTTCAGTCACCACTGGAATGGCTCTGTGGTCTGTGTCTGATGCCATCCTATAGGATACTGTTACTGATTCACTTTGGTCTTCCCAGTGACTTTTGGACTAAATTAACAGGAAGGAAGACAGGCAGGGAGGGAGGGAGGAAGCAAGGGGGAAAAAAAATGAAAGGAAATTTGGTCTATTCAGATCTTACCCAAACTTCAAGGCTCAGCTCAGAGAAATATTCCCTAGTTTAGCAGAATAGTAGCCTTCCAAAGATGCCCGTGCCCTAACCCACAGAACCTATGGGTATGTTCCCTTGCATGTAGAAAGGATCTTGAAGATAAGATTAAATAGAGGATCTTAGATGGGAAGTTGTTACAGTGGGTCAAAACTAACCACAGGGGTCCTTATAAGTGAAACTGGGAGGCAGGAAAATCAGAGAGAGACTTGACAATGATACACTACCGGCTGTGAGAATGGAGAAAAAGACCACGGGCCTAGGAATGTAGGTGGTCTCTGGAAGCAGGGAAAGGCGAGGAAAGGTGTTCCCCCTTAGAGCCCCCCAGAAGGAACACAGCCCTGCTGTGTTTCAGCTGCAGGCCAGTGAAACCCAGGTCTGACTTCTGACCTCCAGAACCGTAAGAAAGGAAACGTGTTATAAGCCACTAAGTTTGTGGTAATTTGTTAGAGCAGCAGTAGGAAGTTCATGCACTGATCTTGGGTGATATTTACTTGAGGACTCTTCTTAGGATCCTCACCAGGGTTCAAACTCCACAAAGACAGGGGCCATGTCTTTCGTGTCCATCTTTATAGCCAGCACGTGGTTGTGTCCCAGTGAAACTGACCCCTCCAATGGTTTAACTTTTGAGGTTTGACTCTTATTTATTTTAGTGGAGACCGTTAGGCCTTTGTGTGAATTACAGATAAAGAGAAGTGACCTTGAGAGATTTTCTGAGTTCTCCTTCATTCTGTATTCATCTATGAAACAATCAACATACCAAGGTAAAACAATTCAGTCTTCTAAATATTCCCTTGTTTGTGCATTTATTCCTCCATACATTTCCTGTGCTGGTTCCTCTGTCTAGAATGCCTGCCCCTTCTTGCCTTTGACTCTTACTGTTGCCACCCAGAACAAAGATTAGGAATGCATTACTCTCTCTCCTCATGCATTAGAACACATCAGAGACAGTTTCCAGGAAATTGCAAGGCTATAGTCAAGGTTGCATTTAAAGCATTTATTGATGGCTTCAGGTGAGCTCATCAAAGACACAGGGACTATGAGATATTGGTGTATCTTCAGAGATTGCATAATTCACTCAAATTCCCTGTCATGAATGATCGTCTCCTAATAGGGTAGTAAAAATTATAATGGAAACCTAAAATGCTTATAAGTCTGAGCTAAGGAAAAATCTCTGGGCTCATTTAGGGTAAAGAGGAATGCATTTTACACCCCTGCTTTCCTAGTCATTACATTATGTCTTATAAGTTCAACAATCTGAAAGTCAGCTTTTTCTATCACACTAAGGACCCATCGATGACTTACGGCTTTGCATTATTCAAGGGTTTGTTTAATAAGGATTTGCTTACTAAAAATAGAAATGATGAAGCAGCTTTGACCTTTAAACTCTTCATGTGTGGTTTCAAATTTGGGTCTGCACTCATCTAGAAGGAAGATTTTGGCATTGAAATCAACTGAAATTGGAAGCTTCTCTTGCGTAACAGTTTATATGTTTTGTCTTCCCTGAAATGTCCGTGTATCTTCCTCCTGCAGTAAGAAGTCCCTCAACAATGGAGACCTGGACAAAGTGTTACATCCTCAAAGGGAAGCTAGGTGGGGATGTGTGAAAGAAGCAAAAACATTCATTAGGCTGACTTCTGCTGTAAATCCTGGAACTCCATAGGTTTGGATTTGCTCAGGGACAATATCATCCTTTATGCTTTTATAAATGTTATAAATAACACTTCATTGGGCTTCCCTGGTGGTGCAGTGGTTAAGAGTCCGCCTGCCGATGCAGGGGACGTGGGTTCGTGCCCCGGTCCGGGAGGATCCCACATGCCACGTGGAGCAGCTGGGCCTGTGAGCCACGGCCGCTGAACCTGCGCGTCTGGAGCCTGTGCTCCGCAACGGGAGAGGCCACAGCAGTGAGAGGCCCGCGTACCGCAAAGAATAAAAATTAATTAATTAATTAATTAATTAAATAACACTTCACTTATTTTCGTGAAACGTTATGAAATGTTTTATGAAAGGTTATCTTCATGAACGACAGTTATCCAACAATCCTGCAAAGAAATCACTGTTCTTTCTAGCCTTTTGAAACATGAGAACTTGAGGCTTATAAAGATGACTCACCCAAGGTTACTGCTGGCCACGGCAGTGGGAGGTTCAAGCTGAAAACCACTGATATAATCCAAGCTCCTCATTTTCCCAACAGCAAGAAGAAGACTAGATTCAGAAAAGAGAAATTTCCAAAAATTACTCCATGACTTAGGATCAAAGAAGTATTAGAGGCTTCCCTGGTGGTGCAGTGGTTGACAGTCCGCCTGCCGATGCAGGGGACGCGGGTCCGGGAGGATCCTACATGCCGTGGAGCGGCTGGGTCCATGAGCCATGGCCGCTGAGCCTGCGCATCCGGAGCCTGTGCTCCGCAACGGGAGAGGCCACAGCAGTGAGAGGCCCGCGTACCACACACACACACACACACACACACACACACACACACATACACACAAAGTATTAGAATGCAAACTTGTGGCCTCAATCACCAGTATATTTCCCAACACTGAGGTATGCAGAATGAGGAAGAAGCTCAGATGCCATCTCATTCCTATCCTTCACTGTGTATTTGAGAACACTGAGGCCCCTAAAAGACAGATAGGGACACCATAAAATGAGACAAATTTCCCATAACTGAGCTGCAGTACCAATCAACTCCAAACTTCCAGTAAGCTGAGTAAGCATGAATTCTATTTACTGTTATCAACTTACTAAGGAGTCCCATCCCCTCCATGTTATACATCCCCTTTTTTATTTTTCTAATATTTTTCATATTAAAAAATTTCCATATATAATGAAAATGGAAATTATCTTTTTATTTCATACACCCAACCCCAGTTCTCTAACTGAATAAAATTCTTATGAATAATTCATTGTGCATTCTTCCAGATACTGTCGGGTTTTTTTTTTTTTGTATTTATGAACACACAGTGTTGGTGCTTTAAAATACAAATGATATCATAATATACAGGCATTCTATTAGTTGCTTCTTCCCCATATAATACCATGGTCATCTATGTCAATATTGGCATATATACTTCGTTTTTTTTCAATATTAGGGCATGAACAAAATGCATCAAACACCTACATGTTACAAGACATATTATATAAGGATTTAAGGCTCATATGAAAGGAAATGTCCAGTAATTTGCTCATCTTTCCCATACATTAAAATTATGCTTAAAAAAATCTATCCCCTCATCACCGATTCCTCTCTGCCCTTCTCTAAACTCAATTTACTAAGATTTCAACCTTACTCCACCAAACTGTTCATGTAAAGTCATCCAGGGCTGCCATGTTGTGAAACCTGATGGACATGTTCCAATCCACACCTAATTTTATCTTTCAGAAATATTTGAGCAATGGGTCCTCTCTTCTTAACATATTCTGTGCTTAGCTTCCAGGTTGCCACATGCCTGTTGTCTTTCTCCTAACTACGTCTCAGCCTCCTGTTCTGTATAATCCTCATTCCCCAACTTACAAACACCAGAGTACAACAGAGATCAGTTTCGAGTCTCTCTCCTTCTCTCCATTCACTCCTTGTGTGATCTTACAGATTCACAGGCTTCAAATATCACATAACACTGGAAGTTCCCCAATTTTTTATCCAGATCATTTTATTTCCAGACCAGACATCCCTCCTGAATAACAGACTTCTATATACAATGACCTACTCAAAATTTCCAATTCTATATTTACTAGTTAACTCATACATCGCAACTCTTAATCTGAACTCCTGATCTCCACCCTAAACACTGGCTTTCCATGTTTTCCCCATCTCAGTTAATGCAAATTCCAATTTTCTGGTTGCTCAGGCCAATAACCTTGGAGTCATTTTAAATTATTTCCTTTCTCTTACACCCCGTGTCTCGTATGGCAGCAAATTCTCTTGGCACCATCTTTAAAATATATCCAGAATCTGACCATTTCTACCACCTCTACTGCTACTCACCAAGCACAGACTCTGTCTCTCCACCTCATTGCAATAGCGTACTATCTACTCTTTATCCTTTTGCCCTTGATCCTTGTTGTCTACCCTCAAAAAGTTGCATGAGTATTGCTAATAAAATATGAAAGACTGTTATTCATCGGTTCAAACTTGCAAATGTTCTGAATAAAAACCCAGGTTCTTTCAATGGTTTAAGATTGCCATAAGAAAGAATGAGATTTTTAAATCGCAATGAAAAAAATTTTTTTCCAACAGAGTTAGAGAAGGCTTTATGTAAAAAAGGGAGTACTTAGGGACTTCCCTGAGGTCCAGTGGTTAGGACTCCACGCTTCCAATGCAGAGGGTGTGGGTTCGATCCCTCGTTGGGGAACTAGGATTCCACGTGCTGTGTGGCACGGCCAAAAAAAACCAAAAAACTTAAAAAAAAAGGGAGCACATTCTGAGAAAGGCATAAATATTGGAAAGTATGAGCATTTAGGGTAAAAAGTACATACAGAGGCACAAAAAAGAACTATAGTGCTCATGAATTTTCAAGAAAATGACTATTGGGCTTCCCTGGTGGCGCAGCGGTTGAGAGTCCGCCTGCCGATGCAGGGGACGCGGGTTCGTGCCCCGGTCCGGGAGGATCCCACATGCCGCGGCGCGGCTGAGCCCGTGAGCCATGGCCGCTGAGCCTGCGCGTCCGGAGCCTGTGCTCCGCAACGGGAGAGGCCACAACAGTGAGAGGCCCGCGTACTGCAAAAAAAAAAAAAAAGAAAGAAAGAAAATGACTATTGATTGATGAGTGATTTACCAGAGATTAAAAACAAAAGGGTAAATTTAAGCTAGACTGTAACAGGACATTAACATATCCTGGACTAATTTTGGTGGGCAATAGGAACCACAGAGACTTTTTTTCCACAGAGGAATTATGTGACCAGAACTGTAAAAAGTAATCTGAGAGCAGAATGTTAGCTGAAATAGCGTGGAGATTCCAGTGAGGGTACCTCCCCAGCAGTACAGGTAAGGAACGATGTCCAGTGGTGACGAACACGCAACTGAAAATTCTGTACAAAATGTGAGGAGGAGTGACAGATGACACCAGGAATTTGAGCCCTGGTTATCTACTACGTGGTTGAGAAGCTATCACCATATCTCTGGAAATAGACACTGGTATTCTAAACTAAAGCAGTGGCAGTGGGGTGCAGAGAAGCAGGTGATTAGATGCAATATCCCGGAATTCTCCCCTCTCTGTTTCTCTGCAAGTGAAAATCATTACAACACCTTTAACATTTTTCCTTCTGGCTCACAGACTTAGATAATGGACTTATGGTTACCAGGGTGGAAGGGCGGGGGGAGAGCTAGGGAGTGCGGGATTGACATGTGCACACAGCTATATTTAAAATGGATAACCAACAGGGACCGACTGTAGAGCACAGGGAACTCTGCTCACTATTGTGTAACAACCTAATTGGGAAAAGAATTTGAAAAAGAATAGATACATGTAGATGTATAATTGAGTCACTTTCTTGTACAGCTAGACTAGCACAGCATCGTTGATCTACTATACTCCAATATAAAAGAAAAAGTTAATAAAAATTTTTTTCCTTCTGGTACCATATTTAGAGATATATTTATAGGGTATTCAGATTCAGGTCAGAAGTTTTTTTTTCTGATTCTGTAGCCATGAAGACACCGTGTCTACACAGTATGAAGTTCCGTTGGAGGCCCTGGTGGTAGAATTGGCAGGATATGAGGGCCAGAGGAGTGAGATGGGTCAGAGTGATGGAGGAGTTGAAGATGACTTTCGAGTTTTACAATTCTAACATTTCAGTCCATCTTTCTGGAAAATCTTTCTTTATACTTGGTATAGACAAGCTTTCATCCACAAAATATTATCCAAGAAAACATGACTGGGTACGTACCTAGTGGTTGTCATTAAGAATATCTTTTTAATATGAAACAGATATGTCATGCAATGAAGAATCCATAACTTTGCTCAAGACAAGATACATGACACCTGTCATCGTCTTCCCATCTCTAAGCCCCATTACCCTGTCACGGAAGATTACATTCATCAGGCAGAAGATGTTCCTTCAGAAAGTCTCTCAGATACTCTGCCTAATTCCGTGTTCTCTTTGGCGGTACCACAGTTTGTTTTCAGTGAGCATTTTGTGACTACGTAAGAGACGGGATACCTGGCTTACAACTAACATAGCTTCTAATTATAGTTGAAAAATTCATTTGGAAAAAATACAGATCAAAACAGTTTCCTGAATTTCAGTGAACTACTTGACAAAATAATTTTCAACATGCTAACATTCACTTGCTCTTGACTGCAAAGGGAGTCAATCCTGACCACACCTAGAGGCACCAAGGGAGCTTTCTTAAACAAAACCTGTACATGGGCAAGTCTACACTGGTCTAGGTTTAGCCAGAGACATCAGTATGATTTCAGAGCTCCTGGGTGATTCTGCCGTGCCTCCAGCCTAAGAACCACTGTCTAAGGATGGCACTTCTGAATGTGTGCCCAGAACACACCTACATCAGGATGGTCCAGAATGTGTGTTCAAAGGCAGGGTCTCCGGGGCCACCAAGCAGCTAACTCGGACTCTCTGAAGCTGGAAACCTTGAACGTGCGTGTTCATCGAGCTCCTCCAGTGATTCTTATGCTGCATAACATCTGAGGACCACAGTTTGTGTTCAAACCTCTCATTTTTGATATGGGAAACTGAGGCCCTCAAGGTGGAAGGAACTGGCCTATGACACCAGCCAGGACATGGGGTCTCATCTCAGGTCTCCTGAGATATAATCCAGCATTCATTCCAATGGGTTATATTCAGAGGGGCAGGAAATTTGAAAGAGCAGAAGCTTCTTGAATCAACTATAAAACCAAATAAACTTTATAATAGAAACATAAATAAGACCATGAAGCAAATAAAATTTAAATAAACAACATTAATGAGAAACATAAAAATTGTTTTGTTAGAATAAAAGAAAAGCTTGCTTGAAACATTATATGAACACAGGAGGCCCTCCATGGCCTCTAACCCGGAGAGTTATTTCGATTTTGACATGTTCTACCGCTTTGCACCATGTGATTTTATTTCCTCACCACTTTTCTCATTCCTAATATGGAAAAAATAAACACTCACTGATGGTAACTCACCACGATATCAGTTTTGCTCTACTTAACCAGACACAACACATTGCTTACATATTAAGATTTCCTTTTTAATTTTCTCATTAATCTGAAAAAATTAAATCAATATAACTGGACATTTTGCCAGTAGTGTCATAAACATACACCTATATCTGGGGCTTATAATGCATGATTGTAATGGATATAAGGTGATCCAGAATGCTTATATATTTTTTAAAATTATGGCAAAAATAAATCAGTGTAAACACACATTTTCATGTGAAATGTCAAAATCAAATTGGGCAAACCATAGATACAGAAATGCCACTTTTGACCATGTAAACTAAATATATTCTGACTTAGATTTCCAAGAGATAAAAACGATTTTTAAAGAATCAACGGTGCTTTTGTTTTGCCTCTGGATTTATGGGGTAGATATTTCTTTGCGTTTACTACCTGATTGTCTTTTGATTTCTGGTTTAACTAAATGAAGATTTTTTTAAAAAAAAGATCAGCTCCTCACAATGAAACAAAATAGGGAATTCAAACATGCAATTAAAATGCACATTTAATCTACCAAGTGTCCATTTTCTGGTCTATCATTTAATAGACCAGAAGGATCATTTTTCTTTTTTAAATTATTTATTTGTTTGTTTATTTGGCTGCATTGGGTCTTCGTCGCTGCACGCGGGCTTTCTTTAGTTGCGGCGAGCAGGGGCTACCCTTCATTGCGGTGGCTTCTCCTGCTGCAAAGCACGGGCTCCAGGTGTGCGGGCTTCAGTAGTTGTGGCTCGCGGGCTCTAGAGTGCAGGCTCAGTACTTGTGGCGCAGGGACTTAGTTGCCCCGGGGCATGTGGGATCTTCCCGAACCAGGGCTCGAACCCATGTCCCCTGCATTGGAAGGCGGATTCTTAACCACTGTGCCACCAGGGAAGCCCAAGTATCATTTTCCAATCAGTCCTACAATGCCATTAAAGATCTTGATGTGTCATCCTCCAGTCACACTAACTATGCTTATTGGACATGAAGTAAAAACATTTCTTGCTCATAACTTTTCCAATTACTTATTCTACCTCTATAATTATTCATTAGGGAATTTTCTTCATATCATACAAGTAGCTCTGTGTTATTTTGTTAATCACTTACACTGTCATACACATACATATGCATATGTGTATATGAAAAGCATTTCATTAAGTAAATCCATCTTTTTATTTGCAATTTTCAAATATCTATTCTATTCTTATAAATTTTACTCAAACCTGTTTTTATATAGGTTTATACTTTGTTGTTATTACCACACTTTTTATAGTCAAGCTTTACTCTCTCTGCAAGCAGTTTTACATGTCAGATGAGTATATACCTGATTTTTCCCTCAGCCAAATTTCAAAATACTATTTAACAAGTAACCAAATAGTCATTTTAACTTCAAATTTGAACCACTACCCTTTCATACATTAGAGTTTAAATAATAGATTATGTCTCTTTCTATTACATCTTCTCTCTCCTATACCAGCACCAGGAGTTAAATTATTTTATGTTTACAGTAAATGTGCCATATAACAGGTGACGGCCCCCTCCACTGGCCTTTTTAAAAATCCTTTTGGATATTATCCTATGTTTATGTTTAGAATTCCTTTAGAATCACTTTGCCAACTAGTATAACATCACATTAAGATTTAGGCAGAACTATGTTTAAGTTATACAACAATTTGGGACAAATTTTAATTTTCAGAAGATTGAGTGAAGCTCTCCAGGAACATCGTATGGCTCTCCATTTATTTTTAAACTTTTATTTGTTTCCAAATAGTGTCTTTGAGTTTATCACTGGGTAGTTCATACATTTGTTGTTGCTCACATGTCACATAATGTTTTAATGGTATCAAAGAAGTGGAGACACAGTCAAAGCAGACATTAATCAATATATCTGATCTCATTCAAAGCCCTCCTTGAGACTCAGTCTACAGCACACCCACCTCATCAGTGTAGTTTGTTTTCTTTGTACACATCCAAAAGTAAACAACATGAACATCTCTAAGGATATCTTGAAAATTTAGAACTTTTACTTGATTCCATAATCAAATCTCCACAACTAGCGTCGCCGTCCTCAAACGCCAACATCTCACCGACCCAACGCCTCTTCTTCCAGTGTGGAAACTTAAACTACTTGCAGTGGGTGTTGGAGTCCTGGGTTGCACCTTCTGGCTCTTTTGCTGAATTGTCTAGAAATCTGCCAGGGGCCATTCCACAGCCACAGCTGTCACTCATCCCTCTTCTGTGCCCTGCTTGGTCCTTGGCCACAGCCTCTCCTTATGCTCCTTGGCAGGGGACCTGACAGCCCTTTGACAATGATTCAGTATGACGTGGGCCTTGGCAGTGAAGGGACCACAGCCAGGAAATGAAAGAGATGGTGATGGTGCCTCCATTCATTCCTCCCTGGCTCATGCCGGCCAATGTCCATGACCCTGGGAATCCCAGCGCTGCCTGGGGCACTGCCATTTCCCACGGGGTGCCTGGTTCTTTCCTAGGGACAGACTTTCCTACGTGATTTGTCTCCTCTCTTGACTGTGTGAGAAGCAGACCCAGCTCTCTCCAGCTACTTCTCAGGTCCTCTCTTCCACTTAGCAGATGGCGGTCTGTATTCCACTGCTCCATCAGCTGGCAACCCACAGCCCTCCCCAGGTCTCTCCCAACATGGCTCTGGCTCAGTAGAAGGCAAGCTGTTAGTGGCTAATATCCTGTGCATATATTAATAAAATTTTTTTTAAGTTGTACTCATTTCAAATAATGCTTATATATTCTTGAAGGCTGAGCATTCACGGGACTAGGCGACCTTTGGAGAAGGAACTTGGAATTGTTGTCATTGAAACAATTCATTGGCAACATTGTGGCTCCTTAACCTGGGGGAGAAAAGGATCAACTGCGACTTCCCCTCTAAGAGCTGGAAAGACTTTCTGATAATTTGGAGGGAATACTTCTTTGATGCTACCTCAAAATTTTGAATGAGGGCTAAGAGATTCAAAGTGAAATCTTCATATTGAAAGTGAAATTCTTTTATTTTATAGAGTAAGTTTCACCCCCAAGGAATTAAAAAAAAAAAATCTAACTGGCTCCTTGGGAGGCAGTGAGCTTCCTGCCACCTTTGATTTTTCAAGTAGAAGTGGGATGGGTACAATATAACTCTTTAAGGAAAGCATTTGTTCATGATTCACCTACGCTACCACCTTACTGCAATTATCACAATGTTGATCGCTGTAGAAACAGCACAGAAGAGTGTAAATAATTCAGCCATTGAAAGCAGACAAATCTAAATTCTACTTGAATAAGCTCTATCACTTACAATATAGCTTTAGACAAGGTACTTGCCAAACCTCAAGGCGCTTGTCCATAAAATAGAGGCTACACAGATGCCCCTCTGCTCTCTTGCTGACATGTGCTGAAGCAGTTTTCACTCCCTGCTAACCTGGAACAGAACTCATCCTCTTAGACGTCCCTGAAATAACCCATCTGCACTGAAGCCTCGGTGAGCACAGCAGACTTTCCTGAAGTGTCCAAATGGAGGAGGGTCTACACTGCATCCCCCATACATAAACAACTCACAAAAATGGGCAAACATTCCTCAAACTCCCTTCTCACCCGTGCCTCTGAACTGGCTGGCTGGTTGTCTTTACTTTTCCCTTGTTCCTCTTTCCGCCTGTCCCCTCATGGATACTGATTCCAGCTCTCCTTTCTTTCCAGATTCCAGCCCCAAACCCATCTTCAAATCCCTCCACGTTAATGAAATTCTACTTCCATTACTGACTCAGCCCATGAGATACTCTTCAAATAAGGGATGTACAGAGGAAACTCCCTCCTTGGAAGGCTTTATCCCAGGACATTTTTGTGATTTCACTTCTACCCCAGGAAACTCATAAAAATATTTCTCCTGAATAAACAGAATGCCCTCTTCACAAGAAAAATTTTCTCAGTCTTGATTCAATGAGTTAGTAGTAAAATGCCTCAGATGCCTCATTCATAAAGTGATTCATTATTATGACTGAACGATGTAAAATGTGCGGCACCCATTGTTCAGTGCAGCTTAGAAGAGACAGAACAGGAGGATGAGGATAATTAAAATGCCAAAAAAATTTCTAAATGAATGAGTGAATTCATGAGTGTCATGAGGTAATTTCAAGTCAACCAAGGTGCTATGGACTGAACTGTACCACCCCCATTCATTGCTGAAGCCCTAACTCCCAATGTGATGGTATTTGGAGGTGGGGACCTTTGGGAAGGAATTAGGTTTAGATGAGGATGGGGCCCTCATGATGGGATTAGTGTCCTTATAAGAAGAGGAAGAGACACCAAAGCTCTCTCTCCACCACATGAGGACATCTCCACCATCTGGTGGCCATCCGCAAGCCAGGAAGAGAACTCAGCCATGCTTGCTCCCTGATCTTGGACTTGCAACCTCCGGAACTGTGAGAAAAAAAAAATGTCTGTTGTTCATTGTAAATCAACTATACTTCAATAATTTTTTTTAAGTGTCTGTTGTTTAAGCCACCCAGTCTATGGTATTTTGTTAGAGCAGCCCAAGCTGACTCATCCACGAGGCATCCTGTGTCCAGCTCACACACCTGACCACGCGCAATGCCATCCGACAACAGGACCTGCTCTGGATACTCTCTGCCCAAAGGTCCACTGTCCACACTTCACTGCCAGTTGCTGGGCTGTGTGAGGCCAAATCCTTATGAATTACATCTGCTGCGCTCCTTGCCCTCTCACTCTTATTTGGGTTTGGCCGTCGGGCAGCACAAGTAGACAACCGGAGGGCAGGATAAAAGACTGACTGGGCCACGGTCCAGCAGTGACTGCCTCCCTCCCCACGTGGCCCTCGCCGAGTGATTCTCCTCCAAACTGCAACTCCATCTGGGGTCTGATCTCTCTTCACTCCCCCCTTGTCCCTTCACAGCTATAGGGGTGGAAACTGCATCCCAGGGTTGCTTGTCTTGGGCACCCTACATCCTGTCACAGTTCTCTTCATGCTTCCCTCACTTCTATAAATATTTCCTTCCTTGCAGGGTATTCAGTTGAACCCCCATAAATGTAATTCAGTTTCCTAAATACAGTGCTGACCCTGACAGGTAGGTGCCTTACCCAAAGCATATTAGAAAAACTTAAGGATTATTTGCTCCTGGATTCCAAATTAGGCGATAAGTTTGTTACATAAAAGCTAAGATGAAGCATAGCTGCTCTGGAGACATAGACTATAAATAAGAGGTGCTTTAGCCTGAGATCCACAGAAATCAGAGGTAGAAAGAACATGCAGGGGTCACTTTGTCTAATTTTCAGATCACTTTTAACATGCATAATCTAGTGGAAACAGAATGGTCTATGGTGTCTGACAGCTCTTGGTTCAAATCGCAGCCTGCTTACTTACCAACTGATTTGGGGAAAGTACTTAAACCCTTCTGAGTCTCAGTTTGATCAACTTTAAAATGAGTATAATATAGGCAAGCCCAAATCCCTTATCCAAAATCTTTGGGCCCAGAAATGCTTCAGAATTCAGGATATTTTCAAAGTTTAGAAGTTTAATATAATACCATGCCTGTTTCTAACTTTGTGAAAGGGCCAGAAAGGGTCAAGGGCATGACTCTAATAAAACTCATCACAGTTTTTGCGGGGAGACGTGAATATTCATGAGAACAAAACAAATGAAAACTGTAAATAATATCACGCCATTTCTAGCCAGGTTTTTCTACCTAATTACTTACAAAATCCTTGGACTTTTTACCTACCTTAAGAGTCATTCTGAGATCACATTAATTAATGCATTTCAAGTCAGTAGCACAATAGCTGGAATACAGTCAGTCCTCAACAAATGCCATCCTCATCAACATTGTTACAGTGGCCAACAGCGAACAATTACACAGAGCCTTCCTGTAAACTGATTGGACTCAAAGCAAGAAGCTCTCTGGCATCTCCTCCAATTCCCACAGGTGGTCGGCAGGGCACTGGATCTCAAAGTGTAACGTTTTCGAGTTTAGATAGTTGGTAGGTAGAGCTGGAATAGGAGTTCAGATCTTCCATCTCAATTCTGGGCTCTTTTCCTATATCTATCCATCCATTCAAAGATTGAGGAACAATATCTACAGTATAATCCCATGTGTCTAGAAAGAAAAGCATTACCTGAAAAGGTCTACAAGGAAACACAGTAAGTTGTGCTCAGTGAGTGACCGGCATGGCTGGCTCATGTCAGCCACTAGACGAGGCACCAAGGGATTGACGTGGCCCACAGCTCTGGAAAGGGGTAGATCATTTTGTGAATATGCATTTAATTTCCTGGGGAAAGGCACCTTTATGTTCATCACATTTTCAAAAACGCACACAGAGAGAGACACAGACACTAGAAGTGCTTGCAGGGAGACGGTGTGCTACTCCAGGGGGCTGACCCCCGTGATGTGCTCTCTCCTGGGCCCAATAATCGGATTATTGTGGCAGAAGGACATTTCATTGCTAATTAGCACAAAGAGATCTTCCAGGCTTCTTGGGTCAGGGCCTGGCGAAGGATAAAACGCCGGGTCCTGAACGGTGCCCTTTGAGATGTTCAAATGGGTTTGGGAGGGAGCCTGTCACATCTGGTTTCTAGGATAATTAGATTATGAAACAGGGAGGGAGAGAAGGCATCCAACATAATCTGCAAAGTCTCTGGCAGAGCCTGGAGTAGGAAACTGGCCACAGAGGTGACCTCCAGAGGGTCACATTCAACGCGGGCCCCAGAGCCAGAGTTCGGGGCACCGACTCAAGGAATGTTTGGTGTCTAAGGGCCTGCTGAGGACATATTGTCAAGTGGCTTCCAAATGCCAGGCACTTGGTGTGTTTGTTTGAAAGTACAGGTTCCCAGGCACTGTCCCTGCAAATTCTAGGTCAGTGGACTTGGGTTTGAACCAGTGGGGAGGGCGGTGTTTTTAGTTCCTGGGTAGCATTTAATGCATACAGTTTAGTAGTCACTGGCCTAGTTCAGTGCTGACATTTGGCAGACGGAAGTGAGGAGACATACTGGAGATGGTGGTGATGGCAGCACCCATGTCTGTTGTACCGCATTTAACCTTCCTGGCAGCCCAGCCAGTAAATGATGAAATGAGACTGCATCAGTGCCTCCCAGGGCATCACTGAAAGCACCTGTCAGAGCCCACAGGCTCAGCATGGTCTGGCCCCTGCATAATCCCGAACATCTCGAAACTCTACCTCATTCCTGATGCTCCAACCAATTGGTCTTCTTTCAATTCCTCAGAGAAATGTGCAAAGCTATTCTGAACTCAGGGCCTTTGCACATGATGTTCTGACTGCCTGGCCAGTGTTCCCCCCACCACCCCGGCTCTTCACGTAATTATCTTCTTTCCACCCATGTTAAAGGCAGAGTAATCATTGTGTCTGAGCGCATGCCCACATACACACAGATACACATGCATACACATGCATACACACACACACCCCTAAGGAGGTTCAGTACCTCCCAGTGCTCTAAGGTTAACAGCAAAATTCTTTAACAGGACCTGGAAAACCCTGTGTTGCTGGCCCCCGACCTCTCTCCAGCCTCACCTTGCCCCAGGCTTTCCTTTACGCCCTGAGCTTGTAACCCCTGGACCTTTCGGTCCTTGAAGCCTCCACGTGCCTCCTGTGGGACCCTGGCACACCCACGTGCTTTTGCTTTGGTTTTGCTTTGGGTCCCAGAATGCTAGCTCTTCCCCTATTCTTTCACTCGATTGCTACCCAGCCGTGAGCCAGACTTTCTCGGGGATCCTGCCCTGACCTCCCAAGTACACTGAACACCCGTTTGTGGATGTTCAGTGTGTCTTGTCGGTGGCCATCATAACCCTTGTCATTTCAGAGCCTCAATCTTTAAAATGGATCGTCTCTTTCTTCTACTAAGGTACAGTGCCTGGTGGTTCTCAGTAAGCCCCAGCACACAGCACAGAGCTTGGTACACAGTAGGCGCTCCATAAGAACACGCGGGTGGTGACCCCCCTGAGCCATTTGGGTATGTGCTTAAATATCACCTTTGAAGCAAAAAGGTCTTCCCCAGCTGCTTCTCTGCTGTTGCTTATTTGTCTCACCCACAGTCGTAATGACAAACTATAATGATCTGGGTATCTTTTAACTTTCCGCCTTCCCCGTAAGGATGGGAGTTGCCTGAGGGCAGGAGTGATGTCTGCCCCTTGCTCACTTCTAGAACGAGGCGCTTGCATTTGCTGCCTGATGTTCACGTGAGTGAATTGGTAGAGACCAAACTCCAGATTCTCAGTCCACGAATGTCTCTTCTCAACATGCAGCCTTCCTGCTGGTAGATTTAGACCCACTCCCACCGTGATACTGGGAGAGGGATGTCCGCTTTCTGGACCTTAGTTTTCCCACATAAAGAAAGGAGTGAGATCAGATGAGCTCTGAGTTTCTTTCCAGAGTGGACATTCAGAGATTCTAGGACCCAGTATTTATTACACTAGACAGATGCCATTGTGATAACTGTTACTTCTGAAGGGCTGCACGGGACTCAATTCAGAGGCTGAGCTTTGGTTTTTAGACCAGTGTTTGGCTCGTGATGGATGATGTCAAGTTCAGACCCAATCCCACAAGTTAACCCAGATCTGTAAGTAAACTATGCTGAGAACTAAATCATCTTAACTTTCCTTAACACCCTGGCAGAAAAGAGACAGCATACATAGATTTAAGGAGAATTTACATGGGAACGATTTGTAAAAGGAACCACTTCATCCTGTGGGCAGGATTCAGGGGGTCAGGAGGGAAGGACCCATCCGGAATCTGGTAACAACGGTGAGACACGACACCCCTAAGCCTGCAGGGTTAGTGGAGGTACAGTTACTAGATCCCAGAGGGAGGGGATGCTGTGTGGGGAACAGCATCTAAGATGCACTGCGGTTGTCAAGGACACAGTCAACCTGCAGAGATCTTGCAGGGAGAGTCAAAAAAAAAAAAAAAAAAATCAAGACTCTGACTTTACCACCTCCCTTCCCTCAGATCTCTTGCCAATGCTCCCCTGTGAGTTGGAGCAAAGTGGAAAGAGTAGAGAGAATGGTGGGTGGGGGGAGGGTGGTGGATAGAAAATGTACAGCACACAATTTGAAGGAGACATCAAAATGCAATCAAGTAGAATTTTACAGATAACCTTGAATTGCTCTAAGTTATTTATAAAGTCTATAATTTGCAAACCTCAGCATGTTAACGGTTATTAGTCTCAGATTGCTTGTGGCATGCGTCTAAATCATTTGAGGTACATCAAAGAATCCTCACTGTGTTTACCAGGAGAAGGGGAGAAAAGATCATTTAACTGGAACGTAGGGCTTCCCTGGTGGCACAGTGGTTGAGAGTCTGCCTGCCGATGCAGGGGACGCGGGTTCGTGCCCCGGTCCGGGAGGATCCCACGTGCTGCGGAGCGGCCGGGCCCGTGAGCCATGGCCGCTGAGCCTGCGCGTCCGGAGCCTGTGCTCCGCAATGGGAGAGGCCACAGCAGTGAGAGGCCCGCGTACCGCAAAAAAAAAATAAATAACTGGAACATATATGACCTGCTACGTTCCTGACAAACATTTCTAAAATGTAAATATGTCAATTCTAAAAGTATAATTACCTAAAAACTGTAATTCACTTGCAGGATCATCTCCCATTATATAACGGAAATGAGAAGCATGACATACAACATATATCACACAACCTGCAACTCAGCGACTCCACGGGCTTGTTATTCACCAACCATATAAGTGCCCGAGAACAATCACAATCCTTGTACCGTCAGCAAAACTACCACTACAGTAACGCATTTTACACGGTCTAGCCTGCCCTGTCTTGATTGAATGGATTGGATTAATGGGGCATAGTGTCCAATTATTCACAATGCTTCAATCTTATCATTCTTCTATTCTATGCCATTCGCGATGGAAAATTGTTCTTCAATTATATTTGCACCTCTGACTGTGAAAAAGTGTTAGGCCAACAATCCTTCCAAGAATAACTAGAAGAGAGTTTATATATAATTTCACTGCACATCACAATTCTATAAATGTGTAATAAATCACCCAAAATTTGCACACACACACACAAACACATACATATATTCCATGAGTGTATAAAGAACTACCCCCAAATGTAGAGGCTTAATCTAACCAAAATAATTCATTTTCTCGAGCTCCTTCAAATGGGGATGTGGCTCCAGCTGGGGAAGCTCGAAGAGGGTTGGAGGTTCTATTTCCAGGAAGGCTCACTGCCATGGCTGGCAAGTTAGTGCGAGTTGTTGGCTGGGACCTTAGCCAAGCCTTCAGTTCCCAGCATGGCTTCTCCAGGTGGCTAGGTTGAGCTTCTCACAGCATTTTACCTAGGTTTGAAAAGGAAGCATCCCAAAAGCAAGTCTTCCCGGAGATCAAGCCTCAGTATCCATGATTTTGCTGTTTCAGGAGCTAAAAGTTAGCCTCGTGGCCAAGCCAAGGTAGCAGTTAATGTGACAGGAGACTTCAAAAGTGCGTGTGTTCCAGGAAGCACAGTGCGTTGGATATGTGTGTGTATTTGTTTATTTATTGGCATAGATAATCTGTCAAGGAAATTAGAATTTGGGGACAAAAACCTTAGAGAAATTAAAAACAAAATGAGGTGAATCCAAAATCAAACTGGATAGTGATTCCTTTATCTGAGTCATTTTCACGTAAATACAAATAGCCAAAAATAGCCAAGACAACCTTGAAGAAGTGGAACAAACATGGAGAATTTTCACTACCAAATATTAAGATTTACATAAAGTTAAATAATTAAGACAATACACTAATTGGTGCAGAAATAGGCAAATAGAGGAATGGAACGGAATAAAAATCTCCACTAAGCACACACACACACAAATGCAATAAAAAAATGAATTATTCTGGATAAATTGGATATCCATATTTTAAAACTATGAGTATTGATTCCTTCTTCATTGGATACATAAAATTCATTCCAGATAGATTATAGGTCTAAATTTAAAAGGAAAATTGCTATAAATTCTAAACGGTAACTTGAAGAATGGCTTAATGCTATGATATAGACACAGATTTTTTTTGATATAGGCAGCAGAGATAAATCTCAGAAAGATAATGCTGAACGAACAAACCCAGACACAGTGAGGTACACACTGTATTGTCTATGTGTGTGAGCATATATGTGTACTGTGTGTGTGTGCATGTGTATTGTGTATGTACACATTGGGACATGCATGTACACACGTGTGTGCACGTGTATTTTAAACACAGGAAAAATTCATCTTTGATGGCAGAAACCAGGGTCGTGGTTATCTCTGGGGGTAAGTGTTGTGACTGGAAGGGAATCCAGAGGAGCCGTGAGGGGCAATGTTACTGTTTTTATTTTTTTCCTTAACAGGTGGTGGAGACTTGGTCAATTTTTACTTTGTGAAAACTCATCCGGCTGTACATTTTTTATTTGGACACTTTGAGGTGTGATTTTTTTGGCTCAAGTAAAAGGAAGTTTATCTTTAGAATGCTTTTTAGTTATTAAATGTATGATCATAGAGTATGGCTGAATGGCAGAGCAGGAAGACCCTGAGTTCCCCTCCTCCCCAGGCACACCAAACTTACAACGGTTTACAGCTGTAATTACAGAGCAACTATCTATAAGAACAACCCGAAGACCAGCAGAAAAGATTTTCCACAACTGACGATACACAGAAGAATCCACGAGACGGGCAGGAGACGCAGTAAACTCAAGACCCACGTCTTGGGTAGGCGACCCACAAGCAGGAGGATAATCAAAATTGCAGAGGTTCTCCCCAAGGAGTGAGGGGTCTCAAGCCGCCACACTGGGCTCCCAACCCAGGGGTCCTGAACAAGGAAGATGAGCCCCAGAATACCCGGCTGTGAAGGCCGGCGGGGTTTGCGTGTGGAAGGTCTGGGGGGGCTGCAGGAAACACAATCTGCTCTTAAAGGGCACGCACAAAATCTCACATGCTCTGAGTCCCAGCACAAAAGCAGTACTTTGAAAGGAGCCTGAGTCAGGCCCATCTGTTCTTCTTGAGAGCCTCCTGAGGAGGCAGGAGGCTACTGGGGCCTCCCACTGGGGAGCTCATTCTACCACAAGGGCACTGGTGCTGGCAGGTGCCATTTTGGAGTCCTCTCTCTAGCCTATCAGTGCCAGGGGCTCACCTGTCCACCAATGGGCTGCCACCAGCCTCCGGCCCCAAGGGCCCCATGGCCAGCTGCCCTGGGACCTGGCCTTGCCCACCAGTGGGCTGGCAGCCACCAAAAGAGGCAAAGACAGACAGACAGCTGGCCAGGGGCCAGCCCCACCTACCTGCACATCCACGGCAGTTGTCCCCACCGTAACAGAAGGGTCCACATAGCCCACGTCGGGAGGCACCACTAGAGCACATACGTGGCTCTGGCGGCGAGAAGGGAGCGTGCTGCTGGAGAAATGGGACACTGATAAGTGCTGTGTGCAGGGGATTTCCTCGGCAGCTGGCTTGGTGGGTGCACGTAGAGGGCGAGTTGTTGATTCAGTAATTAATTACTGTTTGCCACTTCGAAGCTGAGTTGATAATGCTGATTAGAAATATTGAAACATGGGCTGCAGCTTCAAAGCCTTGAATTCTCCACTCAGGCTGCAGGTAGAAAATCAAAAGGTGTCTAGGGCAGTTCCGAAAGCAGCCCTTGTCCCCTGCGGCTGCAGGTGAAGGTGGGTCAAACACAGAGTCTGTAAGGACCACTGAATTATAGTGACCGTTAGATGATAATTCTCTTTGGTCTCTTGTGCCAAGTTAAGGGAACCGGAACTGATGGGGAGAGGAGGGACCCCAAGGGATGGCACATCGGGGCAGGCACATACAAGCTGAGGACCTTGAACTCTCAAATCCCTCTCGTCATTCCTTGCGGTGAAAGCAACCCTCTCTCACGTGTAGAGAAACCAGCCTCTCCCTGCATTTAAAGATGTATTTATAAAGAACTCTGTTGGCATCACACAGGGTGGTTGATTCAAGGGGGCTGTCGACTCTCCTCCAGACTCCGCCCACCCATGGGCACCCTGTGCTTCGGACTGATCACAAGAGTTTTATTCCAGCAAAGCCAAGGTGCAGAAATGAGGCCTTCCTGCAGGAGGAGGTGTAATACACCAACTGTTACCTAATCCTTCCAGTCTTTGTTGACACAGCCGAAGCCACACGAATGGCAAAGTGTTCTCAGGACATTAGATGGTGGAAGGCTAATACAGCACTGGATTGTGCCCGCTTGACTGCTATGAGCTGAATGTTTGTGTCTCCCCCGCCCCCAAAGTCAGGTGTACACACCTAACCCCCAATGCGATGCTGTTAGGAGATGGAGCCTCTGGGAGGTGATTGGGTTATGAGGGCACTGCCCTCGTGAACGGGAGGTATGATTTCCACAGTAAGCCAGGGGAAGCAAGATGAGGCCTGATTTAACAGGTGGGACGACCTGGTCACAGACATACTTGGGCTTAACTACATGTTCAGCCTCTTACACTGCAATATATACAGGAACATTTCAGACCTGGCAGACATATGCTTGATTTGAGATACCAGAGTGGCAGTGGGGGGGGGGGGCGTGGGGTGAGGGATGTGTGGCCTTTTGCCAGATTCCCAGGTAGGAGTCAGTTCACAGATCCAGATCCCCTTCACGGAGATGGAAGTGAGCTCCCTTTGAGAAAGGGCTTCACCACGCAGCCATAGGTGTGCACTGCAAATTGTCACCCAGACGGTCTTCCCGGGGAAATGTGTCCCACAGACAGGAACCTGGTCATGGCTGTGGTGTATTGACGTGGTAAGTTTGCTCTTATGTTGTGGGGGGAAGGAGACCCATTTTAGGATTTTGAACAATTAAGAGACAGACTCCCGTCTCTGTCTTACAACAATGATTCTTGAACCCATTTAGAATGGTGCTGAGATAAAGGCTTTGAGGCTTGAACTGAAGCAAGGATTCTAAATATGGAAAATAGGGATTGGATTAAAGAAACATTCAAAGATGACAATTATCAAGCTATAGTGACTGGCTGGATATGAGAGGCTTAGAAGAGAAGACAGATGAGGGATGAGATGTAAAGTGTGAAGGGCCCTGGATATACTCAGAAGAGTTTGAAATTCAGAGAACAAAAGAGAGGCACCGAAGAATTATAAAGAGGAGAAATAGATAATTAGGAACGTGGTTTTATCCTAAAGATACGTGACAGCTCCTGCAAAACACTTCTCCTGGCAGACTAACCTAAGGCTCCATTAGGGCGTTAAGGTCGCTGGCATTTATGAGTGATCTACCTGAAATGGTAACGTAACCCTGCAAAAAAGAAAAGATGGCTCAATTTCAAAAAATCTAGTAATGAGATTCAACACATTGACATCCTAAAGGACAGGAAAGCAGTGAGCAACTTAACAGGATTAGGGAACTTAAACATGTATTCCTGCCCAACAGCTGTCTCTAAAATACCAGTATATAAGGGGAGGAAAACTCATTTCCCTCCTCCCTTCTAGGTTGTCGGCTGAGAATCCCATAAAAGACACACTAACAGGAGAAAAACAAACAGAAGCTTAGTAACATGTATCCCTCCTACATATTCAGTACATGGGAGAGATGCAGGAAAACTGAGCAACTTGTTAAAACGGCCCATCCACACCTTAAACACCTCCTCCAGTGAAAGACAGAAGATGTTGTTTAGGGGTGAGCGTTTTGGGGTGCGATTATCGGAGGCTTTCAGGTAAAGCACAGTAAAAGAAGCTACTGTTGTTACGTCTCTGCCTTCTTCATTGATCAGAGTTTCTGGAGATCTGGTCTCTAAGTTCCCCTGCAGCAGGCCCTCACCACCACGCCCACCCCTCCTTCTGGTCTCTCTCCTCCTCCGGTCCGCCCTCCACACTCCACCGACGGGCTAACCTTTCAGTTATGCATGATGAAAACGTTCTAGAGACCTGCTGTGCAACACAGCGCCTGTAGTTAACAACAATGTATGGAACACTTAAAATAGTTGTCACGGGTGTGGATCTTGTGTTACACGGTCTAAACATAAAAACAAACAAAAATACCCAAGGGGCACAAAGACACTTTTGGAGGTAACGGATATGCTTATAACCGTGATTGTGGTGATGGTTTCTCGGGTGTATACGTACGGACAAGCTCATCAGATTGTAACATTAATATGCGCAGTTTATGAATACCAGGTGTACCTCAATATGGCTGTTGTTAAAATTCAAATTCCTAAAGCAGAGCCCTGCCCAGATATCTCTGAAGGTGGGACTTGGACTCAGGTCAGCTGGGTTTGAGCCCTTATTAGCTGTGACACCTTAAAGCTGGTTAAACAACCTGTGCTCCATGTTCCTTGTTGCAAAGTGGGGATGATACCCATTCGTAGGGTGATTGCAGGGGAAGAGGAGATGATGCCGAGATAGAGTGCCTGGAACAGTGACTGGTGGCTTACCATCAATGAACGTTAGCTGCTATTAATTTTATCACGTGTAAGTTTCCTATGTCTACTTATAAACAAATCACAGTGCGATGGGAGGTCCCCCTCACACCTGCCTAGGCTCACCTGTCCTCCCCATACCTGCCAAGCAGCCTTAAACCCTTGAATGGCAGTTCCGATCTCACCTTCCTCCTCTTTTCCAAGTTTATTCTAACCTGACATTCAATCGTTTGTTTGGTCACCTCTCTGGGGGACTCTGATGCCCCCTGGACACGGTCTCCTCCTAGAGTCACTGTCAACTCTCAGACCCCCAGTATTTCCATCCTCACGGGGACAGCGGCCCCAGGTGGGTCTGACTGCCCCCCTGGGAGAGCAGGTCTCCTCCCTGAAAACCTGCTCCACGTCTGGTCTCCAGCCCCCTCCCACCTCACAGCCAGCCTCTCACCACGTCCTGTGAATAAGACCGCAAAGTCTCTGTAATTAGAATGAAGATATTACTAATCGTTAACATTTAATCAGTAGTTAAGCACTTGGCGACATCACAGTACGCAGTTTAAGTGGATTAATTCATTTAGTAACAACCATATGAAGTGGATCCTATCATTCCTCTCAGTTTGCACGTTAAACACAGCCTGGCGCTTCAGCTGCCTGCCCGGCGCTGCACGCGCAATAGGAGGTGAAGACCCTTCCTAATACGCCCCTCCCGGCACCCCCACCATTGTATTGCCAGAACCTGCACCGCAGCTGCCACACTGAGCTTCCGAAAACACAGGAGACCTATTGCTTTCCCAGTTGAAACTGTTCAGGAACCCCGCATCTTCCGTAGGTGCAAGGCCCACCTGTGCCCTGCCTACCGACCAACCTCGGGCCGAGCTGCCGATGCTCCAACGTCACCCCGGGAAACTCCCCCGGTGACGCCTTCACAGGCTCTCATCGCAGTCACTGCACGCGGACGGATTTCAACACGTGGAAGCTCTTTGCTGCCCCCTGCCGGCCGTCGGCAGCTATAAGGGAGCCTACAAACCAGCTGTGTACCACCCCGTCCGCGGGATTTCAGCCCAGGGAGTCCCAGAATATTGTCTAGCACAGGGTTCTCCTGATGCAGTTTAGTTTACGGTAACGTTTTCCAAACTTGAATCTCAGAATCCCCAGTTGAGGGACCCTAGCATCTGTAACTTTAATAAGTGCCTCTGTCGATTTTTATTATCAGGCCAGTTTAGAGAAATCACGTTCCATACACCTTTGGGACCCAGACAAAGGGGCTTCACCTGTCAGCTCTGTCCCTCCTGCAACTGCCATCCTGCCCCATCGTCAATGTGAGAATCTCTCTTCGTGATTAATGACCACTTAATTGAGGAGGGCTTTGTGGAGCTTAATTAAGACGATGTTGGTCAATTAATGCAGTCCGTCACCACTCACCATGGTCCTCACTGCAGCTGTTTTTTGTTTTTGGTTTTGGTTTTGTTTTGCGGTACGCGGGCCTCTCACCATTGTGGCCTCTCCCGTTGCGGAGCACAGGCTCCGGACTCGCAGGCCCAGCGGCCATGGCTCACGGGCCCAGCCGCTCCGCGGCATGTGGGATCTTCCCGGACCGGGGCACGAACCCGCGTCCCCTGCATCGGCAGGTGGACTCTCAACGACTGCGCCACCAGGGGAGCCCTAAGAACACTTTTGACAGGGTCAGCTAACCAGGGGATTGACGTGAGGGATAATGTAACAGAAACGGCAGGAGTTCATGTAACAAAACCAGTTATCTTCTGCTCGCCAAAGCTCTGACTCCCAGGGCTTCAGGCCCTCTTACCAAAACCACTGCAAACGGTCTTCTTGACCCCCACCCCGTAGCCCTTGGGGTGGCAGTGTTGTGGGAAGGACCTTAAGCTGGGGTGGAGGGGGGGGGGGGTCAAGGAAAACCTCTATATAAATTCATGCAATACATACCTAGTGTTTAATACTGTAGCCACTAGCTACATGTGACTACAGAGCACTTGAAACGTTGCTAGTAGAAGTTGTACGAACTGAAACACGTTAGAAAATACACATGGATTTTAAAGACTTAATTTAAAAAATGTAAAGTATCTCAATAATTTTATAGTAACTGCATTTTAAATAGGTTCGATAAAATATTAAAATTAATTTCACAATTTCTTATTTTCTAAATGTCTACAAGAAAATTTAAAATTACCCCGTGGCTCACATTATACTTCTATTGGACAAGGTGATCTAGACCACAGTGAGTGTAAATTCTAAACTTCTCCACTGGCCATCGGACTCGCCGTTCTGTGGGGTGCACGGAACGTGGACGGATCCCACACATTCAGCCCCTAATTAATCCATATTCTCCACATTTGAAACAGGAATTTCCGGCCCCCAAGCTTGGCCTACAACCAGTGGTTCTCAAAGGTTTCTCCCCAGATCAGCACATCAGCATCTCCTGGGAACATTTCAGAAGTGCACGTGCTGGGACCCCATCTCAGAGCCACTGAGCCGGGAGCCCCGAGCGGGGCCGGCAGCCTGTGTCAGCCAGGTGTTCTGAATCACGCAGAAGGGCCTCTGTCTGAAGCGCCCTGGGGCAGACGCTGACTTTGCTTGGCCATTCGTGACCACCCTTCACCCTTCCATCCCTGCTAACAAGACTCTTTGTTCCCTCAGGTGATAGTGACCCTGATTTGGAGGGAGGCAGCCAGAGGATGGGTCTCACGATTTAGGTGAGTCCCGGCCATGCCATTCTCCCTTATCTGACACTCACATCCCTCACGTTTCTGGATGCTCACACTAAGGTGGTCAGGGGATGGCAAGGAAGCCTGTGATGTCTCTTCTGTGACAGCTTTTTCTCTTTGACAAAAGCAAAGCCCCTTTGTTGTCTGACCTGCTTCTCTCCTTCTTGAGAAACTTTAGCATGAGGGCAGGTGCTCAGAGCAGCAATGACCTTACAATGTGGAAGAAAAGGTCCAGAGGATGGCAGAGACCCACCCAGAATCCAGGTATGGCCCAGCCTCTGGAGCAAGGCTGGCAACGCCCACCTGCACACTTCTTGTTCAGTGCAGTGATTACACGTCCTCTTCCTTAAGCCCCCTTGAAGTAGATGCTGTTATACTAGCACATCCAAAGCTACTTAAACCTGGGGTCTCTAAATCTACTGAAATTCTAACCATCTCTCAAGACCCATGACCGTGTCAGTTAGCTTTCGGTGAGACCAAACTATGTCTCTGTCACTGACAACGGTGAATTTTACCGAGTCTGTGATCCTGGAAAACAGACAGTTAAAGAATTCACCCTCCCCACCAGCTCCAGGAACTAGCTCACTGTAAGAAACCCCCTCCCCATAGGACTTAGATGAGACCCCTGGATGCCTCATGCTTACCCCTCCCAAGGCCAAACACGCACCCTCCGCGTCCCCATTATTCGCCCCACAATGATTCGCCGAGCTGCTAGTCCGCACAGATCAATGAGAACAAGTCCTCTTTAACCAAAGTTCAGTGCAATTTCTCTCCTTCCCCAGTTCCTGAACTTTGACCCACCCTCAGCTGGAGCCTCCCTTTAGGACCCTCCTGAAGATAAGCTGGCCCTAGGGAAAACCGTCCCAAGCACCGGTTCTTCTAGACTCCTTTGCTTTTCCCTATAAAACAAAAACCAAAAACACTTTTTGTCTGATTTTTGAGATGCTTGCAGCTTTCGTGGTTCATCTCCGTACTGCAATAGCTCTTTCCCTTTTTGCGATAATCCTTAGGGAGAGTCTCTCTCTACCTAAGCTTGGGTTTGTGGTTTTATTCGACACCAGCACTACACACACACACACACACACACACACACACACACGCACACGGTGATAGGCAACCTCTAAGATTCCCTGATCTCCTCCTGGTACACACGCCCTGTGTAATCCCTCCATGCTGAGTATGCGTTGGCTCAAGTGACTCACTTCCAATAAACAGATTACAGCAGAAATGATGGTGCATCTGAGACCAGCTCATACACAGACGGCGGCTTCCATTCGGGCTACTCTCACCCACTCTCCCTCATTCTCCCAGATTACCCACGTGCGGCCAGCCAGCTGCCGTGTCTTGAGGGCACTGCACAGTCCACGTGGCCAGTACCTGAGATCTCAGTCCAACAGCCACGTGAACCTGGAATCTGAGCTGATGGCAGCCGTGGACTGGAGGGCTACCTCCTGGGGGACCCAGAGCCAGAAGCATCCAGCGAAGCCACGCTGGCCCGAGGAAACCGTGAGATAATTCTTCTTTCCCCCTTTTCCTCAGAGAACAAAGGAGCCTGTAATTCCCTTATTCTCTGATGTTTGGAGCCTACTGTGCATCTCTTCGTGTAGTAAATACCCTTATTTTAAAATAAATCTCTAAATGTATTTTAATTAAATCTCAGTTACTATTAAATATTTCTATATTAACTCCTATCCTCCTAAAGACATTTGAACATTTTAACTTCTCAATGAACACCCTTCCCCCGTCATTGTAGTCACTGTTTTTATTTTTAAGCCTAAATTGTAGCGTACAGCATCCTAAATAGTCTCATTTAAAACTATTTTTGCACTGTCCCATATAAATAACTGGAACGGGCAATTTTTGTTTATATTATTGATTTTGCTGGCCCTCTCTCTTCGCTTTGGTGAGCTTCATTTATTTCTTGTTTGTTGTTTGTGAGATGTTTTGCCAAAGAGATGATTTTGATCCAGTCTAGCTCATTCTACGTAAGTTTACAGTGCCCCTGTTTAGTCTCACTAAAAAGTCAGCAGAAACATCTGTATCTTCCTATCTGCGGTGATATATTCCTCTTAGTTATTTAAGATCCTGAGCTCGCAGCCCAGCTCCTGCCCTTCTGCTGTGCTTTTCTCTCTCTTCCTTATTAGTCCCCCATATTCTGAAGGAAGATTTAAACTCAGAAAATACATAGGCAGCAGTTTCATTCAGCTTAATTCTGTGGGCGCCGCAGGACTGTACATGGGAGTTGAACTTGCCTATCAAAGATGCTTTTGGTGCCCCAGGTGGCTGTTGCTCAGGCTCTGATTTCAACCACACCTGTAAGACTTGTGAATAGCAACCACCTTGGAGTCTTTTTGTTGTCTGCCTTAGGGCCTTCTCTGAAGCCACGGGAGTTCACTCAGCACTTTTGTCCTGTACAAAAGAGCTGTCAGAAAGTGTCTGTGGTCTGCCTTTTCATCATTGATTTTTTAAATGTTCTTTTATAGTGTGGATTTAAGTCTTTTGTCACACAGGCACTGCAAGACTTTTTTTCCCAGTCTGCAGCTTACCTATTAATTTACTTACAGATGTCATTTGATGATCACATTGAAACAACAATCTGTTGAAGGCCAATTTTTCTCTTAACCTTTTTTTCTTTAGGGTTGGTGCTTTTGTGTCCTCAGATATCTTTGCCTACATGAAGGTTGCGTATATATGATATGTGTTCTTTTACGAGTTTTATGGCTCTTGCTTTTAAAATTTAGTCCATGGTTCATTTCAAATTTACACTAAATAGTGCGTCTGTATGATTGAAGCAGACGTTTAGGGTTCTTTCTTCTTCATATGGATACTCAATCGTTTAGCAAGTTGACCTTGTGAAATTCACTTATCTGTTCTACTTTTCTTTTTTAGAGTCCCTAGAGTTTTATGTATATACAATCATGTCCTTGAGAACGAAGAGCTTGAATTCCTCCTTTGTAATGTTTGTCATCTCCCCATCTCTTGCCTATTGCTCTAAGACTTCCGGTTCAAGGCTGCATGTAAAAGGTGAGAATGCGTGTCCTTACCTGATACTCAATGATGGAAGGAAAACATTCAATGTTTTACTTTTAGGCATGATAATTGTTGTGATTTTTGTAGATGTCCATTAGCAGATTGAACATGTTACCTTCTATTTCTGATTGATGTTGTCATCATGAATAGTTATTAAGTTATATAAAATAATTTTCATTCTTTCATTAAAATGGTCATATGATTTTTCTCGTTGATACTTTTTTTTTGGTCGCACCATGAGGTTTGCAGTATCTGAGTTCCCCAACCAGGGATAGAACCTGGGCCTGCGTCAGTGAAAGCGCCAAGTCCTAACCTCTGGACCACCAGGGAAATCAGGATACTCTTCTTTTAACTGAGGTATAATTGACTGATACTCTTCATTTGGTGAATTAGCTTGACTGGTTCCCAAATGCTGAATACACCTTACAGTTTTGAGATAAACTTCACCTGGTCACATTCACTTGGTCATTAGATTCATGTTACTAATATTTTGGTATGAATTTTTGCATATATATTCCATTCCTTCTTTCCTGATTTTGTGCTCTATACTTCACTTACAGATTTTACAAACCACACAATACTTTGTTATTTCTGCTTTCTACAGTCATTGTTTTAATGAAAAATGTACAGAACAAGATTTTTCATATATTTATGTACATATTCATAGTGTCTGATATCCTCTTATTTCTCCTATAGATCTGAATTTCCATTAGGTGTCTCTTCTCCACCTTGTCCACTAGATTTTTTTCACCTAGTTTTCAGAGCTACATTAAAGCCCCGTCCGCTAATTCCACGCTCTGGGCTCTCTGTGGGTCTGCTTCTGTTCAATGTTGTATTACCTGATTTGGGTTGGTTTGACTCTTTATGTGTCATAATATTAATTGTTTATTATACGCACACAAGCAGTGGGTTAAAAATAGTAACTATCCTCAGAATATACTCAGTTCTTAGGACGCAACTACTGGTAGAACTCCAAAGGCCTCTCTATGCTTTTCTACCTATCTGCCAATTTTCTGAGTCAAAGCCGCTTTCTCTTGATCAAAACGCTTGGCCACCAGACTTTCGAGCCCCTTTACTCTACCATCCTGTTTCCAGCCTTCTGCTCCTGGGGAGACCCATCTCCATTCTGCTTCTCTGCCCCCACCCTTCAGCCACCTGCTACCTTACACTCAGTGAAAGCCTTACATGCCTGGCGGTAAGCTCTCACTCTCCTGCCCCGCCTCCATCCAAAGCAAGCATTTGTGTGCGGGAAAGCTTTCATCTCACCTAGAAGATGCCCCTTGGCTCTCCTACCCGTCTCCAGGCTTCCGCATACCACTATGTGCCCTTGGTGAGAGTTGTGTGGGAAAACGGTGGCAGGGGGCTACCAAAAGCTTAGTGATGGGGGCACCTAGGAATTCCAGCCCATCGTATCAGCTGACACGTGGCCATTAAGCGTCCATTAAAATTTGTGCTGATTTCTTTTTACCACCTTCCATGCCAGGTTCACTCTTCCTTCTTCCCTATCCCCAGAGGTGAAAACAGGTGGGAACTCTCCTAGGAAACATTCATCCCTCTCTAGCATTTATTTCATTCTGCATATGTAGATCTCTGATCTTTAAACAATTAAAATCGCTTTGTTTATTCAGCTTGTTCTTGGTTTTTAGGGTAGTGGGAACTGTCTCTTGAGATTTCCTACATCCTACCTGGGAGGTGTGCTCAGCGTGGTCACATCCGTATCTTCCTTTCTTTACCTCCCTTAAATTCACAAGTAGTGTGTCCTGTCTGTAACCAATAACTTAGGAAATTAATCTTGGTTACATTTTCAGATATTTAGAAATGGATAGTCTAAATTTGTCATGTAGGACTTGTTTTATTAAGTCATCAGTAGGCACATGAGTTCGTAGAACAGAACAGATCCTTAGAGGTCAGCAAGACAACCCCTCCCCCTCATATTTTTTTTAATTAAAAAAATTTTTTTAAGGCTGTGTCCTACAGCATGTGGGATCTTAGTTCGACCAGGGATCAAACCAGTGCCCCCTGCACTGGGAGCACAGAGTCTTAACCACTGGACCACCACTGGAAGTACCCCCCTCACCCCTCATATAGTAAAATTATAGGAAACTGGCTCAGAGGAGACACAGGACCAGTCCAAGGTTAGCCAGTAATTAGTTAGAGTCAGAACTCCAACTTACCATACATTTATCTTTCTACTTTTGAAGTACCTGCATTTTAGAGATTCAGCTCCCTCATTAGTAAAGTAAGGGAGCTGGATTAGGTTAACAGCAGGTCCCTTCCAGCATCATGATTCTATTTTTTCCTTTCATGTGCCTGTGAAAGCTTTCAAGGATGTCAAGGACATGATCCACGTTACATCATCGGAGGACCTTTTCTATTTATGCTTAAAGGTTTATCGGACCATGTCTAGATTACAATTCTGGGGAAAAATAATAGCTTAATGTAAAAAAGAAGAAAAAACCAAAATGAAACATTTAAAAAACATTTATTCTCACCAAATCCAAATGTGTTCACGTGAAATATTTGTTAGGCATTGTCAGGTATACTAAAAACACTATAATTTCCTTCTCCTTCCATTCTGAGATAACCACTATAAAGAGTTTCATATATAATTCTCACCACTTTTATGGACTTACATTATATCTATGCTTTATTCCTTCTGCGTATGCTCACTGATGTCCTACTGTGTGCTGGAATACTCTGCTAGATACCAGGATAAGACAACAAGACAGGCAAGGTCTCTCCTTCCATGGACTTTATATTCCAGTGATGAAGGCAGACAAGAAGTAAATGAATGAATCACCAGCAGCATCCATCCCACAGGTAGAGATGGGGGACAGTGACCGGGAAGAGGGCTGTCCTGGAAAGGGTGATCAGAGCCTGGCTGTCTCAGAAAGTGAGATCCACATAATACAAAAGAATCAGACATTTTAAAGCATGAGGTAAGAGTGAGCTGGGGAGAAAAAGCAAAGGCCCTGAAAAAGACCAAGCTTAGTGCATCCAGCCCCCAAGCAGAGCGGCTGGAGTGCGCAGAGTGGGGACGGGCGGAGTGAGGTACAGTGGAAGCGGGGTCCACGTCACACAGAGCCTCAGCCAGTGAATTAGGTAACGGCCTAAGTGCAGAAGAAAGTCACTGCAAAGTTTTAAGTAAAAATTTCAGAGTCTGATTCATAATTTAAAATATGGTTAAATATAGACTCACACATAACACATGCTTATACTAAAATAGATATATATTCATCCACACATACATTTTATTGCAGATATAATTCCTTCTTGTTTGAGAAGGGTAGGATCTTTCTACATATACTCTCTGACACATCATTCAGTTAATGGTTTGGACAGCTTCACTTCTCAGTGTCTAGAGATCACACACGGTTCATTTTTAAAAAAAATAATAAATTTATTTATTTATTTTTGGCTGCGTTGGGTCTTCGTTGCTGTGTGTAGGCTTTCTCTAGTTGTGGCGAGTGGAGGCTACTCTTCGTTGTGGTGCACAGGCTTCTCATTGTGGTGGCTTCTCTTGTCGCAGAATGTGGGCTCTAGATGTGCGGGCTTCAGTAGTTCTGGCACGTGAGCTCAGTGGTTGTGGCTCGCGGGCTCTAGAGCGCAGGCTCAGTAGTTGCAGCACATGGGCTTAGTTGCTCCACGGCATGTGGGATCTTCCCAGACCAGGGCTCGAACCCGTGTCCCCTGCATTGGCTGGCAGATTCTTAACCGCTGAGCCACCAGGGAAGTCCCTCACACACACGGTTCTTTTCAACAGCATGGCTCTGTTTTCATTCATCTTTGCAGAGGGATGTTCATTGGAATGACAGTGTGCGTATGAGTTCAATTTGCTTCTTTCAGTTATTGATCATTCACTTATGCAGCCATCCAGCAAGCATTGTTTGAGCCACTACAATGCCTAAAACTCTAGGCATTCATAGAAATATGAATCAGTGAATGGTCCTTGTCCTCAAGAAGCAGCACTCCAGAGAAAGGGTGCACTGTGCATGACCACGTCCTGTCAAGTTTCACGAGGTCGGGAGGGGACATTGCACAGCGTAACAGAGGAGAGCACGTGGGGAGGAGTCCAGCCTCAGGTGCTAGGGGTCAGGGAAGCCTTGCAGAGTGGCTGACTCCCGGAAGGAGTTCTGAGAGGTTGGTGGGGACATGCGTCAGGCAAAGGGCCGGGCATGGCCAGAGAGGGCCAACAAGTGGCAAGCACAGGGCAGGATGTAGCCTCACGTGTGACAGGCGCTGAGGAGACTCATGGTGAGGAGGAAAAAGGGCTCCCCCTGGTGGTCATGACACCTGGGCTCCCCACTTGCTTCTTCCCCTAATCCCTGTGTCTTCATCGCTAAATCCCTTCCCTTCTCTGTGTCTCAGCCTCCACATCTCAAAGGAGCACTTTGACTTTCACATCCTGTGACTTTAAGTAAAACTCTGACGTAAGCAAGACAATTGTGGGGAAAAAAATTTCTGTTTTGGTTGCTCCTGAGTTCTGAAACGCTGCCAAGTCTTTTTCCCAGAAGACAATATCGAAACAGTTAATGGAATGAGAAATACTGATCTCACAGAGGGCATCTTCAACAAAATAAGGGGAATCATTAAATAATACTGTAGTTAGAGTTTCAAAGTAACAAGGAGGTAAATCTGGTCCCACGCCGGCTGACAATTTGATGGTCCTCAACAGCGCCACCTAGTGGTCATCCAGCTTTGTCTTGAAGCCCTTTAAGGAAGGAAGCTCGCCCTGCGCAGGAAACGAACCTTCTCTCCTGGGAGGGTCAAGATCGGCCCCCACTATATTAAAGATCCGTTTGTTCTGGGTGCCTGCCACACCCATAACTTCTGCTGAAGACATCTCAGACTGCAGCCCCGAGCTGGGGTGTCCATGATCTTTACAGTGTGACTCCCCACAGTCTTGAGTCAAAGCAGCCTCAACCAGGGGAGGGCCCTTCCTCAGGGACCCTCAAGCATCAGGCTGGTCGTAGGCAACGGTGCATCTTGTGGAAGAGCTGCAAACAAGGGTGACGGCGCGTAGCTGAAACAGATTCCTTCTCTGAGGAATCTGAAACGGGGATGCAATTCAACAGCCGACAGTCAGAGCAGAAGTACAGACATTCACCGTTCAGGACATTGTGTTTGCCCTTCCAATTCCCAACCCACTTTGCCATTGGGATTTGGGGTGAGTTTGCGACCCCGCCCTAAGCTCCAGGGGCATTTAACCAGAAAGATGAATTCTATCCTCTTTGCTGTGTTGATTAGCATAGGCCAGTGGATGCCTGATTTTTCTCCCGGCCACAGAGAGTGGTTCATGAACTCAGGATTTTGCAGGGAATTCTGAAAAACAGGATCCTACTTAGGGTCTAAAAATGCAAACTTTGGAACTTGAACAACTGCCATCGTTTCCCCACTATGAGAAAAGGCAACACGAGAAGAAAGCAGACATGCAGAGATGGGCAGAATAAAGGGAATTGTAGAGAAACAGAGGTAGTGCTATTCAACCGGCCCTAAATCCCATTCTCTATGATTGTCTAGGCCAGTTTGATTTGGAACTTCTGTTACTTATAAAAAACGTATCCTCAAAAGCAAAAAGAAAAGAAAGTGTCCCCTCAAAGATACCGAGGCAGGGTGCGTGTGCTATATCACTGTGGGAACCCAGCATCCCGAGTTCTCCCTGCTTGGGGCGTGATGATGTGGATGAGACCTCAGCACTAACTCAGATCCTGGTCATTCTGGAGCCAGGAATCTGCACATACCCCAGCTTCCAAGTTGTGTTTGTTCCACAAACTTTTTGGGGTACCTTATTTCACAACATACATCAGATCATTATCTCCCATCCTTACTCCTGCTTAAAACCTTTTGTTTGGGTTTTCAGTGATTTTAGGACTCAGAACAACATTTTTCCTGGCCCAGAAGCTCACTCTCAGGTCTTCTTCACCTAGGTTACCTCCTTCTCAAAGATAAATGCTCTAGTCCACCTGCATCAGACCCCCCTGTCCCTAATATAACCCCTCACCTGTCACCAGCTCCTGGTGTGTCAGATGATCTTGCCAGTGAGCTTGTTGGGGGAGCCCCGTTGGGTACAGACACCGAATCTGCCTCTGCTCACCACTGCCTTCAGTCTCTGGCACGGAAGAGGTGGGAGGGAATTAATAGATAGGTGAATAATTTCCTACCATTAACTGAAGGGGTGAGTTCTTGCTAAGCCGAATCTCTGCAATTAACCCTTTCCAGCAAGCCAGACCATGATATAGAACCTCTAGAACTGCCAAATCAGGCTCCATGATGTTTCCAGATGTTGCATGCCATCAGAGAATGGCAGGAAGGCACGCCTCTTCAGTGGACACGAGCAGGGTCAGCTGCTCAGTGATGCCGTGGGAATTGGCAAGCCGCGGAGTTATTACTCTCAGTTCCACTGGATTTAGGAAAAGACCGCAGCTGACACACCCCTCTAGACTCTAAGAAAAATGGCGAATTGATTTCAGGGGTGGGGTGGGGCGGCTTTTATAAAATTCATCGCCAAACCCTTGAAATATATTTGAAGTGATAAGTGTGCTGTGTTTCCCGGGGCAGCTCCTACCACCTGCCTGGATGGATGAAGGTCATGCCGAGGCGCAGACTGCATCACTGGCGCCATCACTGACCCATGCAGTCTAAATCCTGAGTTTTAAACCCAGCCCCACCACCTGGGAGCACAGATTGTCGACGTTTAAACACGCATTAGAAGTTCGCTTGTCTTCCCCTCTCATCTTTTGTAGATGCTGATTCGGGAAATCCGATGACTGGCCGGCTCGGCATTTGGCTAGCATCCTTCCCAGATCACAGTGGAAGGTGTCCTTTCATGTGGCAGATCAGGCTCTGGTGTCAGACTAGTTTGGAGCCCTGCCTCCACCCCATGCCTCGGTGCGGCCTGAGGTATCATGCTTCAACGTCCAGCTCTTTCCTGATCTATAACATGGGGCTATGGTGCTGTTGTGGGCATTAAATGAAATGAGTAAAAAGCAGTTAACAAGGCACCACACAGTACGGAGCAAGTGTTGAATGAATCTGCCCTCATGTTTTTCCCAATGAAGTCAAAATCCAGCTCTCTGTCTTGTTACAGAGCTCGGAATTCCAAATCCTACACCACGGGTAAGGGGGAGCCTGGGAGGCCCACAGGAGGCAACAGCCAAAGGCCGAAGGAGCCGTGCACATCGTCCTCAGAAGGTCGGCGGGTCCATCTTGCCGGAGGAAAGCGTTCTGCGATTTGCTGCCTGCGCTTCTCCACAGACTGCAGGGAGCCCCACGAGTGGAGCCGCACCCCGTCCCATTTCATGGATCCCATGTACCTCCAAGGCAAGCACTCCAAACCCATTTCCTCTCTCTGAAGCTCCGGGGACACCCCACTGGCTTCTCAATGGAAATGAGAATGGGCGACAGTATCGCTTAGTTCCCATGAACTGACGTCAGAGAGCTAAAAGCAGAACGTTTTGTAAGCTTGGAGAATAGGTCCTTTGTGCTACCTCAATTGCCTAATACTAGAGATGGGAGGGATCTTAGATTCTTGTGTTTTCCTGAGGCCAGAGAGGGAGAGTAACTTCCTCACACAGTGAGTCGCAGGAATGACGGGACTGGAAAATGCTTATTGTGACCCTGATTCAGATATTTTCCATTATCCCACATTGTCTTTGCTTTTGCCCTCAGATAATTTACATGGCCGCTCTTTGTGAGAACTAAATGTTGGGGAGAACTGCACAAGATTTGCAGTGAGAAGACCCCTGCCGTCTGTGTGACCTGCAGGGGGCCCTCAGGGACGCTCAGAGAATCAAGAGGGCTGGCCCCCCGCCCTGCCTCTGCCCCTCCCTCACTCGGAGACTTCGGGGGAGTCACTGTGCTTCTCTTGCCCTCTGCGTCCTCATCTGTAGATTGACACAGGTGAACCAGACATTCTGAGGAACCCACTGATTCTGAAATATCTGAGGCCCAATTCCCCAAGTGGTCAGAGACTAAGACGATTAGCTTTCTTCAAAACATCCCAACCCGGACATAGTAAACACTTGAGAGATATTTGAGGATAAATTAACAAAGGAATGAAAGGAACTTAAAAAAAAACTGCACCAAGTGAAAGAAGGCAGTCACAAAAGAACACATAGTGCTGGCTTCCATTTATAGAAAACGTCCAGAAGAGAAAAATCCAAAGACAGGAAGTAGAGCAAGTAGTTGTCAGAGTTTTATGCTCAGAGCAACTATGCTCAGAGCAACATGAAGTATAAAAGGACTTTCATATATGCCATCTAATAGAAGCCATAGAAGGATGGTGCACAAAACAAGAATTACCTATGTTTCGTCTCCATAAAACTGAGGTCCAGGGACGAGAAATGACTTGAAGGATGACTCACACACCTTGTCAGCGGCAGAAGAGGGAGAGGGATCCCTCCTTTGCTCCTCTGTGCCTCTCCTTTGCACCACAGCCCCTAATCCCACCCACTCAAACCCATGTACCACCTACCTAGTGCTAAGAGCAATAGGTCCTGGACCAATGCAGAAGATGGTCTCAGCCCAGATCTCACAGGGCCTGTACGCTGCCTCCACTGCTGCTCCCTCAGCCTCCCAGAAACGCTTGTCCCACCAGCCACTCTTCCCTCCCCCTAGTGTCCTCACACCGCGGCCTCCTGGTCTCCTGGGCAGCCCCCCATCTGCGTCCTGCCCATTGATGACATGTGTTCTCAGCTCCTGGACTCGCCAGCCTACCCTATGACCCCTCCCAGGGGTATCTCACTCTTCCTCGTGGATACTTCTTGCACTGTGTCCGGCTTTCTCTCCAGATTCTTTGCCTCTTGTCATCTCCAGTTGGACCTCTCCACGTGCTTCCTGAATTTCAACAGCTGCGGGTCCCATAGTCACATCAAAGTCAACTTCATCAATAGCTTCTCTGCTAGACCTTCTCCTGGCTCTGATCTTCGAGGGTGCAGAAACCTCACGTGATTGTATCCCTAAGTTCAAGACATGCCAACATCGGCACAGAAGCCACCTCAGGCTTGCTCTCGCCTCTCTTCTCTCTCCTCCCTCCCTCCCTCTCTGGGTTCTGATTCTTCCCCTACTCCTTCCTCAATTACACCCCTTGCCTCTCCAGCAGATAACTGCTATGTTTGGTGTCATTCCCTGAATATGGGGGTATCCTTGGAAAATGTGTAATGTTGTTTTCTGGGTATGTAGTTTGAATGTGTATTAATGATATCATGCTGACATTTCGCTCAGCACTTTTAAGACGTAGCCGTGTGGCGGCGTGCTCCTCTGGCTTGCTGCCTCTCACTGCTTCATGTCCTAGCGCGTTCACACAGTCTGTCTGTCTCTTTCTCCACTGATGGGCAGCTGGGCTTCTTCTAACACCTGCTATCACAAACAAAGCTGAGATACGCCTCCTTATATCTGTTCCCTGTAGAGCAGCTCCTCTGCTGGATCACTGGCTACACGCCTTTTTATTTCCACTGATTCCACCCGTATTCCCTCCAGCACGGCTGGACCCGTCCAGCCTGCCCATCCCGGCCGGTCATCAGGACCCCTTTCCCCACTCCCCTCCCACATTCTGAATTGTACCTCCTTGCCACTGTTGTCAGGATAAAAAGCTGTACCTTTGTTTAAATTAGCATTTTTAAATTACTGAGTCTGAATGTTTTTAATAAACGTGTTAGTAGTTCTGACTTCCCCATCTGTCAGTAGCCTATTTATAGCCTCAGCTCATATTTCTACTCCATTGAGTGTCTTTTGTATTTTATTTTCAGGAATTTTATTCTTTATTACTGATATAAATCATGTGTTCATTTTGGAAGCTGGAAAAAAACTTTTCCTGGCCTGTCATTAATTTAACTTTCTAAAAAAATTAGGAATCATTATTTTTCACGTTGTAAGAACAATTCTTATTCCCTGGGGGTTGGGGCTTCCTGTGGCACCTGTCTGTCACCCTTCATCCTAGCTGACAGCCCCAGTGTGTCCCGTCTCACCTGAGCCCAGACGGCACATCCTCCCTGACGGCCTCACCTCCCTCCACCAGCTGCCCACCAACAGCCCCACCAGCTGTGTGGTCTGACTGTGACTGACGCCATCTCCTCTCCCCCCAGCATCGCTGCCCTGCTTTGTTGCTCACCGGCTGTCACCTGGACTGTCGACTTGACTGCTCTCCTGCCCCCAGACCCCACCTCTTCCCACTCTATGCTCCAAACTGCTCAATGAACCCTCATTTCCAACACACGACTCTGTCCTCCTCCTAAAATCCCTCAGTGGATCCCATTGACTCAAGCAGTTTCAAACTGAATGAAAAAAGCTTCACCGGGTGAAGCTTTTTTTTTTTCTCTTCTTTAATCAGAATTCTTAGATTCCGACCCAGAATTACAGAATGAGAACACTGGAGGACAGGGCTTGGGGAACTGTATTTTAGTAGATGATTCACATGCAGGACTCCCTACCCCTTATGCAGTACTTCTGAAAACCCAGTCCTGAGGAAGGCACTGTAGAAAGTAGCACCGGACCGCCAGACCGCCAGGCCAGCTCTCCTGCCACATCTGGCCTCCAAGGCCATTAAAGTAACGCTGAGGGCTTCCCTGGTGGTGCAGTGGTTGAGAGTCCGCCTGCCGGTGCAGGGGACACGGGTTCGTGCCCCAGTCCGGGAAGATCCCACATGCCGCAGAGCGGCTGGGCCCGTGAGCCATGGCCGCTGGGCCTGCGCGTCCAGAGCCTGTGCTCCGCAATGGGAGAGACCGCAACAGTGAGAGGCCCGCATACCGCAAAAAATAAGTAAATAAATAAAGTAATGCTGAGATATTTGTTCTTTCATGCGCTAGACTAGTTTTTGCTTCTCTGCCTCTGCAGGATTTGTGTCATGCTTCTGGAAATTCTTCCCCTTGCCTTCAACTTATTTTATTTCTTCAAGGTTTTGCTCAGCTGACCTCTTCTTCAGGAAGCTTTCTTTCTGATCAACTGCCCTCATCCTTGCCCCTCCTCGGCATCCCTCCCTATAGCTCGTCCCACCACCATCTGCCATGACCCTGCCATTCCCGTGTTGCTTTCTAATGATTTATCTATGTGTGAGTCTGTTTCGTCAAACTCTGAGTTCCCTGAGATAGAATGGTGTTAATTATTATTGAACCTGGGTCAATAGGTCCTAGCATTTCAGACATGAAAAGAAGGAAGATGAAATCTGATGAACAAAAATCTTAGGAGTATCCGTGGAACTGTAAGGAATTGTAGGCAAGAACATGGCCATTTTCTAGAGGTACTAATGGCACCTTTTATAATACGAATGAGCGTAAGCTTCTGAGCATGGGGCTTAATGCCCATAGTTTCACTGGGAGACAAACCACCCCAAACTTAGTGCGATTTAAAAAACCCAATTTTATCACAACGATTCTACTACCACTCGTTCTTGTGGTCTGGGGGTCGGCTGGACTCAGCTGAGGGCTCTCACTCGAGGTCTCTCACCCAGCTGCCATCAGACGTGGCTGAGATGGAGTCCTGCTGAAGGCTTTCTCACTCCTGCGTCCGTCGGTTGGTGCTGGTTACTGGCTATGACCTTAGCTGGCATTGTCAGCAGGGCTCTCTATGTAGCATGGGCTTCCTCAAGGCAAGGTGGCTGGGTTCTAAGAGCAAGTGTCTCAAGAAAGAGTCAGGGAGAAACTTTATTTCCCTTCATGACCCTAAGTCACATGGGGTCACTTCTTCTATACTGCGTTGGTCCCGGCACTCACGGAGATCCACCAGGTTTCAAGGAGAGGGGATAGACGCTCCTCCTGATGGGGCAGTGCTGGGCCACGGGGTCAGAAGAGCATGTGGACTTTGTTATGACCCGCATTTGGAAACTACTGATTACAAGCTGCCCCACCACGAAGCTACTTCACATCTCTGAGCCTCAGCTTTCCCGCCTGTAAAATATGGACACTAGCACAGACTTCCCAGACTTTAAATCCAACGACACCTGACTTCTGTTCAGTGAACACTGAGCACCTGCTGAGTGAAAGCAGAAATGGATTGAAACAGCCTGTGGGTCATGGTTACGACGAGTCTACAGTAACCACTAGCTTCAAGTTCTCTGTAGAAAACGACAACACCCAGTGTTCAAAGTCGGAGTCTCCACTTGCGGAAGGGCCTTTGTGAAAAATACCAGGGCAGGAAATCACCTGCCTGTGTAAACCCCCCCTCAGCCACCACCGCTCCCTCTCTTCCCTGTTTTCACCCTTTTTCTGAGCTGCTTTCAAGCAGATCTGGGCATATTTCCAGCATCCAACACCCTTAAATATTTTGTCTTCAAATATTTCATTTTGGAAGAAATCCATGTTTAATTGAATAACCAGCCCAGTTTGTGTTAAGGAAAAGACAGAATATTCCCATTTTCACTACAAGAAGCCTTATGTATCTCTCTTCTTTTTATCTAATTATGCCTCTCATATTCACAGATTTCCTCCCATAAATATCACTATACACATGCACGAATTTTATGAAATATAGGGCTTAATTTTTTTATCCCTCTCCCCTTTCCCCTTTGGTAACCATAAGTTTGTTTTCTATGCCTGTGGGTCTATTTCTGTTTTGTATATAAGTTCATTTGTATCATTCTTTTTAGATTCCACATATAAGCAATATCCTATGATATTTGTCTTTCTCTGTCTAGCTTACTTCACTTAATATAATAATCTCTAGGTCCATCCATGTTGCTACAAATGGCATTATTCCATTCTATTTTATGGCTGAGTAATATTCCATTGTGTAGATGTACCACATCTTCTTTATCCATTCATCTGTCAATGGTCATTTATTTTGCTTCACGTCTTGGCTACTGTAAATGTTGCTGCAATGAACACTGGGGTACATACCTCTTTTCAAATTATGGTTTTCTCCTGGGCTTAATTTTTTATCATGTAATAATTTATACCTAAGACCACTGTCTGATACAATGACTGAATTAATAAATGCATATACAGGTACAAAAATAAGTATATACAGTATATGTAATATATGTAAATGATAAAGCAAAAAGAAAAAATTACCCATGAACCTACTACCCAAATTAATATAGCATTGACTCAACCTGGGTGCTACCATCTGTCCCATCCTCCGCCTCCTGCAAAGGTTAAGTTTCATTCTGAAGTTTAAACTTATTATCCTCTTGCTCTTTTAAAAATATGTTTACTTTATATGTTATATTTTTTCCCCAACAATACTGTGCTTAATTTTGCTTATTTGGGGACTTTTAAAATAAATGCTTTCAGGAGTAAAGTGAATAATTCTGAGATGGAACGTGGTGAGAAATTACAGAATAGTAACTATCTTAGAACACTGGAGAGTGAATTATGCCCTTTCTAAAGTTACCCAAAGTCAGTTAAAAGCAACAACAGCAACAGCAGCCTCGGCAACACCACAGGTTTCGCATGGAAAACCTCCAGCTTAAAACCCCTGGCTTTGAGGGAAAAGTGTGAACCCTAAGGCGTGGATTCAGGGCTCCCTAGAATCCATCCACAACTTGCTTACCAGCCCATTTCACTTGTAATGGCAAGGATGCGGAGCAACTACAGCATTCACATTTTGCCAATATACACGTAGATCTGCCCAAGCACTATGGAAAATTTTTAGTTCTAATTGCTGAAGATGGTATGCCAGTACTCTATGACTGAGCAGTGCCATTCAATATACTCAACAGAAATAAATGCATATGTATATCAAAATATATATACAAAGACGTCTTCTGTAGATTTAGTTATAATACCTAATCTAGAAACAACTCAAATGTGCATGAGCAATCATCAATATATATTCCATCTTACATGATTTTTCTTACAGCAAGATGTTAACCCTCTTCCATTGAGAAGTGAGGGGGGTTTCCCCCCTTTTTTTGATCCTGGGCCAAACTTTGTAGTTGCCTTGACCAACATAATACAGTAAAAGTGATGCTGTGTGACTTCGAATTTGGAAGCTAGGTAGTAAAATTAGGTACAACTTCTGCTTTGCTCTCTTACCCTCTCAGAACCCTCAGTTTTGAAACTCAGACACCGTATTATGAGAAGCCCAACTCACATGGAGACCCCATGTGTAGGAGCTAAGGTCTCAGCTGGCAACTAGAATCCACCCCCAGACAAGAGAATGTAGAAGACTGACTCTGTCAGCTGAGGCCTCAGGTATAGTGGGGTGCTCTGCCCAAAGTTCTGAACCTATAAGCACGATAGATGGTTGTTTTATGCTACTGAATTTTGGGATGACTTATTATGCAGCCACAGTAACTGGAATAATTACACAAAAAACATGAACAACTCTCACAAACATAAAAAGTTAAGGTCAACAGAAGTGAGTACATGCTGGATGAGTCCACAGATAGGAAGCTCAAAATCATGAAAACTAACCCATAGTGGAAGAAGTCAGAAGAGTGGTTACTTTTCAGGGTGGACTTACTGGAAGGAGACAGGAAAGAAGACTCTAAAAGTACAGACAGTTTTCTGTATCTCAGGCTGGGTGTCCATTTCATGACTGTGCTCACTTGTAAAACTTCATCAAGCCTTACACAGCAGACGCAAAAAGTACTTCAAAAACAAAGTTTTTAAAAGCAAAAGCAGAGGTATTCTGAAGTGGGTGTGGATCCCTGGGGACCACTGACTCTGCTCCCTCTTATCCCACAGAATTCCAAGAGCTCAATAAGGAATGTGGTTTGAAAACCTTGTGAGTCAGGTTCTTCTCATTTTCTACATCCCATCATCTTTCTACCTGCAGGAACTACCACATGTAATAGCTGGTATGGAACAACTGCTTAATAAATGCTGAATTCATGAATGAATGAATGATAGCTTTTGTTTGTCTATGGTAACTACAAGGGTTCTTTCTGTAAGACTGAGTAGGAAATCCTTTGGAAAACTTCTGGAACTGTATTAATTCATTCAGACATTTAGTGTACTCTTTCAAATCATTTGACAAATGACTGTCCATTTTGCAATTTTTGTTCTTCCAAGTACCCTCCCTTGTTGTCTAATGGAAGCTTAGACTGTGGTTTTTCATACCATTAAGTCCTAATCACCTAATCTCACCATTAGTCGTATACATATATGATTCTATTAAGAGGTGGATAAGAGATATTAAAGGGAATATCTAGCGAACACCTCATCTGTTTCAGAAATATATAAAAAGGGCAATATGATTTGACCAAGTGGGATTTATTCCAGGAGTGAAAGTTTGGTTTAATATTAAAACTCTAATCACTTTAATTTACACATAACAGAAAACAGAAGAAAAAATTTTGATCTTCCCAATAGGCATATAAAAAACATTTGACAAAATTTGATATCTAATGATTAAAAATAATCAACAAACTGTGTTAAAGGGAACTTCCTGGGCTTCCCTGGTGGTGCAGTGGTTAAGAATCTGCCTGCCAATGCAAGGGGACACAGGTTCGAGCCCTGGTCTGGGAAGATCCCACATGCCGCGGAGCAACTGGGCCCATGTGCCACAACTGCTGAGCCTGTGCTCTAGACCCCACGAGCCACAACTACTGAAGCCCACGTGCCTGGAGCCCACGCTCCGCAACAGGAGAAGCCACTGCAACGAGAAGCCCACACACCGCAATGAAGAGCGGCCCCAGCTCGCCGCAACTAGAGAAAGCCCCCACACAACAATGAAGACCCAACGCAGCCAAAAATAAATTTAAAAAATAGATATTTAAAAACAAAGGGAACTTCCTTAATCTGATAAAAGGTATCAGCTATAAACCTTTTGCTAACTTCATACTCAGTGGTAAAATATTTAATGCTTTCCCTTTGAGGATAGAAACAAATAAAAGATGCCTATTGTCATCACCTTTAATTAACTTTGTATTGGAGACACTAGCCATTACAATCAGCATGAAAAATAAATAAAAGGTACAATGATTCAAAATGGAATAACAGAAATAGAGTTACAGATGTAGAAAACAAACTTATGGCTGCCAGAGGGTGAGGGCAGGAGGGATAAATTGGAAAACTGGGATTGACATATATACACTACTATATATAAAATAGATAACTAATAAGGACCTACTGTATAGCGCAGGGAACTCTACTCAATATACTCTGTAATGACCTATATGGGAAAAGAATCTAAAAGAGTGGATGTATGTATAACTGATTTACTTTGCTGTACACCTGAAACTAACACAATATTGTAAATCAACTATACTCCAATAAAAATTTTTTTAAAAAAGGAAAAGAATCAAAAAGGAATCAAGCCATCTCTCTTCATAAATGGCATGATTATATATGCAGAAATTGCCTAAATCTACAGCTAGAATTAATAAGTCAATTTAGCAAAGATGCTAGAAACAAGGTAAATCTAAAGTGTACATAAATACGATAATATTTATATATTCTAGCAGCAAATAATAGAAAAATAAATTTGAAAATATGACTATTTACAATTGCATGGAAAATTATTAAGTACATAGGAATAAATCCATGTAAACGTGTGTAATATTGAATTTTTTTTTTTTTTTTTTTTGCGGTACGCGGGCCTCTCACTGTTGTGGCCTCTCCTGTTGCGGAGCACAGGCTCCGGACGCACAGGCTCAGCGGCCATGGCTCACGGGCCCAGCCGCTCCGCGGCATGTGGGATCTTCCCAGACCGGGGCACGAACCCGTGTCCCCTGCATCGGCAGGCGGACTCCCAACCACTGCGCCACCAGGGAAGCCCAGTAATATTGATATTTTAAAATATCAAATACCTAAGAATAAATCTAAGTAAAGATGTGTAAGAATTCCACATGGAACAACACAAAATGCTGCTGAGAAAAACTAAGTAATGCCTAAACAAATGGACAGTTATTCCATGTTCATGTCTTAAGATACTGAACATTATTAAGATTTCAATTCTCCTTAAATTTATTTACAGACTCAATATAATTCCAATCAAAATCCTATAAGATCATTATTTTAATCGACTTCATTTTGTAGAGCAGTTTTAGGTTTAAAAAAACTGAACAGAAAGTACAGGGTTCCCATATACCCCCTATCCCATGCGTGCCTCCCACCACTGTCAGTATCCCCAACCAGAGTGATACATTTGTTACAATTGATGAACCTACACTGATGTATCATTATCTCCCCAAATCCATAGTTTATATTAGGGTTTACTCATTGTACATTCTATGGGTTTGGACAGATGTATAATGACAAATATGCACTATTATAGCATCATGCAGAATAGTTTCACTGCCCTCAAAATCTTCTGTGCTCCACCTACTTATTCCTTCCTTCCCATAACCCCTGGCAAACACTTATTTTTTTATTGTCTCCATAGTTTTGCCTTTTCCAGAATATAATATTGTTGGAACCATACAGTGTGTAGCCTTTTCAGATTGGCTCTTTAATTTACTTAGTAAAACGCATTTAAGGTTCTTCCATGTCTTTTCATGGCTTGATAGCTCTTTTCCTTTTAATGCTGACTAATATTCCACTATCTGGATACCTAGGTTGCTGATATCCACTACTGAAGGACAGCTCTGAGCAGATCTCTCACCACAGAAGATATAGAGATGCAAATAAGCATATGAAAAGATGCTTTGCATCATATGTCATCAGGGAAATGCAAATTAAAACAATGAGATACCACTGCACCCCTATTAGAATGGCCAAAATTCAGAACACTGACAACCCCAAATGCAGGCGAGGGTGTGGAGCAACAGGAACCCTCGTTCACTGCTGGTGGTGGTCACTTTGGAACGCAGTCTGCCAGTTTCTTATAAAACTAAACATACTCTTCTCATACCATCCAGCACTCACGCTCCTGGGTATTTACCCAAATGAGCTGAAAACTTATGTCTACACAACAACCCACACATGAGTATTCACAGCAGCTTTATTCTTAATTGCCAAAACATGAAAGCAGTTGAAGATTTTTAAAAATATTAGTGTGGTAGATACTGATACAGAAATTCAAAACTTTAATGAAAATGCTATGAACAAAGAACGGCCAAGACAACGTTAAAAAATAAGTTAGATGATCTATAGGTTTCAAAACTTAGTGTGAAGCTGAAGTAATTAAGCCAGCGTGGACACTGACACAAAGACAGACAAACAGAATCATCAGTCAAAAGAGACCCTACGGAGACGGACATTGTTATTTACAGTGACACAGATTTTCACTGGGGAACAGTCTTTTCAATAAATTTTGCTCCCCCCGAATCCAGTATATGTATGGAGAAAAACAAACTTTCTTCCCTATTTCATAATTTAATTTGAGGAAAATCATAAACATAAATCTGAAAGTTAAAATAATCAAGCTTTAGAATAAAACAGTAGAATATTCATAATCTTGTTTTAGGAAAAGATTTCTTAAATAGCCTATGAACCATTCATCATAAAAGAAAAACAAGATAAATTAGACCGAATTAAAAGAAGGAAATTCTGCTCATCAAAAGCCAACATTATAAAAAGTGATTAGTTGGGCCAGGCCTTGGTGAAAACATTTGTGGTACGTTCCCTGTTCCGGCTATCTCTGTATCCCAGGCCCAACCCAGAGCCGACACCCATTAGTTCTAAGGAAAGTTTTATTTTTTTCCCTGTCCCCTTTCTTCCCCCTAACTGGTGGCCTCTTGCTGTGTAGTATACGCATGAGTCTCTTGCACTGGCAAAGGGATGAAAAGGCCCATCATGCCTTGTAAGGAAGTCTTAAATCAAGGTCTGCTGTCTAGTTGTGGGTGCTTTATTTTGCAAATGTTCAAAAAGAACTCCTCCACAAATCAAGGATGGAAGATTTAATTTCAATGGTCAAGTACATGCACACACCAAGATCCATGTCACCAACAAGATACACTCCTCGAGGGAGTATGGACTTTGGGATCAGACAGATAGGAGTGCAGATTCCAGGGAGGGAATTTACTTGTTGGCTTTAGACAAATTACCTTGCCCCTCTGGGTCTCATTTTTCTTATCTCTAATGGGATAACTACTTAATAGTTTGTTTTCAATGCTTAAAATATCAAAATCTATTCCATGAAATACCAATTCCATGATGCTGATGGATATTCCACATATGATACATTATCAAATATGGTTCAACAGTTCTAAGAAGAAACTATTTTTTTAAACTTTATGACTCCTAAAGGGATTTTTTCTAGTGAAGGTTATAAATCTCCAAGGAAGGACTAGAAGATTCAGTTTTCCAAAACAGCTCTGACCCTGGAAGCATCTTCCATAGTAAGAACTAGTGTTGTATGGACACACTTGGAGAAATGACGATGTAGGACAGAATACACATCCCAAAATGCTACCTACTATTATTATTGATACCATAAATATTATTAGGTTCTTATTACTTTGCAGCAACAGTAATAATACAAGAGGCCCAAATCTGAAGAAATCCAAGTTACAGTTCAAAATTCATAAAGTACCATTTTCCAAACAAAATTTTGCATGTTGGATTTTGCTTGGTGCATCTCCTCTGAATTATACCAGTTTTAGAATAGACAATTTGAAAACAGACAAATCCCTCTTCCCTTTGCTAATTAGCATGATGGATTGTTGCGATGGGACTGTTCCATCACAGCAGAGATGATGCCGTTGTTTTTAATTAACCATACAGGGACCTGAATTGAATCAAAAAGAAAGAAAAGTTCGGAACATGCCTGCTCACCTGGGTTAAGGATCAAAGGAGTCAAAGAAATAACAGCTGTGGGCCTACATTTCCTATCGAGTTCCTTATATGAAAACAGATTTATACATACCACTTTGAATATTTATAACTGTGTTTTCATAACATGGGGCTAATGAGAACGCGGACAGAGAAAAGCAGTACACTCACATACTTCTGCAGTGCCAGCCTTTTGTCCAGTGCCTTCCTGGATTGTGCTATTAATTCCTTGGAAAGTGTGAATCATAGTAGTTGCTAGATGATGAGTGATTTTCCCTTATTCATGAGTGCATTCTTGTATGTAAACAACAGCCTCCATGTGCATCTGTTTTACTCACTGAGAGGCTCCTGACCCCTGCACTCTGGCTCTAGCCCTCCAGCATCCATAGGTCTCTAGGATGCATGGAAAACCAGAAAGAACCTAGGCTTTGGACTCTTCCCCCTGTGGGAATTCGGGCAAGAATCTCTGTCACTCCCCTTCTCTTTCCTGGTAGTAGGCTAAGATGAGCTGGATACCTTCCGATTTCAAGACTGCATGACTCCATGGCTTCAGGTTAACAGGGAAATGAAACCATTGGATTGGACGGAGAATATAGGAATATTTGCTTTGTCACTGGCCCTATTTTTATAACTATTTAACAGGCCTTTACTGAGCACCTAGGTACCAGGCCATAGGCTGCACACTGGAGAAACAGAGCTCACAATCAAGTTGGATAGAAAAACATATGCCAATAAAATAATGCGGCGTGGAACATTTGATGCTGATGTGGACATACTACAGAGAGATGACAGAAGGCAGAGGGATCGCAGCAGGCCTCCCGGAAGTCATTACACTGAAGCAGAGTTCTGAAAGTTGCATGTGAGTTTGGCAGCTGGGTAGGGATGGGCGCTCTGGGTAGAAAGAACCGTACATGAAAAAGTGCTACGAGACTCAATATACAAACGGACAAACATGTGTGTGTGTGTGCGCGCGCACGTGTGTGTGTGTGTGCATGTGTGTGCGTGCGCGTGTGTGCGCACCTGTGGGGGTGCATTGTGAGCGTGTGTGCGTGCGTGCGTGTGTGTATATATGAAACGTAACTCCAATCCGCAGTTTGCAGCAACCAACCCTGGAAGCCAACCAATAACCCTTAAAACGATCAGCCCCAAATGGCCAGGTCTTGGTTAATAACTGACAGCCTCCCTAATTTTTGCCCCCATTTCTAGCTTAGGACCAACTGGAATAAAAATAATATTCACCTCTAAACAGTCACACGCCCCACTGGAGGTGGTTAGTCCAACTCCAGCTTCTCCAGGCCAACAGCCTCCAATCAGGGCACCCTGAAGGCCTTTGTTTTTTCGACACTATAAAGCTTTCCCACTCCTCTGCCAGCTTTGAATTCTCTGCCAAATGCCCATGATGGTGGGTGACTCCCTTGCTAGAGCAAGTTCAAACTAAATAGCCTTTGCTTACTTTCATTTGTGAAATCTTCATTTAATTTCACAGCAGAGAGGCGTGAAACCCTGTGTTTTGTGTATAGTTATTGTAGGTGGTTTTGTGTGTGTGTGTTTCTGAGAATGTAAACATGTATAAATTGAGGGGAGGGCAATGGTAGATGGGTTTGGAGAAACAGGCAATAGGCTTTTGTATAATGTATTAGTTAACTACTGCTGTAGAATAATATTATCACAATCTTTGGTGCTTCAAATGACACACATGTATTATCTCCATCCATGTGGGTCAGGGGTCCAGGCATTCTTAGCTTCAGATAAGGTCTCAACTGGGGCTGGGCTCATCTGAGGCTCGTCTGGGGAAGGGTCTGTTCCTGGTCCATGTGGCTGCTGGCAGCCTTCATTTTCTTCTGGACTTTGGTCTGAGGGCTCAGTTCCTTCCTGGCTGGAGGTACTGGAGGAGGCAAAATAATGCCCCCTCCCAAAGATGTCCATGATGTCATACCTAGAACCTGTGAATATATGCCCTTATGTGGAAAAAGAAACTTTGCACATGTGATTACAGCTAAGGACCTTAAGATGGGGGGGTGTGGGGGGCAGGTACCTGGATTAACCAGGTGGGCCCAGTCTAATCATGTGGACCTCTAAAAGTGGGAACTTCTCCTGGTTATCGTTACAAAGAAATGTGAGAACACACGAGGGCTCAGACTGTGGCTGGGCGTGAAGATGGAGGGTAAGAGTCGTGAGCAAAGGAGCGCAGGCAGAGCCTCCTGGAACTGGAAAGGGCAAGAACGCATTCTCCCGCAGGGCCTCTGGAAGGAACCCAGCTCCTGATTTGTGCACTGCGCAAAGGTCCCCAACCAGACCAAGCATGTGGCCACTGAAACCCTGCCTACGCTCTGCTCACCAAGTAACACCCTGTCCGAGTGGTGTCCACCCATCGGGGGTCACATGTCTAATTTGTCCACCTGAAGACGGTGCCATTTCCTGAATCTCTCTAGAAGGAATGTCGCTGTATACTTTGCCCAAAGGCACCAGACAGCAAGTCCTCTGTCTGTTCCCACAAACGTCTCCACAAATTTACTGTTACCTGCTCCCTGGAAACGACGCTTAGAAGTAAGTGACATTTTGCTCTTAACTCAAAGAGACATAGGCTTTAATTTTAGTGGAATTTTTTTCTCCCACTGCCGAGCAGTCTTCTTCATTTGTATAATCCCCAGAGCCTATACTGTGAGCCAAGCAGACCGGGCTTGGTGAAAGTCTGTTGCACTGAAATGACTGATTTGCAAAGGGACTTGGATGCCGAGGCTTCCACATCAGGGCTGCAGTAGGGAACGGTCCACCCCACAGCTCCCATTTCTGGAGGCCACCTTAAATGCCAGGGACTGTGCCAGGCAACCCGCCTTCCTATGACCCCAGGCCTCACAACAACCCTACCACATACGACTCGTAGTTCCCAATTTCCAAATAAGAAAAGAAAATACAAGAGTAGGGTTAATTAACTAGCCCAGGGTCATAGAATCAGTAAGGACAAAGCTGAGATCAAATCCTGGCCTCTGGACACCAACCGATGTGATTTCCTCTGAGAAGCGCCTCCCATCATAACCCGCCCAAAGGAAAAAGAGAATCAGGATTCACAGAAGCCTGCAAATCTGCTCTTTGAGATTACTTTTCATCTCGGTTGGGGTAGGGGACGGTGTCTAATAATATATATTATTTTTGTAACGAGGCTAAGTTATTCACTGTCCTACAATGCAAATCTTTATTCACACAACGTATCATTATTCACACAAATGACACCCATAACTCAGATAAGAAAACTTGTACAGGAATGTACGTTATGAACACTTTCAAAACTACCTCACAACCCCAAATGCCCATGGTGTTAGGTGACACACTCATCCCTGTGCACAGAAATTTTAAGAGGATGCACTTCCGAGTTAGACACTGCTTCAAACAAAGCCCAGTGGGGAAGGGCCACGTGGAAGCACTTTATCTTCAAGGAGGAGAAAGGGTGAGAGATTTACCTGCGGGCTCATCCCGGTCTCCTTTCTCCACCAGACAGAGTACACTCGACAGTTCATTAGGTCCCTCAGTCTCCTGGGATTGTCATCTAGACCCTGCAGGAAGCCTCCGGGAAGCAGAAGCCTCTGGCGGTCCAGTCCCACCCATGAGTACGTGTACAATTTCTCCCTCATCAGGTGATGGTGCATGTCAGGGCTCCTAGGCCTGTGGGAACTTGTACTGTGGCAGCTTTGACGAGACCTTTCCAACAGCACGAAGTACACAAGACATCACCAGGGCACATTTGCAAGGAAACAAGATGTGTGGCTAAGAGCTGGAAGGAGGGGGGCAGAAGGGGCCAAGCTGATCTAGGGTGAGGTACAATCCAGGTCCAGTTCAGTCTGAACATCTAAACTGACCAAATGTATAGAGAAACAACGTGTCATTGGTAATATACAAGCACAATACAATGCTTGATACGTATGAATATTGCATAAACAAGAAGTTAGAGTAGATCGGTACACAATTACTAAGACTTCTAAGAACTTCAGATAAATAATACTTAGAGTTTATGGAAGCCTGGGCGCCACAGCTACTGAAGCCTGCGGGCCTAGAGCCCGTGCTCCGCAACAAGAGAAGCCACCGCAATGAGAAGCCCACGCACCACAATGAAGAGTAGCCCCTGCTCGCCGCAACTAGAGAAAGCCTGCGCGCAGCAACGAAGACCCAACACAGCCAAAAATAAATAAATAAATAAATAAATTTAAGTACATTCAAAATGAATAAAGAAATGAGAGATGGACTCAAAACCGTGAGAAAACGGTAATATAGTAGGAACAGAACAGCAGGCAAATAGAACACCCAGAAGGAAAAATGCAGTCACTGAAATTTTAAATAAAGTTAATGAATGGGCAAAAGTGACGTTTGAAAAAGATGATGATATAATAACGTGTTCTAGATATTAGCTGTGATAACACTTCGACCTTACTCTAAACATAATCCAGAGAGATACAGACGGATAAATATGAAATGTAAATTTACAAGGATCGTGGGAAAAGGAGGCATGACATACATCTAATAGGAACAAGATAACCATGGGGTCAATATGTAATGAGGTAACGACCAGAAAGATTGAGAACTTCCCAGAACTGCCGAAGGACATACACACTCAGACTCAGGAGGCGTGCAAGTCCCACCACAGACAAATACACAGAAAATCACATCTGGACCCACTGTCGTGATGTTGAGTAACGTCAACGGCAAAGAGAAGATCTAAACAGACAACTCGAGAGAAGAGAGAGTACCTACACTGGAATGACATTTGGACTAAATTACTGAATTTTAGAAAAGGTATTTTAGTCATTATGATGTTTGAAGAATATCTTAAGAAGGAAGAAAGAAGGCAAGAAAGGAACGGAAAGGAAAGAAGCGAGGGAGGGAGGGAGGCAGGGAGGGAGGCGGGCTGTTACACCCACAGGATAACCACCATCTCTACCAGACAAGTCCTCCCTGGAGGCAGTTTTGACAAAGACCCTTCTGTGAACTGAAGGAGGTCAGACTACACTGGGCTTTGGTTATCAGCTTGAATTCTTCTTCTCAAGAGTCTCTTTGGCTGCTTATTTTAAAGGTAGTGGGGAGACCATCTACCTGGGCAGGTGGGGCCTCTGGGTGCTCTCAAGTATGACATGGTCAAACAGAGCAGATCAAGGTCTCTGACCGCGTTTTCTCAGCACCTTTTGCCCCTCAACTTGAACATTCAGATTTCCCTGCATCCACCTCCGGTGTAGCAAGTGACTTGTATAAAAGGCACATCAGACCATGTGACTCTTCTTCCTAGCTCCCTGCTTCGTTTGCAGCCCCAGGTTCAAACGCCTAAGCCAGACCCTCATGACTTACTCCTTCCAACCTGCCCAGCACCTACCATCCTCTCACCCCAAGCTCACTCCTGCTTCAAGCCGCCGAGCCCCTGTGCTTCCCCAGATGGTCACTGCTCTCTCCCTGCCAAGTCTATGCATATGCCATCTCTCTACTCAAGCCACCAAACTAACAACTCCCGAAGTCTCGGTGTGACCTCAGAGCTAAGAACTAGAAGGCAACACCTGGCATCTGGCAGCTGGCCTGGTGTCCTCCTGCTGAATCCAAACATTTCACAGAATATCAACACCAGACAAGGCCACTCTGCCCGTGACAGATCAAGACAAACAAGACCATTGCATAATCATGAACAAGAACTTTATCCAAAACACAAAAATGTCCAAACATCCCCCATCGTGGATGACGGAGTGACTGCTGTTTCTTTGGAATCACAGCTGTAGCTGTCACCCCTACCTTCCCCTGAGAGCTGAAGGATCCTTGTCTTGATTTATCTCTACGTTTGTTTCAAAAGCACCTGGGGTTGAGACTTCCCTCGTGGTGCAGTGGTAAAGAATCCGCCTTACAATGCAGGAGATGTGGGTTTGATCTCTGGTCAGGGAACTAAGATCCCACATGCCACAGGGCAACTAAGCCCGCACGCCACAACAACTGAGCTCGCGCGCCTCAACTAGAGAGCCTGCGTGCCGCAAACTACAGAGCCCACGTGCCCTGGAGCCTGCGCGCCACACTAGAGAGAGAAAACCCGCATGCCACAACTAGAGGGAAGCCCGTGTGCTGCAACAAAGAGACCGCATGCTGCAACTAACAACACTGCCAAAAATAAATTAAATAAATAAGTAAATAATAAAATAAATCTTTAAAAAAAAAAGCACCGGGGGTTTGACAGAGATGTTTTGTAGCTGTGCTTTACGAGACATGTGCCTGAACCTACTCCGACCTGACCATAGGAGCCAGCATAAGCAAAAGAGACCCCGAGCTGTCCGGAAGCTACCTTTGCTTCATCATTATGCTAAGATCTCTGCCCAATGAGGGGATCTGTACTCTGCTAGGCACAATTCGTACCTTGTGCAGAGAAGCAGGGAAGACTTCGCATGCCCTGGCTGTCCCTGGAAATCTCTGCCCCTTTCCTAGTTCCCTGATGACGCGCCTGCCTCCTACCCCTTAAAATTCCCTCACTCCCCTTCCATCGGGGAGAAGGTGTTTTTAGAGCACGCGCTCTCCCTCCTCCATTCCTTGATCGATGAATACAGTTTCTGCTCTGCTACACCCAACACGGTTTCGTTTGACTGACATTTGCAACTCTTGGCAAAGGACCCACTGAGATAACATAGCCTCACTCCAATCTCCCTTACATAGGGGAGATCGCCCTACAGGTAAGATATAGGTAGGATACCCAAAACTAGGATTACCTGCTTTTTCACTGCATCCAATCCAGAGCAAAGCCCACTTCCTTAAGTCCTTCCCATACCACCTAACACAGACTCCAACCCTACGTGAGTCTCTTCCAGCACACTCTGACAGTGACTCCCTCACCGGAAGGTAACCAAGCCCCCTCGTTCATTGCAGGTGCATTCCTGGCGGGGCCTGGCTGGAGGGCATGGACCGAGGTCTCATCAGAGACCTTTCCTTCCCCCTCATCCCAGGTGAGCTGCGACTGGCAGGTCAGAGAAGAGCTCTCAGGCTTTTCTCTGTGTTCACGGCACCCAGAACAAAGCTCTCCCCACCTCTTCCCACCCTGTGCCACCGGCAAAACCCAGGAGCAATTCCCAGGGAATAAAAATAAAGTCTGAGTAGTAAAATAAAGTCTAACCTTTTCTTTTCCTTTGCGCTTAGTCTAGTTTCACTCACTCACGGGGGGCCGCGGTCACAGGCCACGCTCTGGGGGCTTCAGACTAGAGATACTGGTGCAACGTGGCTGAACCCACACTTCAGCTCTCCGGCCCTGTGCAGAGATGCTGCACCCGACCCTCAATCTAAGATGGCAGCGGCGGCAGCGGGCCGTGTGCAGATGCACCGCGCCTGGCAGGGCCATCTGGAGCGGGGAGCCGCGCAGCTGCGCCTGCGCCTGCCCGCCCCCCCACTCCCGCGAGAACCCCGCCTCTTCCCTTGCCAGATCCCCAGAAGCAGCCCCGCCCATGGCCTGGGGGTGGTGGGAGAGCCTGCGCCCTAGAGCCCCACCCGTGCCCCTCCCTTCTCTGATCAAAGAATGGAGTTTTCGGGTTTCCCTGGTGGTGCAGTGGCTGAGAGTCCACCTGCGGATGCAGGGGACGTGGCTTCATGCCCGGTCCGGGAAGATCCCACATGCCGCGGAGCGGCTGGGCCCGTGAGCCATGGCCGCTGAGCCTGCGCGTCCGGAGCCTGTGCTCCGCAACGGGAGAGGCCACAACAGTGAGAGGCCCGCGTACCGCAAAAAAAAAAAAGAACGGAGCTTTCCTTTGCTTCTGAACCCAACTTGGTCTCGTTCTACTGGCTCCAACGACACCGGGAAGAAGGACCCTTGCTGGGGTTGGTAACAACCTGTGTTCCATTTCTTCCTGTATTCACCTTGCTGTCTCCCACTGAAAACTAAGAACTTTCGGGGGCACAAGCTTTCCTGGAGGAGAGCTGCCCCCATACAACCAGCCTCCACGTGGAGGCCCCTCTGTGTTTAAGTTACAAGGGACTTCCCCGGAGGAGGTCCAGTGGTTAAGACTCCACGCTTCCACTGCAGGGGGCGTGGATTCGATCTCTGGTCAGGGAACTAAGATCCTACGGTCAGCGCGGCAAGGACCAAAAAAAAAAAAACACAAAGACAGATGTGGTGATAGTTAAGGTCAGAGGAAGCAAGTGGCAAGCAGGACCATGAGACAGTGAGAGGGACGATTCCTCTTTTATTTTACTTACTTATTCTGCTAACGTGATTTTCCCTTATGAGCCAAGGTAGAGGCCTGGTGGTCCTGCACGCCGTGTGCCCCTCGCCACTGTCCTCCCCCAGGCTCCCTCCTCTGAACGTAGAAGCTGCTTCTGGTTCTAACTCATTGCATCATGCCTACCTAGAGCAGCGCCTGGCAGATACCGGTGCCCACACACGTTTCAGATGATTGATTGGTGGGTGAATTGACCCATGGCTCTCCCAGCTTAACCAGAAAATGTTCTCTTCTCCTTCTTTGCCTTTCTGTCCCCAACTCAATGCATCAGAATTCTCATTCTCCAGGGCCCAATTCAAATGTCACCTCCTCCACAGAGCCTTCTCCGGAATTCGCCTTAAGAAGGAATCACTTCTTCCTCTGTATTTCCTGAAGAAGTCAGCAAATCCTTACGGAGAAATGAAGGCGTGGGAGTGAGTGAAGACCAAACCCCTGGTATGGAGACACTTCTAAAAGCTCACCTTGATTTTGCCCTTCTATTCCATCTCATGCCACAGATAAAATAATAAATACATGAAAATACCATTTTGTCTTTGGAGTTTGCCCTTTCATGAAGCAGCTCATAAGTAGTAAACCTCATTACACAACGCACATTCCAATTAGAAGCTCGCAGCCCAGAAACAGAAGGGTGGGTCTGCCCCCTGCCATTGTGAGCAAACGAACCAGTAATAAATCCCCAGTTAGCCAAGAGGAACAGGGCTTGAATATCTCTCCTTACTTTTTTTAGCCCTGCAAACAGGGCTGTGGGGTTGGCATTCAAGAGGAAAAAAATAAAGTCAGTTTAAATTTGCCGTGATTTATGTCTTGCCAGGTAAGTTATTTAAAGTTTCTCAAGAATAACACTAGGGAAAGTCATTATAAAATCAGAAAGGTTATAGCTGTATATATCTACACGTATATATGACATCATCTTCTTATAGATAATAAATATCAATACAACGAAAAGTTCAAGAATTTTCGATGTTACCAGATCTGGTGTTTTATAATTAATTAATTACAATTACTTTGGCCACTTTCTAGTTGGGGGATATCAATTAGGGTTTTTGAACCTAAATTTTCTCATTCTGTACAGTGGTGACGTTGTATATAAAGCTCTATTTAAAAGTTTTTAGGACAAGCAGCTGTCAGGGGGATGGGGCTGCCCGTGACTATTATTAATAGCGGAAGTCCCGACAGCAGGACGGCAACGCTGACCCACAGGTGTGCAGAGAGTGCCGTGTTCCCGGGGCCTTCCAGCCACTCCCCACGTGTACCTCCCTTGAGTATCTGAATCGAGGCAAGAGCTATTCTTATCCTTACCTTCTGAGCGAGGCTCAGAGAGGTTACATGACTCACCCAAGGTCACAGGCCCATCGGAAAACTGGAGGAATGGGTAGTGACGGCGTGCTGGGAGGGTCCTGACTTCAAACGGAGATGGGCATCGTGGAGAGCACACACAGCTGGGAAGGAGAAGGCTCCGTGGGTGAAACAGCAGAGGATCCGCCCTCTCCGATAGGATGCACCATCTTCTGGCAGCTCAAGTTGTCCCAGCAAGTGAAGGGCTGTCAAGGAAAGTACTGAGTTCTCTGCTACTGGAGGCATCCAAGCCGAAGCCGCCCAGAAAAGGATGCTGAGGAGCAGGCCCCCAAGGAGGGGGTGCAGGTTGAAGCGGATGACCCCCAAGGCCCCTCGTCATTCCCGCATCCTGGGATCCTAAGACGATACGCAGACATCCCTGGGTTTGTCCGAGCCTCCTGGGTCTTACGTATCTCAGCAAGCCCTGTCTTCTGCCTGAGTTAAGATTGGAATTCGTCCTCTGTTTATGGTAGTAAAGCAGGCTGTTTTCATAATTGCCTTTTGGAAAACACAAGCATCGCAAAGTCCAGTGTGACAAAGAGACACTTTTTCTTAAGGAACCAGAAACTGTGCTGCACTATGAAACACGAGGCAGAGAACTGGACGGTGAATTTATGGGCTGGTCTTTGCAGCTGTGAGCATAGGCCCCTCTTCGGTGGCGAGCTTGTTGTGTGCGTACATTCTCTGAATTTTCCCCAGGGGCCGGGTAGAAAATTAAACTGTAAGGGTATTTCTACAAACCAAAGCTATGCTAGCAGATCCTGGGAACCAGGGTTTTGAGGCAGCAACTAAAGCCATGGTAGATGCCGTGGGCGGTAGAGGAGACAGCATGGCCAGGCCGTGCTCAAAGCAAGAGGAAGGGGAGAAATACCCGCCTCACCTCTTCCAGCTGCCCTTCGGTCTTGCTCTTGGCATCCTGCTGGCCTTCCCCACTGGGAAGTCAGGAACCAGGACGCCTGGGGAATGCAGGTCCCCACCACGCAGGGGAGAGTATGCAGGGGTGGACGGATGCGAGAACAAGCAGACCACAGCTGTGCCCTGCAGTCACACGCGTGCTCTCACAACCCTGAGGGGAAGGGATCAGTCTTCACTTCACGCCAGAGGAAACTGAGGCTCAGAGCTGTTGAATGACTCACTCATTCACCTCATTCAACCCCCCAAAGCTGGGCAGAATCATAGAAGAATTCAAATCCTGAGCTCTTTCTTCTACACCGGTCAGCCCCTGAATGGCAGGGTTATGCGTGATTCATGTTGTTATCCCTCCTGGGACCTAGCATAGCATCCAGCATGTATGGGGCATCAATAAATACTCGCAGAATGTAAATGGTAGTGGATGAGTCATTACTGAGAGGGTAGCAAAGACAGCACGGGGTCTGGGATTTAGAGACAACAGGGCTCTGATGGCCCGAGTGGCTTCTGGACGTGGGATGTGGAATTGGAACGAGCCCTCGAGGGACACAGTGTCACAGAGTCAGAGGTCTCTGGTGTGGGCGGCTGCCACAGATCCAGCCCAGACGACGACTTGGCAAGACCCTTCCTCACCTTCACCACCAGTTGCTCACCTTCCTCATTGGACGCAGCAGGGGATGTTTCAAAGCAGACATTGTAAACACGATTATACAGGTAGGCCAGATGCTGCCTGAGGACGGAGAGACGGGGGCGGGGGCACTAACTGTGACCAACCATGACACACCCCTCCTTCTGAGGGTGGGGGGCCCTCAGCTTCAGGCCGTGCTGCCCTGTGGGAACAGTGTGGCCTCACCGAGAAGCTGGGTACTGGAGCTTGAATGTGAAATTTTGAGATGCGATAATGAATTCAGCTTGCTTTTCAGTACCACACAGGTAGTAATAATAATAGCAATAATGAGAATGAAAATCTTAAAGGTCAAGTCTGACCTGAAGACCAGAGTTCTGTCCTTCTGCCCTGGAGAAACTGACATGGGCTCCCCGCCAGCGGGCCTGTCCCGACTCTGTACCATTGCATCAGCTGGAGGCACGTATTCAGGTATTTGGTTTTTGCTCATCTATGTGCCTTCCAGGGCAGCTTTATCGGGGGCATTTGTAAAAGGCCTTCTCCAGCTCGGCCTTCCCTTTCTGAGAAGGCAGTCATCTCTGGTCCCATCCCGTGGGCAACAGCAAGCCTTGGTCTGAGCTGCTGTCACACACATGTGATGATCCGGGTGTGGGTCTGTGTGCTGGAGGGTCTGGGGAACAGGAGATAGAGGGCCAGGTCTGGGGGTGGGAGTGGGGCAGGGCCCCAGCTGGCTGGCGAGGTGCACGGGGAGGAGAACGGGCCCCAGCTGCAGCCCAGCCCCAGCGCCCAGTGCGGCTGAAGCCCAGGGCTGGGGTGGTAGAATCAGAGTTGCTGAGAGCAGCCCCCTCAGGCCAAGGCAGTGTGGGGAGCAGGCCAGGTCAGGGGCCAGGGGGAGAGTGCAGAGGGGCCAGCAGGGTGTGTGTGTGTGCAGCCCAGGGTCACGGACACAAGGTGTGGGGGATTTTGGTGGGTGTGTGTGGCTGTGCTGCCCTCCTTTCGGGGATCTGCATTCCGAGCCCCCGGCCTCCTGAAACTGAGGGAGCTCACGGGGGTGGGGGGAGGGAGGGGGAGGAAACACAGCCTGCAGTGGTTTAGCTGACGCTGTCATTTAGCTTTCCACTGGAGAGGAACAGAGACGCAGAGAGAGAGAGACAGAAGTATAGAGACAGAAAGAGAGAGACACACACACACACAGATGGAGACAGACAGAGAGATGGACAGAGACACAGAGACAGAGATATAGAGACAGAAAGACAGAGACACAGACAGACAGACAGAGAGGGAGTGCTCCCTGGGAATTGAGACGGTGTCGCCTGGAGCTCATAACGTCCTGGCCGTCCCTGTGTTCAACTGGCCTTCACGTTGCGGCTTAGTTGTCACTTGGGTTGGCCCCAGAGAGCTCCTGACTCTTCGCTCGCTGCCAGTAACAGGTTTTGCATGCGTTCCCTTTGCGCGGCTCAAGCTCAGAAAGGCAGCCTCGGGCTCAGCGTGCGGGTGGCCCCGGCGTCCAAGAGGGACTGGGTCGGGAAGAGAAAGCACAGGAGAGCCGGGAGAGGCGGGCTGGAGGAAGGACGTATGGGTGGCGCGGCCTCGGCCACCAGCTCTCCCCCTTCAGACAACAATCCCCCCGACGGCGGGCCTGCTCCGTGTCAGGTCCATAGCCCACGTTCCCCTCGTCAGTCCTCAGGACAGCCAGGCAGACCACGCGTTGCCGTCTCCGCCCCCACGCCCCTACCTTACAGGGGATGAAATTAAGTGCAGAGAGGCTAATGCTTTGCCCAGGGAAACACAATTTTTAACTAGCAGAGCTGCCAGAGCGAGTTACTTCCCTGATGGCTGAGAGAATTGAGAGTCTCGGATAATCTAAGGACACGGTGCTGGCCTCTGCACGGTCCTTCCTTCCTGCATCCCCATCCCTGAGGCCTGCCCCCCTCCCACTTGCAGCTCTGCTTCCTTCCAGGCTGCCGAGAAAATCATGGAGAAAGAAGTGACCCCCATTCCAGCCCCGGGGGAGGGGTGTGGTCAGCCCTGGCCCTGCCCCTCACTCACTGAGACTTTGTGTGGCCCCTTCTCTCTCTATTCACCCTTTTTGTAGCTTGTTGCTCTTATTTTTATTTCTTTCTTTTTTTTTTTTTCAGTACGCGGGCCTCTCACTGTTGTGGCCTCTCCCGTTGCGGAGCACAGGCTCCGGACGCGCAGACTCAGCGGCCATGGCTCATGGGCCCAGCCGCTCCTTGGCACGAGGGATCTTCCCGGACCGGGGCACGAACCCGTGTCCCCTGCATCGGCAGGCGGACTCTCAACCACTGTGCCACCAGGGAAGCCCTTTATTTCATTTTTAAAATTGACTTAATATTCAGTTTGCTCTGAGTTTTTGAGTTTCTTAACATGGAAGCTTGGGTTATTGATTTTACAATTTTCCCCTAATATTTGCATTAAAGCTGAACGCTTTCCTCTAAGCACCCCTTTAGCTACATACCACAATTTTTTCCTATCTCTGATTTTTAAAAAAAGTTTCCAGTGGTCTTATAAAATAATTTTTAATATTTTAATGAAAACATTTTTATAGAGGTAGAATTGACCTATATCACTGTATTAGCTTCAGGTGTACACCATAATGGTTTGATATAGGTCTGTATATTGAGAAATGATCACCACCTAAGTCAGTGATGTTTTTCATGTTGTATTTTCCTTAAAACTCTGTGAGAATTCTTTTCCAATTTCCATTGTGATTTCTTTTCTCTTTTTTTCACGATGGGCTACTTAGAAAAGCATTGCTTCCTTTCTATACTATGGGTCACAGTTTCTTACCTCTGTAAATTTTATAACTCTTGATTTTACGTCAAACATTGTGTATAGATGAGTAGTAGAGATTTAACTAAAAAATATTTACCCCCAGGAAAGAGCATACTCCTCCCGATAGGCTGCCGGGAGGTGGTAGCCAGTGAAGTTAATCCGTATTTACACCGAGATTTCTGCACTGCCGTTTAGATTTGCTGAACAGTTAGCTTCAATTATTTTTAAAAAGGTAAGAAGGCATTTCCTTGAGGTGTGCACTGCAAAAACTCTAGTGATCTCTTTACGTTTACAGTATAGCTGCCAGCTTTTTGACTGTGGTAGGTCTCTCTCTCCTAATCTCTTCCTCACCTCAGATATGAGCTTTTGGGGTCCCTGGGAGTTATTTTCTTCCTCCAGTCCCACCCCTGGATTTCTATACCTCAGGGGATCTCCCTCTGCCTTGTGACCCTGACCTCAGCCTTCAGGGAACCCTGCAGTTACCGCACTCAGCAAACGCTTGGGCTACTTCAGAGGGATTTCTATCCACTCTCTTTCCCTGTATTCTATCTTTGGAGGACCACTGTCCCGCTGTCAGCCTTCAGGGGGAGGGGGTCTCTGCAGTGCACGCTGTGAGGGATTCGTGTGACTCAAAGAGATTTATCTCTGCTTTCCTGTCCTGCCACTGTGTGGCAGAGAAATCACTAAATTAGCACGAGTTGCTACTGACGTGATGGACTTCTGCAGACACTGGCACTTGTCCCCTGATGCACGTTTGTACCTATCTCCCTACCCCAACCTCACCATTTAAAGATTCAACTTAGTCTTAAGTAAGCTTTATGGGTACTCCCAGCCTGCATAAAAGGCACCTGCAGGGCATTTTCAAATCATCTGATGCTTCTTGTGGCCAGTATCTTGACCTTCTACATCTTAATGATCACCGTTCTTCTCTGTCTCTTCTATATGCTGAGCTTTTTTGACGACAGGGACCATGTCTCTTCCTCTATGTGCCCACAGAGCCTAGAGTAGCGCCAAGCACATTGTAGGTGTTGAGGACATGCCAAAGCCACATCTCCAGGGGGTTGGTGCAAGATGAACTTATCAAGGGGAGTCAGAGCCTCAGATTTATGGGCACTGCTGAATCACCCTCCCACACTGGCTTAACAAATTGGTTATCTTGAGGGTTTGAAGTCAGATTTCATGCCCATTTCCTATAGCGCAAGAAAGGAAGGGAACTATTATAATAATGACAGAGGAAATCTCAATGAAGTGACATTTAAAGGCCATTGTCAGGCATCCAGACCACAAGTCAGAGCCTCCTCGTGTGACATTATCAAGTTTGTAGTTGCCTGGCCTTAGAGGACTAAAGAGGGCCTTGACACTGGTTTTATCCAATCTCAGGGCTGAGAGGTAGGCAGAGAAAGCAGCCGAGGGAAACTAGGCCATGAAGCTGCAGGACTCACTCAAACACCACTTACCTCCAAGCTCCAAGGGGAAAAGAGCCTTGTCCTTTGGTTTAAGCCTTAGCTGAAGGAAAAGCAGTCAGACGATGCAATGAGTTTGCAATATTTTTCCATAATACTGGAAACCAACCAACATGCTCAGTAAGTGGAGAATGATTTACTAAGATGATTATATTGTTTACAACCTAAATAATATTTATATTATTCATGTTATGGGATTTGGTACAGGAATTTGCAATAATATTTAGGACATGTTTGTAATGATGTTGGCCAATACTTATAAAATTAAGTGATCAAACCATGATATAGTTGGACACTTCCTATATATTCTCAATAATGTTCAAAACAGCTTTTTCTTAATTTAAAAAAAGTCTCAGAAAATACAACAAATTGTTCATAGTGAATATTTGTGAGGTTAAGGTTTGGAAAGATTTTAATTGTAAACATTTTAGTTGACTACACATTTTCTATGGCATCTGTTTTGTAGGAAGAGAAAAATTAGAAGTGTACACATATGAGAAAACTGAAAGCAAACGTCTTCCTTGAGTCTCTGCAAATTCCTGGATTTCTTCTGGAATTTATTTATAAATATACATATATTTATAAATTTATAAATGTACTCATAAATATAAATTCAATAATACACTCCTGAAAAAGATTTAAAAGTAAATATAAGCATGAAATAATTAAATTTCCTAACAACAAAATGGGACTGGTGTCCGAGAGAACTGAGGTAGCTTTTGGGACCTGTGTCTCACACTGTGTTGGTCACACAGAATACCTTCCACATTCGGCTTGCTGACTTCCTTTTATTGTCTCTAAATGACACCTGGTGAATTATCATCAGATCTGACATGTGCAGGAAGCAAGCTATTTTCCTGCAGAAAAACACTTTATAAAGCCACGTGACTGCAGGCACTCAGGGACCTGTGCTAGCACTACTTCCCAGGACACCTGTCCTGACTTACCCTAGGTCACCACTCTACTTCTAACTGGTGCAACTGTGAGAAATTACCCTGGTCTTTTATTTACCCATCATTGACTTCTATCATCTTAAGGGAAAGTCCAGTTAGAACACCGCCTAGCAGATAATAAGTGCTCAATGCATACTCATTGAATGAATTATTCCCCATGGCCCCCTGTGTGTCCAGTCCCCATGTTAGGGGCTGGGGATGAAAAGATAAACACAATCCAAATCCTACCTAGCGTGAGGTTGCTCGAGACTCCCAAACGGAGGCATTCAGGTGGCCCGTAGTCACCAGATCAGTGGGTTCACAGGCAAGTTTGGAACTCAGGTTTTAATTTTATCCCTGGACAAATGACTACACCAACATCACATATGTGTTTGCACACATGCACACATCCACACACACGTGTGAACAGCCCAGCTGTCATCCTGGCAGTTAGAAGAGCACAAGAAAACACCATTAATCACAATGCTCTGTCAATACATTGCTGAAAACTCAGACTGAGATGGATCTAAGGAGGAAAGACCAAAGCTTTCCATGCCACACGTAGAGAAAACGCCTCCGCCTGTCTGACTGAGCCTCCAAATACCACTCCCATACCCATCTTACCCAATGATCTTGACAGAGACATTACGAGAAACAATAACAATGTCCCAAATAACACAACCTATTAAATGTTATCATCATTGGCTTAATAATCCTGTAAAAACCTGAAAATGATATTATAATCATAAAAATTGTTTGTTAAATGAAGCCGATTACTAGCAGATTTTATGGAGGAAGAAAAAGGAGAAGAAGGAATATTGTTTTCTCAAAGTTTAGTGACAAAGAAATGTCAACCAGTGTATTGGTCATGGTTCTCCAAAGAAACAGAGCCTATAGGAAATATATATGTATCATGATATATATATATTATTTATATACATATATATGTGTGTGTGTATATATATATATATATAGAGAGAGAGAGAGAGAGGGAGAGAGAGAGAGAGAGAGAGAGAGAGAGAGAGAGAATATAAAGGAACTGGTTCATGTAAGTGGGGAGGCTGGCAAGTCCAAAATCTGCAATGTGGTCTTGCAGGCTGGAGATCCAGGGAGAGCTGACGTTGCAGCTCAAGTCCAAAGACCATCTGCAGCAGAATTCCCTCTTGCTTGGAGGAGATCAGTCTTTTGTTCTATTCAGGCCTTCGACTGATTATACAAGGCCCACCCATGGGATGGAAGACAATCTGCTTCCCTCAAATTTCCACTAACTTAAATGTAGGTCTTATCCCCAAACACCCTCACAGAAACATTCAAAATGTTTGACCACATATCCAGGCACTGTGGTCCAGGCACTGTGGTCCAGCCACAGTGCAAAGTTAACCATCACAAGCCAGAAATATAACCAAGTCCATCTCCCCACCCTCTGGCCTCATGCATAGCCCCCTCTCTGTACATCACTCTTCAGTACTGGTACCAGGAGCCCGTTGCTTAGTCCCTGCTGGGCTCCCGAGAGAGAGAAGCTAATTGGCTGGGTATCTGTGGTGTCAGCTGCATGGACCATAGGTCACGGGCATCCTAGGAGTGGCCACAGCCAGTCGAAGTGTCCGTCCTAGGCAGTGAGTGTGGTGCGGGTGGTGCTTATGGTGGGTACTTCCCGCTCAGCATGGGCCATGAGAATCAACTGGCCCTGAAGGGGGCAGGTGCCAGCAAGAGCACAGAGTCCTGAGTGCCATGGAGACCAGCTGGTGTTGGGCGTGCTCAGAAAGAAGGTGACTGCCAGCTCCTAAGGACACTAATTCACCACTGGCCTCATCTTGTTAAAACAATGTGCCCATCATCAGGAATTATGCTACAAACCCATGTCAAAGGGAGTGAGCCATTCACCAGATCTGCTGTTTTGGGGCTGTAGGAGCCCTGAGTCTGAGCATGGCTCAGTCTTTAGCATAAGAACCAGAGCCCAGAGTGCCAGAGGGCAGGACATCCTCGTGAGCAATGGAGGGCGTCAGGTGGCCTGGGAGTGGAGGGTGGATTTCTGGGAAGAGTTCACTCCGAAGTTCTTGGGATGGGAGTAAGTTTGGAACTTCCAAATATAGCAAGTTAACCTCCTCCCCTCCACAATTCATTCCAGCTTTCCAGCCATTCCTAATAAGGCATGTGCTTTGGTGTTTAAGACCACACCAGACAGCCCCAACCAGATGGGACCGGGCCGACTCAGAAAGGGGCCTTAGCCCTGGGTGGGGTCATTACCCCCATAACCCACCAGGGGGCACACTCCTGTCGGGAATCAGCCCTGGCGGAAGCATTGCTTCCCCTTCGTCCCGCACATGTTCCCTTTAGCTGCCTCTTGGACGGATCTATCCCCTGCTGCCCCCTCTCTTAGCCCATCCGTCCCCTCTTGCACTGACTTGGCTTCTCTTGTGAGTCCACAGGAAGAGCTCCACTCCAGGGGCCAGACCGGGGTCACAGTCCTAGACTGGCCTGAGTCCCTGAGTGACCAAGCGGGGCCCGGAGGACCCAGCAGGACCCTTTCCCCTGCACTTCCCTCCTCAGTGCTCACCCGCTTTCTTCCTTCGGGCAGCGCACTGCATCCGGAAGCAGCTCCATCACATGAATAAACCCTTGACCTCAACCGCTTTAGCCCTCGCAGGTGCCGCTGTCCGCTTCCGCGCTGTCTGGTTAGCGATGATGGATGAATGAGCAATGATTCGCACAGTAATTGATTGTATCTACATTTTACAGACAAGAACCTGAGGTTTACCTTGTTGAGGAAGTTGCCTTTGGTCACAGGGTTAGGGAAGTGACAACGCTGCAATTCAGATAAAGATTTGCCAGGATTTGTGCCTTGGCCTGTGTGATACTTTGTTCAGACGCTTCCCTGTGCATCGGGATTGAACGTGCTTCCTTCTGAGCGGATGCCCGTCTCCCTGCAGTTCCAGCCACAGGTTCAAGTTCTCCCCTTGGGAACCAAACCAAAAGGCCCAGGCCAACGTTTTTCTGTATCAATTAGCTCCTTATTTATGTGATGAACGTGCTTGAAGCTGGCTTCCAGCACTTTTGTTTTCTGAGAATCTGAGGCTCACCGAGGGGCAACAATCTTATTAAATCTCCCCAAGTCCTGGACTTGAATATAGAGCACTGAATTCTCATCCACTGAGCAGTTCCCTGGGCTCCAAGGGAGGAAAAGGTAGAGTTTCTTAGAGGCAGTGGGCAGATAACAGTGCTGCCCAGTGACCCGTCACTTTCCTCAGATGCAACCTTTGTTGGGTTCCTCTTGTCGATAACAACACCTTCCCAAAGAAATTTGGGGTGGGACAGGTGAGTCATGTGCCCGTCCCTAGGAACAAGGAGAGATTTGGGGAGGCCAGCTGTGGGATGCTGTGGGACCTTGCCCTGGGAGGAGAAGGCATCGGGCTTCTGGAGAAGCAGAGCCAGCCAGGTCTCAGGGAAGGAGCCTGGAGACCTGAGGGTGAGATGTGGCTGGGCTTGGGCGGTGGCGGGTCTGTCAGGCTGGCGTGGGAATTAGACGTGGCCCTCCCAGAAATGCTCTACTGCCTCTTGTGTTTGATGTCCCCGCCAGGCTGGCTTCTGTGGAAGGTTAATGACCACCTGCAACCCAGCAGCAATCAGATGTGGCGCCCATACCAGCATCCTCCCCGGAACAGTGGCATGCACGTCTCTTAGCATCCTGCCTTTTTTTTTCTCATGGTTTCAAAACTCTGGGTCCCTCCAAGGGATGTTCAGAAGGGGCCCCCGCCCCACCCCTGCTGCTCTGCCTGGCGGGCCCAGACGTTCCCCAGCAGCGGCTCCGGCCTCACCAGATGTCCGCGGTATTGGAATCACCTAACTGTGCTCTGCAAAGAGTTTTCTGGAAAACAGTGCCTGTGCAGATGGGTCTGGGACATGCTGCCAGAGATTCACAAAGTTTGGGGTCTATTAATGATGCTGTGGATTCTCATATAAAGAATTTGTTGAAATTTGTTTAACTTGGTATTTCCGAAATCATCAGGTTGTTTTTGTTGTTACTATTCTTTCTCCTCCACTACCCTCTCCCTCCTTTCCCCTTCTCCTTCCCCTTCTCCTTCTTCTTCTTCTTTTTCTTCCTCTTCTTCTTCTTTTCCTTTTTCTCCTTCTCCTTCTCCTTCTTCTTCTCCTCCTTCTTCTCCTTCTCCTTCTTCTTCTCCTTCTTCTTCTTCTTCTCCTTCTTCTCCTCCTTCTTCTTCTTTTTCTTCTTCTTCCTTTTCTTCTTCTTCTTCTTCTTCTTCTTCTTCTTCTTCTACTTCTCCTTCTCTTTCTCCTTCTCCTTCTTCTCCTCCACTTCCTCCTCCTCCTCCTTCTTTTTCCTGAAATGTGTATTTACATCTCAAAGAAGACAGAGAAATATTCCTCTAAGCCAGTCCTGACAGGGACCAGGGCTGGAGAGATAAACACACTCTCATCAGTAAGCAGTCCTGAAGCCAATTACCCCCTCGTGCTTAGTATCTGATGCTCCCTGTGGTGGGGCTGGGGGAGCCTTGGACATCTGCATCCCAAATCCATGGTTTACAACCTCCATCTGGTCAAGAAACTGCATTTCTGCCTCAGTTTCCTGTCCAGTACCTTAGCTCCTGTCCAGGGCTGGAGGCCAGTCCTGGGATCCAGAGAGCTCGGCTGCAATCCTGCAAGCCCGTGGTCCCCTTGAACTCCAACAATTCTCTGATCCTGCCCCAAACCAAGTATTTGGAGCCACACCTCTGTCCTGCCTGACTCTGAGAACCCCTACAGACCATGGGCCCTTGCTGTTGCTCCCCACACACCTGGGGAGATGCTCTCATTTATGATAATTATTAAAATAGGGCTGAAGTATGTGCCAGATATTTCACATGTCATCTAATTTAATAACAAAAGAGAATGTTGTCCACATGAGGAAACTGAAGCTTAGAGAGGTTCAGCCACTTGGGAGATTGGGATTGACATATACACACTACTATATATAGAAATAGATAACTAATAAGAACCTACTGTAGAGCATGGGAAACTCTACTCAATACTCTGTAATGACCCATATGGGAACAGAATCTAAAAAAGAGTGGCTATATGTATATGCATAATAGATTCACTTTGCTGTACAACACTGGAAATCAACTACACTTCAATACAAATTAATTTTTAAAAAAAGAGAAAGAGGTCCAGCCACTTGTGCATGTACTTCTCACAACTGATGCAATAGTATCAGTATCCCCTTCGTACAGGTGAGAAGGAAGATGAGGCTCAGAGTGTGAAAGACATTTGCCTAAGGTCTTCCAGCACAAGGTGGATATGTGTGTCTTTGTCTTATCAGCGTGTGTGGAAGGTTCTCATGCGAGCAGAACCAGATAAACCCTCCAGAGGAGTGGCAGTGACAGGCAGCAGTGGCCAGGCCAGGGGACCCGTGCAGACACATAGGACCCCACACTCAGAAGGACCTCGTGATGGTTAATTTTCTGTATCAACCTAATTGGACTTTGAGAGGCCCTGCTATCTGGTTAAAGGTTATTCTGGGTGTGTGCGGGGGTGTTTCTGGAAGACATTGACACCGGAATCGGGGGGCTAAAAGCAGCCTCTCAGATGTGGCTGAGCATCATCCACTGAGGGCCTGATTGGAACAAAGAGGTAGAAGATGGGAGAATCCTCTCTTTGCCTGACTCCTTGAGCTGGAGCATGGGTCTCCTCCTCCCCTTGGACTGGAATTGCACCACTGGGTTTCCTGGGGTGGCATCCAACCTCAGATAGTAGGTCGTGAGACTTCTCAGCCTCCATAATTGTAAGCCAGTTCCTTGATTGATAGATAGTTTGATGAATAGATATAATTTTTTTGGTTCTATTTCTCTAGAGAACCCTAATAGGACCTCATCCTTGGTTTGGCCCTGCTGTTGCCATCTTGAAAGTTTCTGCAATTTTATCTTTGAACTTGGTTTTGTAAGTGAAGTCTGGTGGGACGAAGGAGCACGTGTGTGAACACAGAAGACAAGCACAATGTGTGCCCCCCTGTCCCACGTGCATATCACTCTTCAGTGCCCCAGGAGCACAGAATTGCAGAGGACCCGCAAGCTATTGGAGCTCAATGGGCTCCCAGGGTGCACAGGGTCCGTGTGTTCCATCTATACTGGGTAAGGGGAGACACAGACCCCACTTCAACGCAGAGGGATGCAGTGGCCATTCTAAGAAACATGAACGAACAGGAGACTATCTCAGCCTTCCTACTCCCGTTACTTGCCTGTTCAAGTCAACCACTAGGCTGAAAATGATGAAGTAGACACAGAAGAGAGAGGGCGAACCAGAGTTCCTTTTCCTTTTGTCCTTCTTCCTCATCAATAAGCAGAAGCCGGAGTGTGCTGTAAAACGTGCACATGCCAACACGTGAAATAAAAACGGTTAAGTAACTTTTTAAAATGGTGATTCTTTTCGTTTAAACTTATTTATTTATTTTAAAATTTTATTTATTTACTTATTTATTTTTGGCTGCGTTGGGTCCTCCTTGCGGTGCGCGGGCTTTCTCTAGTTGCAGCGAGCAGGGGCTACTCTCCGTTGCAGTGCGCAGGCTTCTCATTGCGGTGGCTTCTCTTGTTGTGGAGCACCGGCTCTAGGCGCACAGGCTTCAGTAGTTGTGGCATGTGGGCTCAGTAGTTGTGGCACACGGGCTTATTTGTTCCGTGGCATGTGGGATCTTCCTGGACCAGGGCTCAAACCCATGTCTCCTGCATTGACAAGCAGATTCTTAACCACTGCACCGCCAGGGAAGTCCCCGGGTAAGTTACTTTTGTGCAGCATTTCCATCATCTGGTAAGATCAAAATACATATGCATGTCACAATCTACGAAATATGAGTTGTAATTTCGGTAATTCTGTACACGATTTAAACGCTCTTACGTTTGCATTTAAAACTGGCATTGCACAGTATAAAGATGGCTGGTAAAATTCACACTAGCGATATACAATTTTATTTTTCTTTATTTAGGGTGACATTAAATAGAAAATAAAGCCCACAACAATAACTCAAGAGAGAGATCATAGAAGAAAGAAAAAAACTTGATAGTAGTACCCTTGACAGCATTTTTTTTCCTGCTGTTTGAAAAAGGCACCCTGCATTTTCATTCTTAGATCCTGCATAAAATGTCGCCAATCCTGAGCAGCATGTTTTTAAAGTTGAAAGGGAATTGGGAGGATTTTCTTTTAACTCTCCTTTTACAGGTGTGGAGACAGAGGCCAGAGCAGTGAGGTGGCGTGAAAGCAAGGATGCAGCTCAGTTCTCCTGCCCCACCCAGCCCCGGCCCCTGGCCCACACAGGCCCTGCCCAGCTGCAGCGGGGCTCACCAGCCACCCAGGACATGGGTTCTTCTGGGAAGCTGCCAGGGGCCCCAGCCAGACTGGCCTTCTCTAAGGGCACAGGCTACCTGTTGAACTGTTTTCTGAGAAAGTCCCAGAAACCTCTGCCCCCTCCCCAGCGAAGTGTCTTTAGCCACGTGTACCCTGTGCTGTGAGGCCCGTGGCCACTGAAAACCCCTCATAATGGCCGACACAAAGCACGAGTGCCCTGCCCGGCCTGCAATCCCGGGCTTATTCACTGTATTGTACCCAGAGAAAGAAGGGCGCCTTTAAGTATGGAGAAAAGAGGAGGCACTTCTTGCCTTGAGCGTGGAGTCAGTGTCTACCCTCTGGTTCATAGGGCCTCCACTTTCCCACTGCAACTCCCCCCCCGGCTTTGGCCTCATCCTACTGGCTTTGAATCTGAAGGTCATTTCCCAGGTTGACGGGATCAGGTGATCTTGCATCAGTGGAGAGGAAAGGTGCTTATGTCATGGAGGGGACAGGGCTGTGGGTGTAGAAAGCTGGGCTGGGCTGGGCTTTGGTGGTGGAGCAAGTGAGGGCTGGGAGGGCAGCAGGCCTCGGAAGTGCTCTGAGGGGCCTGGGTTTTGGAGCAGAGCAGCTGACCTGTCGTTAGAAAAGTCTTTCCTAACAGCACTTTTCCTCCCAGGTTGGAAGCGTTTCATTGGCTCTACCCCTAACCAGATCTGGTCGTGCCTTAAAATTGCACCCCCTGATTCCATGTCCCAATCTCACCAGCCTCCCACTCTTGGCTGAGTCAGAACAGCAAGGAAGGTCTCCACCGTCACATCCAGCCACCTGGCTCCAGCCCCTTCAGCTCTCCCTTCCCTGGTCCCCGACTTCCACCTGCAACCTCAGCTCAGACCAGGCCCTGAGTGTGCTCCTAACTGGACACAGGAGGGGTCTTAACACCAGCTGACCCTTCATGCTAACCTTCGTGCCAGAACTCAGTCTTCCTGGCTATTGTGGTGCTGACCTTGGGCCTCACCTACAATATGTGTTTTGTAGCCACTTCTTTCTAAAAGTGGGACTCCTGGGCTTCCCTGGTGGCGCAGTGGTTGCGAGTCCGCCTGCCGATGCAGGGGACACGGGTTCGTACCCCGGTCCGGGAAGATCCCACATGCCGCGGAGCAGCTGGGCCCGTGAGCCATGGCCGCTGAGCCTGCGCGTCCGGAGCCTGTGCTCCGCAACGGGAGAGGCCGCAGCAGTGAGAGGCCCGCGTACCGCAAAAAAAAAAAAAAAAAAGTGGGACTCCTTCCTCAGGAGGCTGGCTGTGTGTGCTGTGGCCTCCTGACGTGTAAAGGAACTCAGACTCAGGCTCGATTCTGGACCTGCTATTCTCCAGCTGTGAGAACTGGGGTAAGTGACTCAACCTCTCTGAGCCTCCAGTTTCTCCTAACTCTCAAGGAGGGTGTGAGGATTAAGTGAAGCAGACCTTCTAAATTGGAATTGTGGGAGCTGGGGGCTTTGAGTCTCATTTCAATTTTCCCAGGTGATTCTGAAGACCAGATGCCACTGTTAAAAGAAATCCACAGACAAATAGCACAGAAGCTCAAGGGAGGGTCGGGGTGGGGATATAATTCCTTATAATGAGATCTTTGATTCTCAGAAGGCTTCTCTTACAAAAACAATAGTTATCCAGGAGGAAAAGCTACTTGACCCTCTGTGATCCACTAATGCTGTAAGCAAAGAAGAGATTCCACAGGGCAAAGAGCAGTGAGGACGGTTGGGTAGGCAGCCTGAAGGATGTGCCAGGGCCACAGAGCTAAGAGAAGGGATGAGGTACTTGGACCATATCTTTGCAAACTCAGACTCCGAGCCCTGGGTCCCAGTGTCACCTGCTACCTCCTAGCCCTGTGACCTCAGACAGGGCACTACCCCTTCCAACATCTGCTTCTGCCTCTATAAAGGCAAAAGGGATAAATTAGTGCATGGGTCCTCCAAGTGTGGCGCAAGAAATCACCCATCAGATTCACGCAAGGATTTGTCGAAAAGCAGGTGATGGGTTTTACCCCAAATCTTGGAGCCAGAACCTCTGGGGGTGTGTCAGCCAAATCTGAAGCTCGTTAAAATTGGAAAGTGAGTTGTCTAAATTTGCGATGGCCTTTTCTGATATTCCAGAACGGTGTTCTCCAAAAGGCACCCCATTCATGGATAATGGAGCATATATCTCATCAGTGTATTTTATTTTATAAACTATGTATGGGTGTGTCTCTGATTACAAATGTTATTTTAAATATTATAAGACATACCCCCAAATAAAACTTTTAAGGTTGTTATAAAAATAAACTGACCTAAAGTTTATATAGAGAGGCAAAAGACCCAGAAGAGACAGCACAATACTGAAGAATAATAAAACTGGAGGATTGACACTACCCAACTTTAAGACTTACTATAAAGCTACAGTAATCAAAACAGTGTGGTACTGGTGAAAGAATAGATAAATAGATCACTGGAACAGAATAGAGAGCCCAGAAATAGACCCATAAATATAGTCAACTGATCTTAGACAGAAGACAAGAGAATGGGTCAATCATAGTCTTTTCAATGATTGGTGCTGGAGCAACTGGACATTCACATGCAAAAAATGAATCTCACACCCTTCATAAAAATTAACTCAAAATGGATCATGCACGTAAATGTAAACTGCAAAACTATCCTAAAAGATAATATAGGGGCAAACCAAGATGATCTTGCATAGCGTGATGCATTTTTAGATACAGCACCAAAGACACGATCCATGGAAGGGAAAATCGATAAGCTGGACTTTGTTAAAGTTAAAAACTTCTGCTCTGCAAAAGACAATGATAAGAGAATGAGAAGACAAGCCATAGAGCGGGAGGAAATACTTGCAAAAGATACATCTGATAAAGGACCGTTATCTAAAATATACAAAGAACTCGTAAAACCCAACAGCAGGAATACAAACAACCTGATTAAAAAATGGGCCAAAGATCTCAACAGACACCTCAGCAAAGAAGAGATATAGATGGAAAATAAGCATACGAAAAGATGCTTCATATCATCTGTCATCAGGGAAATGCAAATTAAAACAACAATGAGATACCACTATACACCTATTATACCAGAACACTGACAGCACCGAATGCTGGTGAGGGTGTGGAGCAACAGGAACGCTCCTTCACTGCTGGTGGGAACGCAGGATGGTAAAGCCACTTTGGAAGATACTTTGGTGGTTTCTTACTAAACTAAATATACTCTTACCATATGGTCCAACAACTGTACACCTTGGTATTTACCCAAAGGAGCCGAAAGCTTATGTCCACACAAAAAACTACACATTAATGTGTATAGTACCTTTATTCATAATTGCCAATACTTAGAAGCAGCCAAGATGTCCTTTAGTAGGTGCACGGATAAATAAACTGTGGTCCATCCAGACAATGGAATATTATTCATCACTAAAAAGAAATGAGCTATCAAGCCATGAAAAGGCACGGAGGAAGCTTAAATGCATATTACTAAGTGAAAGAAGCCAATCTGAAAAGGTTACATACTGTATGATTGCAACTACATGACACTCTGGAAAAGGCATAACCATGGAGCCAGATAAAAAGATCAGTGGTTGGCAGTAGTGTGGCGGGAGATGAATAGGTGGGACACAGAAGATTCTTAGGGCAGAGAAAACACTGTATGATGTTATAATTATGGATAGACACCATTATACCTATATCCAAACTCATAGCACATGCAATACCAAGAGTAAACCCTAATATAAACTGTGGACTTTGGGTGATCTTATATGTCCAAGCAGGTCCATTACTTATAACAAAACACCACCCTAGTGGGGATGCTGGTAATGGGGCGGCTGTGCATGTGTGGGGCAGGAGGTATGTGGGAAATCTCTGTACCTTCCTCTCAATTTTGCTGGGAACCTAAAACTGCTCTTTTTTTAAAAAAAAAGTCATTTAAAAAATAAACAGAAAGTGAAACACAATTAAAAATCTACAGTAAGGAGATAAGTAGGGCCCCCCCGGATTTGACCACATAAAATATAGGGTCCTGTAAAAGCAAAGTTAAAGAAAAGCAGTGTTTTAAGTGGTCTGAAATGTCACAATAAAGCACAAATAGATCGTGAAATGTACGTCTTATGCAACTGGATGAGAACAAACAGAAATTCTGAAACTCCAAGAAGCAGGCAGTTTCCCAGCGCTCACCTAACTAACCCTGACCCCGCAGAGGGTGAAAATTGCAAATGCCTTACCTGAGAGCAGGGCCAAGAGCGGGCACCAATCACTGAGTCATGCGTGTTAGCCTGGGGCTGCCTGCATTTCTTCTGTACCCACACGCGTCTCCTTGTTCACTCTCAGTGCTACCTGCACCCCAGGTGCAGACCACTCTCCTAAGACTATATGGCTCAACAGACGACAATGACTAGCTTCTCTGAGCACCTACTAAGTGCTGGCACTGGCGGCTAATTTCACAGAAGGGATCTCATTTATGTTAGGAAACTACATTTTAGTCACCCTTGAACTACATCCTTGAACCCACGGTACAGGTGCCACAGTACAGGACCTAGGGGATGATGGGTGTGTCATCCAGGGTCATGCAGCCAAGTAAGTAGCAGAACAGGGATTCAACGTGAAGTCTCCCAACTCTGCCCTGTGTCCTTGCCGGGGATGATGCTCGGACTTCAAGGCCTCCCTCCAAGACCATGTATGGGGCCCCCTCCCCAATGCTTGCAAACAAAAGGGGGCCCCTTCCAACCCTTTCCTCATCCAGATAGCCTGAGGGCCGGGCTAATCCGTTGTTCAGGCTCCCGCCCAGTTTACTTTCACTCTGTAAATATTTGTCGGCACCCTTCTCGCTCCCAGCAAAGGTGGGTGAGCGCAAAGCCAGGCTGGGCGTGTGATCACAGGCAGTTTGTCAGCAGAATTGATGCTGCAAAGCCGCAGGCCCAGCACAATGGATGCTTGCCTAGCAGATAGGGGAGGATGCGTAATCCCTATAATACAAACAGTCATGTAATTTAGGAAAGTGGAGTTGTTTTTCTTGAACCACAGGGACAGATCATGCCATTCCATGCAGCCAGGACTGTCTCTGGAAAGTTCAGACGGGCATTACTCCTCTGTCCTGCGTTTCGAGCTGTCGCTCCACAGCCATCCATCACCAGAGGGCAACCCTGTGAGCGGTCCATCCTCACTGGGCTCCTGGCCCTGGTGCCCTCCCACTCCCAGCTGCCCACGTGTGGATGCAGATTGACCTCTGGGCAGCAGCAAGCACTCCCTGGCAGCGGGGCGTGGAGGAAGTTGTAAACCCGTTTGTTTTCTCATATTTACAATGGGGATGACAGGACACTCCGTATCGTCATTCATTCATTCACATCAAGCATATTCATGGAGCACCTGTCACTGTGGGCTGGGCATAACCAGCTCCGGAAGTGCTGAGCAGATACTAGACACTGCACACGTGC
>NW_021703770.1:2641169-2684164 GCF_005190385.1 Monodon monoceros
TTTTTTTTTTTTTTTTTTTTTTTTGCGGTACGCGGGCCTCTAACTGTTGTGGCCTCTCCCGTTGCGGAGCACAGGCTCCGGACGCGCAGGCTCAGCGGCCATGGCTCACGGGCCCAGCCGCACCGCGGCATGTGGAATCTTCCCGGACCGGGGCACGAACCCGCGTCTCCTGCATCGGCAGGCGGACTCTCAACCACTGCGCCACCAGGGAAGCCCGCATATTTCTTTATTGGGCTCTAACATTTAAAATATCCAAGGAAAATATACCTATCAGAAAATAAGTTGTACACATCCTTAACCACCTGGGGCCACTTCTAGGACCCTTCTTGCCTAATTCACAAACAGGTAGAGAACAGAATGAGATATGCATACAAAGATGTTTATCGCAGCATGCTAAAAGTGAATAAAAAAGTGGGAATAGCCATCTGTCCATTGCAGAATCATGATGGAAATTACTATCCTTCCATCAAGCTTAGTGAAGCTCTTCCTGGCATGTGATGGGCATCTAATGTGTGTGGAATTAGAGAAAAGATGGAAAGCAACGGGGCCATGAACAGAATAAGGTCGATCTAAAGGAACTGACATTGACAGGTGCCCAAGACACAGTGTTAGGTGAAAACAATCAAGCTACAGAATGGTATGTGTAAAGAGTATGTTCTCATTTTACAAAATAGGATGTGTCTGGGTCTGTACCTGACAGAACATACTTGAATGAACGGAAAGTATTGTGAAAGCTACAAAATCATCTCTTCAATAAAGATTTTTGGAAAGAGAAGCAGGGAGCCCTGCTTTGCTAATCTGCTTTATTTTTTTCCCATTTAACAGTACAGCCTGGGTGTCTCTACATGGTAATGAGCATAACTCTATATCACCACTTGAATGACTTTCTTTCACTTGTTTCATCCGATCCCCTAGTGTTGGACATTTTGACTATTGCCAATTCTTTTGTAAACAGCGCTGATCTGAACATTCTTGGGAGTAAATCTTTGCTGGTGAGGAATACATTCCTGGAAGTATAATTGCTGCCATGTTAATGATATTACTTCTGGTTGTCTTTGATCCACTGCACGTCATTTAACTGACTTCACAATCAGGGAATGGTTCAACCTTTAGGCACTCTGAGACAGAACAAGTTACCCTCTGAACCGCGCTTCCCTCACCTGGAAAATAGAAGTATACGGCTTGAGAGGCTGCCAACCAAGAAGATGAGGACAGACAGGGAAGATCCCTGGATGTGGGCCATCACATCACCCTAGGGTGCTCAGGAATCTTAGGAGGGGACTCCACAGAGGGAAGGAATTATTGATGTTGGTGTAACTGACCCAACTTCTAAAACAGGGAAGCCTGGGGCCTGGGGTTCACACCCAGGGCAAGAAACTGACTCAGGAATTGGTTACGTGGCTTTGGCAGGATCATACCATTAGCTAGTGACACAGTCTCTTTGGCTGAATTACCCTGAATGGGACACAGGGCAAGACCCAGGAGGAAGGAGATTCTGAGTTGCCAGGAACCCAGCATTTGATTTTTCAGCAGACAATTGCAACCCAGTTTTCAGAAATTGGAGCATTTTCACGCTAAAAAAGAAACTTTTAAAGTCATGTTTCAGGCTGGGATATGTAGAAGAAAACACAAGTTTCTAGAAGAAGACAGACCTAGATTTGAAGTCAGGTGAACAACTCTGGCAAGTTTCTCAACAACCAAGCCTCCATTTCTGTATTCGCGAGAGGAGGCTGTGCCCGTCACCCTGCCAGCTGGGCTCAGAAGTGACACACAAGTGTCTGGAAGTGTATGTAGCTCACGGGTACCTAATCCACGGCCATGGTGACTGACGCCGTTGTTGTTTAGTTATTATTATTATTTGCTCTCTCTCCTGGAGAAGTTAGAGTGTCTCAGGAGGAAACATCAGGCTCATGGCTGAGTCCACTCACCGATCAGCTCCTCCCTGCTCTAGGCCAGTCGCTGTCCTGAGCAGAACTTCCTACCCTCTTGGGTCTTGTTTCTGGTTGGGGAGGCAAAGAGGAAACTCACAAACATAAAATACGCTGTCAGAAAGCACTAGGGGCCTTGGAGAATCACAAAACCAAGTGGGGAGCAGAGAGAGATGCAGGGATGGCTTGGATTTTTTTTAAATTTTATTATGGTCAGGACACTTAACACGAGATCTACGCTCTTAAACACATGTTTAAGTGTGCAATATTGGTAGCATATTGTGCACATTGTTATAGAGACTCTAAAACGGATTCATCTTGCTTCAGTGAAACTTTATACCCACTGAGCAGCACTGCCCATTTCTTCCTCCCCCAGATCATGGCAGCCACCATTGTGTGCCCACCTTCTATGTATCTGATTATTCCAGGTACCTCAGATCAGTGGAATCATACAGTGGTTGGTCCTTCTGCAACTTGCCTATTTCACTGAGCAGAAGGTCCATCCGTGTTGCCACATATGGCAGGATTTCCTTCTCTTTCAAGGCTGAATGATATTCCATCGTATGTAAGTACCGCACTGTCTTTATCCATCCATCCATCCATCAGTGGACATTTAGGTTGTTTCTGTACCTTGGATATCATGCTCAATACTGCAATAAACATAGATGAGGTGGTGCGAAGGCCTCGCTGAGGAGGGGGCCTTTGCTCTGAGCCCTCCGTGGAGGAGGATGTGGCCATGGAGGAGGGCTCTTGTGGGAGGGACGGCCACGAGAAAGTCCTGAACGTGAAGAGGGGCTCCGGCTTGGAGGAAAGGCAGGGAGGCCACTGTGGCTGGAGCTCTGTTGTAAGGGTCCAGAGGTAGAAGGCGGGGAGAACAGGGTTCTGGGCAGTGTGTGAAGGACCATGGTGGCCTGGGGTTTCAGAATTGATTCTAAGCATAAAGGGAAGCCCCACAGAAGGGTTTGCAGCAGAGATAAAGACATTGGATTTAATTTTCAAAGGATACCCCTGGAGGCTGGTGGGTAGAGGCAAGAGTCTGCCCAGAATCCATCCCAAACATGCCCCACTGCCCCCAGGCACCCTTCCAACTACACCAATTTGGCCCCGTCACTTTTCCATGACTTTCATCTTTTTTAACCTTTCAGTCTTGTGCATCCTAACATGTCAATCTGATTTAAGACCTACCACCTGGCCCTGTGCGAGTCATTTAGACCATCATTCACTCATTCCTTCACTCATTCATGCATTTCACAAATATCGTCATACTTGTTATATGCCAAGCACCATGCTAGACTTGGGGACATAGCAGTGAACAAGAAGATACATTTACTGTCCTCATAGAGATTGGAGTCAAATAAAAATGCAGGAAACAAACAAGTTTTTTTTTTAAGAGGAAGAAAATGAATAATTACAAATTTCAGTCAGTGCAGAATTTTGAGAAAAGGGCGTGGAAGGTCAGAACGATGACTCCCAGGAAAATGTCCCCCCCCGACCCCTGGAATGTCAGCATGTGTTGAGATATCACTCCAGTGATTGTGTTATGTTATGGGGCCAATTGACATGAATAAAGGGAGGTTATCTGGGGGAGCCTCATCTAATCCCATGAGCTCCTGAAATCATGAGACTTTCTCTGGCTGGTGGCAAAAGAAGGTAGAAAAAGACACGAGAGGGCCGTGCTCCAGCTGGGCTGGACCAGGAAGAAGCAAAGAGCTACTTTGCGAGCTACTGATGGAGACCGCCAGCCTCCCAAAGGGATGCTGGGGGCCACCCTTGGTGCTGACAGGGAGCAAGAAAACAGGGATCTCTGTGCTACACGGCAAGGAAGGAACAAATGAGCTCGGCAGCTGACTCCTACCCAGAAACTTCAGGAGGAATTGTGGCCTGCAGCACCTGGATTGCAGCTTTGGGAAAGCCTGAGCAGACAATCCCATGATATTTCCACACAGAAATATGAATTGTGGCTGGCAGTGGCCTTAAAGTTATTGTGTATGTTTACCTGTGGCGTTAATTATCACCGTGATAAAATGGGTGGCAGAAATGAGAAGAAGTTAAGTCACAGGCGGACATTTTCTAACTCTTTGTCTAATGCATAGCCATATATTTTTGTGTGCATAATGATGCACATATTTTTTATTTCAGTTTAATACATCTCAGAAATGTGAACAATTTGTCATCCTGGCAGAGAAAGAGGCCAGAAGGGGAAGGAAGTGAGACAGAGCGCTTTCTGGAATTGTCTTTCCAGAGCCCTCTGCTCACTCCTCCAGCCTCGCGGCCTCTCTTTGCAGAGGTGGAGGAACAAAGCGAATCCTAGCATCCGCTTCTTGGAGGCAGGACATGACCTTGTGAAAACATGGATCCATTTTCGTGAACAGACCTGGTTTGGAGGAGGGGCTGGAAGGCGGTCCGCTGAGGTGGACCAGGCTCTGGCCTCTTCTCTGGTCTTTTGGGTGCTCAGGCGAGAAGGGAGAGCTGCAGGGGGAGGCCTCTGGTCTCCAGGGGCTTCTCCAACCCAAGGAGGTTTTTATCACAGTTTCACAGTGACAGCAGCAGAAGGGAAGGTGGGATATTGAGGGTTAGGGTGTGGCGGGGAGGACTTGAACCCTGTTCACTGTCGATGGTGAGGACAAATTCAGTGATGGCGAGGCCTGGGGCCTGGAGCAGGGGGAGACCGCTGGGCGGCAGGACAGCTGCAGGGCAGGGACCCAGAGACATTCCCAGTGGTGGAGGGGGCATTCTGTCCCCGTGGGCCAGACCTCCCTCACTAGGTCTCAAGGGTCGCCAGAGGGGAGAGGCTATTCCGGGGACCCCACCGGGCTGCCCCTCCAACGTGCAAAAGCTCGTTTTCACTGCGGGGCTTGGCACTTGCTGTTCTAGTGAGCCTAGCGTGCTCTCGCTCTCTGAGACTGAATGGTTTCCCAGCTCATCTCCCTGCCCCTGCCCATGGGCTCTATAATGCCCCCCACTGGCCATGCCCCTGCCCCCTAAGCACTTCAGAGACTCCCCATCATCCGGCTCGCGTCCACGCTCTTCTGCAGGCCTCCCCAGCGCCCGTCAGTCACCTGTGCGCTGCTCCCCTCTCCAGCCTGGCCCCGGCCGCAAGGGTCCTCAACTCCACGCTTGAGTCCTTCACTCCGCCTGGACGTCCCCCATGTCCCGTGAGCTCTGGGCACCCTGCTAGCCCTGGTCCCTCCTTCACACAGGGTGGGGCGGGGGACGCGCCCACCTCTAGTCTCAGCCTCCTCGTACTGAATCTAGAGTCTACCCCCCCACCCATTCATTCTCTGACTCGTCCCTCTTCTCTGTGTCCTTTGCACTTAGGATAACATCGTCTGTCAACGTGATGGTCTGCTTCCCCGTTTTCTGTCTGTCTCCCTGTGAGGATGGGCCTAGGCAACCCCTCCTGGGCTCACCCCGCTACCTGCGCCTGGGCACTCACTGGGCCCGTGATGCCCATGCGTTAAGTGACTGTGCCCCGCAGCCTTCTCATGCAGGTGCGATCACTCTCTTCCCCGCCTCCCCACCCTTCCTGTGACTCTGATACCAGGGCACCTGTCTCAGCGCGTTGCCATCCCACAGCAGGGCCTGGCCTCCCCAGCACGCCTCCTGTGTTCCATTTAGCTGGGACCTGACACTCTGCCTGGTACCAAGTGTGCCCCCAGCAACCATGCGTAGAATGAACTGTCGTGAGGTAGTGGGAAATTAGGAGAAGGGGAAGGAACGGGCCAATGGCAGAGGATTCCCTGGGTCACAGATGAGCCCCATACTGTCTGTTTATTAAATCCCTGCTGCCCAGCAGGCGGCCAAATAAAGACGCCCCAGAGTTTAGGAGCCTGATCGGGAGTGTAATGGGGTGAGAGAGGTCATACAAATTAAGCCATGTTCTCATCTAGTTCAAAATACCCATGCCTGGCCCATTTTTAGGAACAGAAGTCAGCAAGAAAAAGGAGAAGAGCCCCCAGGGCCAGCACCTGTTCCTTCTCTGCTTTTGGAGTCTGGGAAGCCCTTTAGGAAGGAAAGCGTTCTCATCAGACCCACCTGGGCCCCCATCCCTGCTCTGCCGAGGGGCCCTGGCAGGTAACAGTGACTCCCTCTGAACTTTCACAGTCCTCAGCTCAAAGTAAGGACATCAACCCACCCCTCCCCCAGGATGTCCTGAGAGCCAGTAAAGGGGGCCACCTGCAGGAAGAGACAGGTAGGTGCTGGGACAGGAGTGGGACTCCCTGTGCGGGACAAAAGCAAAGCCCCAAACCTCCGTCCCCTTGCCCCTCCAAACTTTCCGAACTTGCAGGCAGCTGCCCAGGGAGGGGCTATTTCAGACCCGGCTGTTAAGAGGGACCAAAATATCTGCTGAGGGCTATAACTGGACGGAGCGTCGTCGGCCCTGCCCTGGGCTTCCTCTTCACCGCCTGGAGCCCGACGCCGCTCCTGCTCCCCTGACCCCTCCCCAGGCCCCTGCCCCCGTCCCCCGCAGGCACGCAGCCTCGCTGCCTCCTCTTTCTTCCGGGAGGCCTCCCGCCCCTCCGGCCCCTCCCGCTCCGGGGGCCCAAGCGTCTCCTTCTCCGCTCCCCCCGCCCCTCGCCCCGCCCCTCCTCGCCCCGCCCATCGCCGGGCTCCGCCCTCCGCGCTCCCGGCTGGGGATCCCACCGCTCCGGCCCCTTCGCCCCTGGGGGGACCGAGCAGCTTTGTTCTTGCGCAGCAGCTGGGTTGGCTGCCGCTGCTGCTGCATTTCTCCCCAGAGAGGTGTCCCCCCTTTCCCTATTTTTCTGTTTCTCACACACTTCCTATTTTATTCTCTGAGTGCCAAGCCTTACCTTTTTACTGTATTTATTTAGTTATCGGTTTGAAAACTAGCTCTCTCTCCGGACCCCTGGCCTGCGGGGGCCCCCCCAGACCTATTACAAGTCTTATCTAGCGAGTCAGTTTGCTAGATTTGGGGGAAGGGTGGGTGGGGTCGCTGGCAGGTGACCCTCAGGAGGGGGCTGCCTGGGGCTGGCGTCTTCTCCAGACACTGCTTCCTGTGGATCCGCCTGGACTGGGACCCTAGCTGGCATCCCTCTGAGCTTCTTGCCCCACCAGGTAAGGCCGGCTTCTCTTCTCTGCTGGGGGCTGCAGGAGGTCACGGGGCTTCAGGCTTCCCCCCCATCTCCCCATGACCAGGAGGGGAGAGTCCTGGGGGCGTGCGCCCTGGGGACAGTGCCTTCTCCTAAGTAGGATCTGTTTCCTTCTGCAGCCAGAACACACGGAGCTCTTCAGGCAGTGACCCCGGTCCTGCGAGGTGGGTCTGTGCTTTGCCTGAGCTTTCTAGTAGCAAGGAGCAAAGTCGGTGAGAAGGCACCTGTTTGATCATAGTTGAGCAGCCCCAGGAGGCGGGAGCACAGGGCTGAGGGCCGCGTGTCAGATGCCCGGCTTGTTTCCGATTGCTGCTTTTAGAGCTGTTGAGATACCCCAGCTTCTTTCGACTTTCCAGTAAGAAATTTGGAGTAAGAGCCAGAAAGATCGAAAAAAACAAAAAACAGGACAAACAAAAAAAAATCACAAAGGAAGTGAAGTGGGGGAAGAATAGCTTCCCTCTGGTTTTGTATTTATTGTCCAGGAACTTTGCATGTTGGTCTAAATTTAAATCTCTTTCCTATCTGAGCAGTGTGTTTCGCCTCTCCCAACTTCCTCTGGCCCAGGAAGGTGTTTTTGTTCTTTTTCTGCAAATCCATCCTCTGTAACAGACCTGAGTTTCTTGTACCAGGTTATAGAGTGTAACTGGAATTAGTCACGTTATTGGAAAACGTGCCCTTCCCTCTCCCCACTCAAGTCCAGACTCAGAGATGACAGACAGGGGACACGCTTATCAGGCATGTCCTGAAGGAGGCAGCCCAACCGGCCTTGTCCTGACGCTCCAAGCCCCGTCTCCCTCCCCAGAACTTCATTACTTGTCATCTTCCAGAACCCTGTATGGCTCTCCTATCTCTGCACAGGTCATTCAGGCCCCAGTCTGTCTGTGTCTCATTGAGGATGTACACCTGGCAAAATCCTAGGAGGCCAGACTTGAGCTGGGAGAGCCCCCTGGTGATGGGCTGCATCTTCAGGCCCTTTCTCGTTTAGTTCATGTGTTGTTCCGGGAAAGTTCTAAGCTCCAGGGCTTGTGCGTTGCTAGAGGCAGGCCAAGTGAGGTGTGCTGGCCAGCTGGCGTAGATGCAGGTGAAGGGCAGGAGCCTTGCTGCTCGTCTGGCCTTCTGCTCCTAACTCAGTCGCTTTCTCTGGCTGCCCTGAGCTGGGGGCACTGCACCCAGTGAGCTCCAGTTTCCTCACCTGCCAAGTGGAGATGATGAAATGACGCAGGAAGAGCTCTGTGAGTGCCTGGGACCTCGCTGGCATGCGGTGCATCTTAACTTTGCTTCTGCTTCACAGATCTGGGGAGGGGATGGCATCAGTCGTTGTGGGGAGGAAACACCCGCCCCCCCCCATCCTAGATCTCCTTGTCACGCTGCTACGCAGGGGCCAGCTGCGTGACTTTGGGAAATTGTCACCAAATTGTGTTTGTTGGGCCTCCCAGGACTGGCAAGAGGCTGGAAGAGATGAGGGTTTCCTTTCCTGGGGATCCAGGAGTGCCTCCGGGGGATCCATGGGGCCTTTCAAATGGGAAAAGAAATTTGTTTGTAACTGTCTTTTTATGGGGCTTCTTCAAAGTTTCATCAGATTCTCAAAAGTTTTTTTCATATTAACAAAACGGTTAAGGGAGTGGCCCACAGGCTGGTCCAGCCCACAGACAGTTGTAATGCTTCTCAGGTTATTTTACATTTGTTTTAATTACTTGCCAATATAACACGTTCAGGAGATGTCATGTACGCATCTTAATCTCTGGCTTCTCTTGAAAAATGGGAAGATGTGTCCCCGGGAGGCCTTCTGAGGAGCCGCCCACTTCAGCCAGGCACGTGCCCTCTGGTCATGCACGGTTGTCTGTGTGACCTGCAGGGGGTTTGCTGGCTCTGGACTGGATGATTCAGGTTATCTCTCTCGGTCTGATTCCATTCTAAGAGGGTTACAGATAAGTGGAGGCACTTTCAGAGGAGAGAAAGCAGGATGTCCTGGGAACAGACGCGTGGCTCACAAGGAAAGGTCAGTGTGACTGTAAGAAAGATGCTCTGGTGTGGAGAAAAGAAAATGTGTGGCCACGGGAACCTGGAGGGATGCAGTGGAGAAGAGGTGACTGATCTGTTCTCTTGGTCCCCAGAGGGTGGAAGGAGGACCAGTGGGCGAAGTTTCATTGGACACTGGATTCCAGTCCAGTAGGAAGATTGGGGCAGATCCACCCCCCCTGGATCTGCTCACTGGGGGGTTGGCCCCAAGCGCCGGAGGGATTTAAACTGAGGTTGGATGGCCATTTCGCAGTGCTGGTGAGGGGCTAATCTGAACTTTGATGGTCAGGTGAACATTTAGGGTCTTTTCCCAGCTTGAGATTGTCCCCTTCCGAAGTGCTTCCTTTCCGGCCCTAGAATTCTGCTGGTTCCCTCCTGCCCCCTTCGCTTCTACTGATAGAGGCCAACACAGGCTGTGTGGTCACTTGGGTCAGGACTGGGAACTCTGTGTGGATCATTCATATCTCGGTTTTGTGAACAAGGAAACGGAAGGAGAGAGTTTGAATGACTTACCTGAGGGCAGGTAGAGAGAATACAAGAGTCAGGATTCAAAGCTACGTCTGGGAAATCGAAGCCCTCCTCACATCGACAGGAGGAGCCATCATTACTAATGCAGGCCAGCCGGGGAGAACCAGAATGAGAAAGGCCCATGGGGATATTTTTAGGGTGGGAATTGTCCCTGAGGCTATTTAGCCAAACCTCCTACTCAAGAATTGAAGACATGGCAGGTTGCCTGACAAAAATAACTTTAATTTTTAATAATTTTTATTAAATAAAATTAAAATAAGAAGAATATTTTCGTGAATAAAAAGAAAATAACCAAAAAAAATCAAGGAAGAGGGATATGGCAAGATGGGAAAAGTATAATTCCCCCATTTTACAGATGAGGGAACAGAGTCCAGGAGCATGTGAGTGACTCGCCTGCTTTGTAGTTAGAGACAGAGGTGGGTCTCAAACACAGGTCTACCGAGAGGCACCTGGGCATAGAGAGGTTGGCCCTTTGGTCTTCCCACCCAGGACTCGGCATTGTGGGTGCATGCATGCATGCCTCTGTGTGTGTGTGTGTGTGTGTGTGTGTGTGTGTGTGTGTGTGTGTGTGTTGGAGCTGGGGCTGGTGTCTGAGAAGACCGGACCGAGGCCAGGCGGCCACACTGACCTCTCCGCCTTTTGCTTTGCAATGAGTAAATGACCACCTGAATGCAGAGTTGAATGAATGGATCTTGTGACATGTACCACTCCTCATCTTTATTATTTAGCAAAATCGGTCACTTTCTCTGTGGTTTTAGTAAGCACCATTTTTTATTGCTTCTTAGAATCCCTTCAAGTGGATGAGCCATGACATGCTCACCGTTCTCGCTGGCCGCTGCAGCTAGCATCTTTCTGCACGTGACTTTGGCCCCTTTTCGATGTGGTCTGGCAGACTATTCCCAAGGAATAGGGTTTCTGGGACAAAGGTCATGGCCATTTTAATGGCTCTCAGGAGGCTTGGGACTGAGTATTCATGAGAGGCCGAAAGCCGAGTAACATCGTGGCCCAGACAAAGGGAAGTCTTGGCCGAGACCCAGGGAATGCACGGAGCCACCAGCCCGCCGTGGTCGTGGACATTGTCAGAACCCTCGAGGGGCAAACCCCATCTGATGGTTAAGTTCCCTGCTGCTGCCCACTTGCCTTTTCTTGTACCCTCCCAGTTACTGGATGCTCACTACTTCTAGCTAATTCTGTCTACGTTCTGGTAGAGATGAGAATATCATTTTCATTTTTTAAAGTTTGGTTCATAATACAATTTTGAGAAAAAAAAATAGTTTACACCGTCCTTTGGTTGGAACTCTCTCGAAGGAGAAACCTTTCCTTTAACTGCATCCTGGCAGATCTGAGCCAGTTGGAGCTGGCCTTGACTACCCGGCAGCCCAGTGGCTGGGGGATTCCCTTTATAGGCGCTTGCATCTGAAGGCTATAAGATGACGCTCACGGCCACCTTGCCCAATCTCCTTATCCAGTGACTGAATCATGTCTCCCAGCATTTGCCCACCTACTTCTGTCCAAGGACAGAGGAATCACCACCTCCCAAGGGAGTCCGGTACATCATTAGATACCTCGTTAAGACGAAAGCTCTCTCACTGCCACCTCTGTCTGCCAGCCCTTAATTCATGTTTTTGGAGGTGCTTAGAATAATTGAAATCGCCTTTCCCATGACATTTTTTGACATCTGAAGAAACAAAAATAATGTGACCCTGAGCCTGAGATTGGATGCCAGAGGGTGTCAGGCTGTATACTGTGCATTCTGACATCACTTACTCCTGTGAATTGGCTATGCTGCTACCCCTTGTACAGATAGATAGACTGAGGCTTATGGACATTCAGTCCCACAATTAGTAAGCAGCAGAACTGGGATTCAAACCCATGTCTTAGTGCAAAACTCATACCCTGAACCAAAATTCCACATGGCCTTAGTGTATAAGGTAAAGGTATAGAATTTATCCAAAGAGGCAAATACACCATTTAGACAATCTTTGTTCTTTTTTAAAAATATTTCTCATTAGAATGTTTTAAATTATAAAAGTAATGAAAGCGTATTTTTACAAGGGCAACAATGTTGGCAACAGCCCTGTGTTCTCATCCCCCCAGCTTACCCAATAGTAACATTCTGGCAAATGCCCTTTCAGAATTTTATATCCAAACGTACGCATCAATCAAAATCCAGCATTTGAACAATTGGGGGACAATAACAATGAATACTAAAACATGTTTACCTAGTGCAGTGTCTGGCTCATAGGATGTACTCTGTTTATAATTGAAAGGTTGAATTCGGGTATGTTTTGCCTGGTCTAACGCTTGCTGTGAGGCCACTGGGCAGTGGTGCCATGGTCCCCATTCGCCTTTAGCAAAGCTGATGGGAGGGATGGGACCCTGGATGGGATGTTTCCAGGCCTCTGAAGAAACACCTAATGGCATCCCAGCTTTTTCCCTTGCTCCTGAGTTGCTGTGGGCAAGTCAGCCTGGGCTCTCCTTGCGTCTTGGATTGCCTGGTGTGCTTCGCCCCCAGCACCCCGTGCTGTGACAGCTCCACATCATCGACTGCTATAACCCACCGTGGGCTGGTCTGTTTCTGCCACTAGGCAATGAGTTCCTGCAGTTCATGGGTTTTATGTTTCTTATCTCTGAACTACCAGTGTCTGTACGATGCTGGACACAGTAGGAACTCAAGAAATCTTTGTGGAAGGAAGTAATTTCAAAATGGTGATAGTCAAGTGCGTGGCACGTAGTATTGGATTAACGAAATTACAACTTGGTTTAAATCACAATAAAACAATGAAGTATCAAAATTGGAAAAGCGGTACTGGTATTTACGAGGTCTGGTACAGCATTCCACATCCAGACACGCGTGATGGATGCTTCTCCTTCCCCACTCAGGGGGCTTCTGAGTGATGACCAGGCAGCTCTGGACCTTGAGCATTGTTGGGGGCCCCACTGAGCTCAGGGGGCCTGGATTCACGGACGGGGCCGTGTTGGTGTGTATAAGTCTGGCTCGGGTCTGAATTTGGCCCTTCTTTGGCTAGCTGTGTGGTTCAGTGCCTTTTAGAGCATCTCTGTGCTCGAGTCCAGGAATCACCAGAGAAAACATGATACGGGTCAGTTCAGGGCCTGGGAACCTCTGGTCAGTGAGTTGATCTGACATCCTTAATGCCTGGTAGGTCAGTTTTCTAGGACCTTTCAAAGGTCGTACAGGCCCCAGGATTCCCTGTCAGCCACACCAGCCTGTTCCCGCGCTGGAAAAGAAAGTACCTCGATCCACCTGATCGCCCTATCCCTCAAATGATGCTCTGGCTGTACACAGATACCTATAATCCCTTGTCTCTTTGGTTGGTCAGTTCCCCCAGGGGTGTGTCCGGTCATCCATTTAACACGCTCTGAATGCCTGCCGCGGGTCAGGTGTGTGATTAGGGAATCAAGGGGCAGACACCCCGCAGCCCAGAGGCCAAGCTGCTCACGGTGTTCAGGTGAGGGTTCAGGTGCTCTGTGCTGTGGAGGACTCCCCAGCCAACCGCTCGCCGTGCAGCAACACTTACTGGAATGCAGACATTGGCCCTGCGTGCTTACACACTCCCCCAGGTAACTTTTGCAACAATCCTACAGGTAGTTAGTAATCACTTTATGTATGATTCATACAGCCCCCAGCGTAGACCTGGGTGGGAGCGGGGAGGGTGCCGTGCCTGCGCGTGAGTGAGCATCTGTGTAGGTGAGTGGGTGGGTGCTGAGTCAGGGAGGGAGGGCGTGGGTGCGCGGCTGCCTGGAGGGGCAGGCAAGGGAGCGGATTCACGAAGCAGTGAGTGAGACAGCAAGTCCCCGGCTGGATAAAGGCATGAGGGCGTTAGCAAGTGTTGATCAGCTGTGTCTGGGTGGTTCTTCAGGTGAAAAGGAAAGAGGATGGGGTTGCAGTGATTCTTTCCTCAGACAGAACCTTTCAAGAGGCTTTTCTTCTGTTCCTCCTGTGGAATTCTCCTACCAATAAATGCTCAGATGGGGTTTAGATAACCCGACTTTAGACACAGCAAACCACAGAGGTCCCTCCCACAGGGGCCCCCCTTGATGGGAGAAATTCCCGGAAGGCAGGGAGCCGGAGCCCCGGGTCGAGGTGGCTCATGAATCTCTCTTGTCCCACTGTGCTGGACACATTTGTGAATCAACTCCTGGGAAGAAAACTCATCCTGCAGGGCCTCCGTTCCTGGTCCCTCCCCACGCATCCCTGACCTCCCCGCCTGCTACTGCCTGCAGAGTGTCGGGGTCCTGGTAGGATCTGAGGAGATTTCTTAGAAGAAAAGAAACCCTTCGTGACTAGGCAGAGACAGTAACTCCTGTGCTCATAATCCACATGCTTCCTCTGTTCTCAGGAAGTAGAAGTTTCAAGATTATTTTTTTTAATGTTTTTTTAGAAAAAATAAAAGAGAACGCCCTTTTATTCTCTAAGTTAAATACAGAGTTAAGTTAGTTGAGACACTCACCTATTGTTATGCTGATACGAGGAGCGCCTGCTCTGTGCCTATCACTGTTCCAGGTGCTGAGGAAGAGAGACCAGAGATATAGCCCCTAAGTCTGAGGAGCTCCGTGGAGAAGACAGACGGATAAGTAGGTCGGTTTTAATATCACTTGTGCGGTGGGAAAAACCGGGGGTCTGTGGGAGCCTGAAGAAGATAGTGGGGAATCAGAGAAGCCTTCACAGGGGAGAAGGCACATACGCTGGGTTTTGAAGGATGAGTAGGAGTCTGCCTGGCAAGGAAAAGACGTCATCTCAGATGTAACAACAGAGGCAATGGCTAGGATTTAAGAAAAGAAAATGCTGGGGTGTTGCAGAAAGAGAGGGAAGTCGCTGAGTTTGGAGAATTAGGTCCATGAGGAGTAGGTGGAGACCATGAACGTGGAAAAGGAGATTGGTACCAGACTGAAAAAGGCCTGAGGAGAAGGCTTTCAGCTGGGAAATGATGTGAACAGACCTGTCTCCTCTGATGACATCTGTGCCCAGGGTGAGCAAGGTCCTTTGCAAACTCACAGAGTATAACACACGGGGTTGACAATCTGGTACAGATGTCAGAGTCTTACCCTCAAAAGGGAAAGTGTCTTCAGGGGCTCTGGGAGGTGCGTGCCCTCAGGGCTGAGCGGGGAGCTTGGGTTTGAGACTACAGGGTCTCTTAAGGTAGGGGGTCCAAATGGTCCAGTCGCCGAGGGGGTTGCCTGTGTGAAACTGCTCTGATCTGAAGACGGTTAACATCTCTCAAGCTCCTTCCTGCTCCAACAGTGTAGAATTCTGAGGTACACTTAGCACCTTGCAAAGTTGCCAGCACCTGGTTACTGGGGACCCCGAGACCTAAATGAAGGCATGAGAGGGGCCGAGAGGGGATTCAGGCATGGGGTGATGGGGGGACCTCTCTCAGATAGAGAGGCCTCTGAACTGGGTTATGTGGTGGTCCAGAAAGTACTGTCAGTATGAAATAAATGCCGAAAAGGATTCTCTGGTAGCAATAACTTCCTTTAATTGAGTGCTTGTACCTTTTTAAAGTTTTAAATCTTTTTATGGCTGCCATTGACTAGGCAACCAGCCTCTGTGGTAGGGACCCTAATCCTTGCAACCCGCTGGTGAGGCTGGGTGAATCCACTTGTTACAGACGAGGCGCTGAGGCTCAGAGACAGTAGCTGAGATCACACGGTGCTGAAGACAGGAACCGAACTACTGCCCATCTGGCCCACGGCGCTCCGCCTACTGTCCTGTCTCAAATCTCACGGGGGAGGCGCTGCTTATGGCTCTGATTACCCTCCCCCAGAAAAAGGGGAGCCTTTCTGGGTCGGCACCTCCCAAGTCAGTGTGGGTGCTCTGGCACTATTTATACGCATTGCTTCATCGGACCAGACGCTACTCAAAATATGTTAAACAGAAATATCTTTCTGTGTCCTCAGGACCCTGTAATCTGAGACCGTCTCTTGTGAAATGAACTGAGACAGTCTATTTGGGGTCGGGGAGAGGGGAGAAAAGAAAGAAGAACAAAATCAGGAAGAATTCAATACTGAAAATGAAAGAAATATGAATGGGGTTATGACAGCTGTCAGACGTCTGCGTAGACTCAGAACAATGCAGGGCAATGAGCGTTTTCTGGTGCTGGTGGTGGGGCTGTCTAAAGGGAGGGGGCCCCCCTGTCTGTGCCACTGCCCCCTTGGCCCAGGAAGGGTGCAGGGGTGGGGTATCTGGATGGATTTTGGAAGTCAGCCCTTGGAAAGGGAGGGTGGGCAGGGTGATCCTGGGAAAGCCAGTCTAAGCTGAGTTGTCAATCAAAGAAGAAAGGAGAGGAAGAGGAGACAAGATATAGAACAAGGAAGGAGAGTAAGGAACCAGGGGCCACGTGGGAGAGGCTGGGTGAGCTCCAGAGATGGGGCTGTATCGGCTGGGCCTTGTAAAGTACAAGGCCTGCCTGTGGTTTGCACATGAAAGTATCCCAGCTCAGATTGGCTTAGGTTTAGAAAATGGGGCTGGGGAAATATTTATCCCCAACACAAAAGCTCTGGGTGCTTTCTGGACTTTGGGCAACACTGAGCTAAAGTGCTCGAGTGACAAAGCTTGTCTCGTTCCCCTCAGTGGGTGGCCTTCTTCTCCATCAGGATCCTCCCATGTCATGACAAACGGCCTTCCACATCTCCAAACTTAGCAGCTCCCCAGAAACGCACCTGTCTTCCCCAAAACTCCAGCAGAGTTCCCAGGGATGGCCCTAATTGGCCCAGCTTGGATTATATGCTTGTCCCTTGTCAAATTCCAGTATCTAGTAGGGATGTAGAGTCCAAGTTGGCCTGGTCTGGTCTCCTACCACCCACCACCCCACTCGCCGGGCCATGGGGTCCCCTCACATGAACCACATTGGCCAAGGGTAGGAGAGACCTTCTCACCAAAACAAGATACGGATTCTTCTGCCTGGAGAAGGGAGTCTTGGAAGGCGTAGGCAACAGTGGGACCAGGCAGGAGACTCTCACTGGTGTGCGGGGACTCAGAGGGGACCACACGGACAGGGTCTCCATTTCTGGGATCCACACGGGCCCAAGTTATACGGCCCTTCGCTCCCAACTCCATGTAAAGCTCATTAGTCTCCACCTTTGTGGAACTCACATATGATTCAAAAATGAGGAGTGTTTTGCTACGTGTTACTTGAAGCACAGAACTCAGACCACTGACATTCAAGGGCCCACAGTCTGTCCTGGACTCCTGTTTCCGCTTACACCCTGCTTCCCTTTAGGAGGCAGCCAGCAGCCCCAGGAGGTGGGTGGCCCAGAAAGTGAATCCAGCCTCTGCCGTTTTATTTATTTGGATTTTTTTTTTTTAACTTGAAGTATAGTTGACTTACAGTCTTGTGTTAGTTTCAGGTGTACAGCAGAGCGATTCAGTTATGTATATAACTTGTTGATTATCTATGTTATATGTGGTAGGATGTGTATATGTTGATACCAACCTCCCAATCTATCCCTCCCCCCGACCCTTCCTCTTTGGTAACCGTAAGTTTGTTTTCTAAGTCTGTGAGTCTGTTTCTGTTTTGTAAATAGGTTCATTTGTATCATGTTTTTAGATTCCACATATAAACGGTATCATATGGTATTTGTCTTTCTCCGTCCTGCTTACTTCACTTAGCGTGATCATCTCTAGGTCCATCCATGTTGCTGCAAATCAGCCTCCGCCACTTTGTAACTGTGTGGCCTTGAGCGATGCCCTGGCCTCGGGTTTCCAGTCCGTGAAAGGGAGCAGTAACTCTGAGCACATCAGGCCACCGTGGGGATTCCTTGTGGCTGAGAAGATAAATATCCTGACTGTGCACCTGCTGTGTGGTTGATGTTTGGTGAATCTTAACTGGATTCATGCACACATCCGTTCTGACTGGGAGGGCCACCAGCCTTGAGTGGATTAGCGGTAGGACACATGTTTCTTATTCCCCCGTCAGGCCTGACGGTCGCACGCAGGGGGTGATTAATAGCAATAATGCTCAGGTAAGCACCTGCACACCTGACGCTCAGCAGCTCGGGAGTGTGGAACGGTTTCATGTTTCCCCATCCGTGCTTCCAGGCCTGTTAGGTCAACACCCCTTTTCTTGTCCCTTAGCCAATCTTGACCAAATCACATAACTTTTTGTTCACTTTCAGGTGCTGCAAGGGCTAGTCCAGTCTGTTCCAGTCTCGGAGTTTCATCCTGTATTCACATTAAAGCTCTCTGCCCTCCCATCACTGCCGATGTTAACCATCGTCCTGAGGGACCTGGGTGGCGGAGGGGGCAGTGGGCTCTTTCGCTTCTTCTTCCTCTGTCTCTGGAGGGTCGGGGTGAAGATGAAGGGGGAGCTTGGGGGGCAGCAGACCCTACTTCAGTGGCTGCAGGGGAGCCCTCTCCTGGCTGTCCTTGCCACCCACGCTTCACTGTGTTGCGGGTACCCAAGTGGTGGTTCTCTAACGGAGCCTCCTCGGCTTGGAGCCCCCCACCCTGGGAGATCTCTCCCCTGCCCCTTCCGCTTCTGCCCCAGCAGGCAGTGCCCTCTGTGGCTGCGTACCCGCTGGAGTCTCCTTGTTGTGCAAACAGCTCTCTTGGTCGGGTGCCAGCCCAATAACCCAAACCCAGCTTCCTTTTGTGATGTTCCTTTGACTCATGGGAAACTCCCTCATCCTCGCCGCATGGCATCCTGGGAGTGCGGGCTGCCCCTCCCCTGCCCCGGCACTGGCAGCGCTCCCATTGTCTTCTCCCCTGTTCACAGAGGGCCAAGCACACAGGCAAGCAGGTGACAGAGGTGAGGCCGGAGAGGTGGGTACAAGCCGGTGCCTGAAGGTCTGTGACGAGGACTCGGAGCCCTGTCGCGGGCAGTGAGGGGCCACTGCATCCATGAGTCTAAAGGTCACATTTGTGTGTCGGGAGCCTCGTTTGGTTCTTACGAGGACGTGCAAATGCTGAGGTCAGGGGCCAGCCTGAGGCCTGGAGACACTCCCAAGGCTGTTGGTTGCAGAAATCCGAGACTTGATAGAGGCCTTGTCCTCCTTACCCCACCCGTCCTTCTGAGTGGCCGGCTCCATCTCGTTAGTCAGATCCCAGTTCAGATGTCCCCAACTCAGCAGAGACTTTCCTTTTACAACGTGTAGAAACTGTCCTGCCCACCACGTCCCCTTCTATCCCATAACCCTGTTGTGTTCAAATCAATTATTACTCTCGGAAACCATATGGGTATTTGTTCGTTTCTTGGTTTAGTTTCTCTCTTCCCTCCCTAGAAAGTCAGCTCCAAGGAGGCAGAGATGTTGCCACACCCAGTGATTAAAACAACGCCTGTTGTCTAGTCTGGGACTCGATGGATAAATGCTTGTCGGATTAGTTAATCAGGCTGTGGAGAAGGGTGAAGGAGCGGGCAATGGCTTCAGCAGGACGATGCACCTTTCAAGTCCTTTTGGGGGCCAGTTTAAGAAATCTCCTTTGTTTCAAGAGGAGATAGGGCTTGGGTTTCATTCACAGTTTTTAGCAACTGGCAGAGAAACACGACTGGCATCTGGCCTCTTCTAAGGGAAAAAAAGAACTGATAGGAAATATTTTTGAATTCCATAGCATGCAGAAGGAGGTTAGGAAAACACATTTCTCACTCTATTTCCATCTCCTTCAATCAAGTTAATCCTGCGTCTTGGCAGCGTGGGGCTTAAGTTGATTCCATTTAAATCTGTGACGTCTGAATGGAGAGGACGTGAGGACTGGATGGATGCTCTTGCTGCTTATCAGGACCAAAGGCTCCTAAAGGCCCGAGCTCTTTTCTTCCCTCCTCTTCTGTGAGACACCCGAACAAGTTCTTCCATTCTATAGAGGACAGAGACCAGTCCTCTGCGGTTAAGTTAAAAGGACACAGGATTTAGGACGATAGTGGCCTAGGACTAAATTGCAGTTCTGTAACTTCCTGGATGTATGATTTGGGACATGTTTCTTAACCTTCCTGAACTTGAGATTCCCCAGTTGTAATAACCATTTTGTCAGCTTGCTATGAAGAGAGAAAACAGTTCAAATGAAACCACAGCATGGCTCTGGCTACCGTTCATGTCATTTGTGCCTTTGTATGTTCACCATATCTGTTACCACACAGCCTCCTGGATCCGCTGCCATTCTGTGGGGTTGGACATGTATTTTCACTGCCCTAAAAATCCTCTGTGCTCTTCTGGTTCATCCCTCCCTCCCCTCACACTCCTGGAAACCATGGATCTTTCTCTTGCCTCCATAGTTTTGCCTTTTCCAGAATGTCATATAGTTGGAACCATACTGTATGTAGCCTTTTCAGATTGGCTTCTTTCACTTAATCACATGCATTGAAGGCTCCTCCATGTCTTTTCATGGCTTGATAGCTCATTTCTTTTTAGCGCTGAATAACATTCCATTGTATGGAATACATACATACATACAATGGAATGTGTATTCCATTCCACAGTTTATTGATTCACCTCCTGAAGAATATCTTGGTTGCTTCTAAGTTTTGGCAATTATGCATAAAGGCACTATAAACATCCACGTGCAGGATTTTTGTGTGGACATAAGTTTTCAACTCCTTTAGATAAATACCAAGGAGCGTGATTGCTGGGTCATATGGTAAGAATATGTTTAGTTTTGTAAGAAAGCAGCAAGCTGTCTTCCGAAGTGGCTGCACCTTGTTGCGTTCTCACCAGCAGTGAATGAGGGTTCCTGTTGCTCCACAGCCTCGCCTGCATTTGGTGGTGTCAGTGCTCTGGACTTGGGCCATTCTAATAGGGGTGTCGTGCTCTCTCGCTGCTGTTTTAATTTGCATTTCCCTGATGACAGGTGATGTGGAGCATCTTTTCATGTGCTTATTTTCCATCTGTGTATCTTCCGTGGTGAGATGTCTGTTGAGATGATAGGCCCATTTTAAAAATCAGGTGGTTTGTTTTCTTATTGTTGAGTTTTAAGAGTTTATGGTGTATTTTGGATAACACCAGTTCTTTATCAGATGTATCTATTGCAAATGTTTTCTCCTGCTCTATGGCTTATCTTTTTAATCTCTTGAAGGTTTTGTTTGTTCATTTTTAGCTAAAAGTATACCTCAGAGTATTCTCCACCGTAAAAGTCACAGGAAAACATTGGATCAGGGGAAGAAACCAAAGGTACAGAAGTACTATAGCATGTGCACTTGTATGGCTAAGTGGTAGTAATTGAAAGTGAGGCTGACCCCAATATGGGAAGGGGGACGCTTGACCTCTCTCCCTGCCCCGACGCTGGCTGCACACTGCTTCCCCTCAGGGCTCTGTCCTCCACTCCCTCTTCACTTTTCCAGGGGGATCTCCAGCCCCAATTTCTCTTCCGAGCTCTAGACTCAGATGTCTGTCTGTCTTTGACTTCTCCACCTGGCTCTCTTCCAGGTGTCTCAGAGTCACTCACTGTGACCTGCCCGAGCTTACCATCCCCACTCCACTCAGTGACTGGCTCCCAGATGCTCAAACTGGCAATCTGGGCTTTCTTCCAGACTCTCTCCTCCCTCTGTCCCTCCACTTCCTGCCGGTCACCTGGTGTCTTGGAGTCTGCAGCTGGACCACTTGACCTGCTACTGTCTTAGGAAAGGTTGTCAGCATCTCTTTTTGGACGTTGCATGAACCTCCTCATTGGTCCCTCTACCCCATCCATCCTTCTTAGCAGGGTTTTCTAAATCACATCAGTATAGGCCACTCCCATGCATGAGGACATCCACTGGTCCCAGGGGCAGAATCTGACCCCTTTTCCTGGGTCACTGTACAAGTCTCTCAACTGCCTTTATTGACATGAATTCATGCCTTCTGCTCAAGCCTGAATTTTCACCATTCCTTTCACCTCCTTCTCTAAATAATTTATTTTTTGCTCATCCCACAGTGATACTGGAAGGGAGGCAGGCTGCTCCTGGTGAAAGCAACTCTTGTCCCCCAGCCTCCTCTCCACCCATCTTTCCCAGCTCGGATCAGGCGTTCCCTCCTCCAGGAAGCCTTCCCTGACTGTCAGGCCTGAGTCAAGTCCTTCCCTCTATCAGAACACTGACCACATAGAAATGTAAGCATCTACTTGCTTGTCTGTCTCCACCATTAGGTCTCAAGGTCCTTGGAGAAAGTGTCCTAGTCCATGTGCCTGGCACTTAGTAAGTACTTGACATGCATTCAGGGCATGATTGAATTAGGGAATAAAATAGTGAAGGCCGTGGTACCCCTATGCAGTCAACATCAGCTGAGTTCTCTGAGTAGCTCAAACTGACAATTCTCCCCTTGATGTTGATAATGGCAATAATGGTCAACATTTTACTTTATAAAGGATTATCACCCCCATTGCCTCACGTAATCTCTCCCACAGATCTATGAAGTAGGGACTGTTGTTCCCATTTTATAGGTGAGGAAACAAAGGATTGGAAAATCACAAAAATAGTGTGCCTTAAGACCCGCTGTGATCAAAGCTTCTTTACGTGTAGTGATGCGTTTAATCCTCCCCATAGCCAGTGCCACAGATCTTATCCCCACTCGCACATGAGAGGGCTGAGGTCCAGAGAGGTTAAGTGACTTCCCCTGGTTTACACAGCGAGTCACGGGCAGAACCGGACTTTGAACACAGGGGTTCTGATATAGAAGCTTCATCGTTGTGCCAGCCACCCGGGAGCAGTCAGTGTCTGTGCAGGACCTGTGTACAGAAGGTGCTCGGTCTGTTTGGTGACTGAAGAGGGCTTGTTCCAGGTCACACGGGGCAGGGGTTTGAATCCAGGAGGCGGGCTCTGCAGCACTTCCCAGGCAGCTGGGCTCTAGAGCTTCCACAGAGACAGAAGCTACCCAGCTCCCTCTGCCCCTCTTGACCAGCAAGCTTGCCTCACAGACAGCACAGCAGAGGCTCAGAAGGACCCAGCTCAGTGGCCTGGACACAGCACCCCAGGCTTTTATGTCGCCACCAGATTCCTGCCCACAGCATCGCCTGTCGCCTCAGCAACACATCAGTGGTGCCTCATTCCACGCAGTCCCCACCCCCCAGTGGGCAGCGGCCAGACCCTCTGAAGCAGACAGAGCTCGCACTCTGCCCGGGCTGCCCTCGCAATGTGCCAGATCTCATTTCCTCCCTCTAGATTGCTTTCTGTTCAGTGTCTTTTCTCCCCTACCTCTGAGTCCCTGAATAGGGAAGGCAGGTTACTATGGTGATGGGCCGGCTTGTGGAAGGAACTCAGCTCAGTAAATTAATTGCTGGACTTTTGGAGACTAATGGCAGAGCCCTGCCTCCAGGGACAGGGTGTGGCCTGCTTCGTGCCAGCTTGGCAGCCAGACCCTGGAAAGAGCTGGTGAGAGGGAAACGGAATCATGGTACCCATGCTCGTTGGGACTGCAGCCTAAGGTGGTTTGGAGTGGGCGGGGAAGCTGACTGACACGGATCTCACACTTGCCGCGCACCTGCTCTGGGCCAGCATCTGAGCTGCATGCTTTGTAGAAATTATTTCGTGTAACCCTCACGGCATCCCCTATGGAGTAGTGGTCCTTCCCGTCTTATGGGGATGGGATGCTCATTTCTGGGGCTAACGAACAGAATTCCATACCAGGCCTGCCTCCTCTGTGGGCATTTTGTTATGAACACTGCAGTTATTCTCTTCTCTACACTATCTTCCAGAAGGTAGAAAAACAGGGAACATGTCCTGTCTCATTCTGTGACGCCAGCATTACCCTAATCCCAAATCAAGCAAAGGCGTTCCGAGAAAAGCAAAGGACTGATCAATATCTCTCATGATCAAAAATGCAAAATCCCTCAACAAAATATTAGCGGATCAAATAAGACAATGTGTACAAAGAATTCTAGGCCACGGCCAAGTAGGAGGGATCCAGGTGTGCAAGGCTGGTTCAAAGTTTGAAAATCACTTAATGGAATCCATCACACCAACGGGTGAAAAGGCCATTCTCTTTCCTCTGGGGGATGCATGGCTTGGTTTTTGACTGTAGCCTTTGCTTGTTTCCCACGTTGTTTCTGTGCTCAAGAAATAAGTGTTGCTCCAGCCAGATTCCCAAGAAGCCATGTTGTTGTTTGATTACAAGTGTGGGCCTGTGATTACCTGGGGCTGAACCCCAGCTACTAGGTGTGAGGTCATGAGCAGTTTCCTAAGCCCTTTGTGCCTCAGTTTCTTACCCTGTAAAATGGGTCTCGTGATACCTGTCTTTCAGATTAAATGGCTTATTATGTATAAAGCCCTGGGAATAGCTCCTGGAGCTTCGTAAGCATGCGATATGTGTTAAAGGTTAGTGCTGGAAAGAGTGTGAACTTTGGCGTCATTCAGGCCTGATGGCAGGTCCAGCTCCATCTTTGCTGGCCTGGGTGCCTAGCGGAGTTGTCTGTGCTCCCTGATCCCAGGTTCATTTTCAGGAGGGTGGCGCCAACGGTACTGACTTGCAGAGAAGATGTTGCTAAAAGTTGCCTGGCTCACGGCACACACGTGTCTCCCCAGCCTTTACTCTAGAGAACCTGCCATCAGGACTGTGGATTTTCAACTCCGCAAATATTCACTGGGACAGTGGTCGGCCCAGACTGGCCCTAGGGGAGCTTTCAATTAAGCAGGAGCCCACACCTGCTTTTTTGGGGGGGCAGGAGCTTCCAATTAAGAATATTTCTGAGTCCCGTGGATCTGCTTTCACACGCAGCTCTGCCCTTCACCAGCACGGTGTGCTGGGGGCACCTCCCCTCTTCTCGGCCCCAGCTCGCTGGCCTGTGAAGGGAAGATGCGGTGCCCGCTCCGTGGGGTTGTTATAGAGATGGGATGTGTGGCATCTACAGTGTGGAGGCCCTCCAGTGATGCCGGGTTTTACCCCAGGTACAAGGCACCCTTGGACGGCGGGTGGGCTGAGGAAGCAGGTATGGGTTGGAGTGCCAGCTCTGGCTCACGTCAGTGATGTGGCCTTAAGCTTGGGCTAAGACTTTACTTGCAGTTTTATTGATGTTATTTAATCTCTACAATGACCCCCTTGCGACAACCAGCTACGGTAGGTTTTGTTATTCTCTCCACTCCTCAAGTGAGGGCGCTAAGGCACAGAGAGATTAGGTGTCTCTCTGAGATCGCAGAGCTGGTGAGTGACCGGGATTTGTACCACCAGGCACTCTGGTTTGAGGTTCCACCCTCCTGACCACCCGGCGAGCTCTGCCCCCATCTACACTAGAACCAGCGGAAGCTGCTTCTGTCTTTTTGGCGCTGGTGGGTGATGGAGATGCGAAAGGGCTGAGTGTGCTGTGTTGCCGCCTGGGATGTGGGGTTGGGCCGGCCTCAGCCCAGGTGTGGGGATGCTCCTGGGCTATTACAGAATCCGCTGCCTGCTTCTGTGGTCAGGCCAACCGGTCTGCCTTCAGTAGCGGGAGGAGCTCCTGACAACTCTTCTTCTTTTTTTAAAAAATATGTATTTATTTATTTGGCTGCACCGGCTTTTTAGTTGTGGTATGTGGGCTCTTTCGTGCGGCATGCGCGTGGGATCTAGTTCCCTGACCAGGGATCGAATCCGGACCCCCTGCGTTGGGAGCGCGGAGTCTTAACCACTGGACCACCAGGGAAGTCCCTCTTCTTCTTATAAGGGCACTAATCCCATTACGGGGCCACACTCTCATGACCTCATCTAAACCTGATCACCTCCCAAAGGCCCCACCACCAAATGCCATCACACTGAGGGATAGGGTTTCAACATATGAATTTGGGGGACATGATTTAGCCCAGAGAAAAGGGCCTGAACATACATTTGTAGGAGGCAGGCGAAGAGAAGGGGTTGGGTGGGAGATTGCCAGGAGGGACCACTCACCACGCCCCTAGCATCCACTGGGTCCTCCATTCCCCTCAACTCTCATCACCATTCAGTATTCTGTGGATGCTATGACAAATCACCCCAAACTTAGTGGCTTAGGACAGCACAGATTTATTATTGTAACGTTCTCAATTGAATTGAATTCCAAAATGGGTCTCACTGGGCTAAAATCAAGGGGTTGGCAGGGTTGTTCCCTTAGAAGTCCATAGGGGAGAATCCCTTTCCTTGCCTTGTCCAGCTTCTAGAGGTCACCTGCATTCCTTAGCTTGTGGTCCCTTCCTCCATCTTCAAAGCCAACAATGACCAATCAAGTCTTTCTCAGGTTGCCATCACTCTGGTTCTGACCCAGGCTCTTCCCTTTGTAAGGACCCTTGTGATTACACTGAGCCCGCCCAGATACTCCAAGTTAGCCGCCATATTTTTAAGGTCAAGTAATCAGTAATCTTTTTTTTTTTTTTTTTTTTTTTTTTTTTTGTGGTACGCAGGCCTCTCACTGTTGTGGCCTCTCCCGTTGCGGAGCACAGGCTCCGGACGCACAGGCCCAGCGGCCATGGCTCACGGGCCCAGCCGCTCCGCGGAATGTGGGATCTTCCCGGACCGGGACACGAACCCGCGTCCCCTGCATCGGCAGGCGGACTCTCAACCGCTGCGCCACCAGGGAAGCCCAAGTAATCAGTAATCTTAACTCCACCTGTAACTTTAATTCTTCCTTACCATGTAACGTAACATATTCACAGAGATTAGGATATGGACATCTTTTATTGGGTTTATTGTGGTAAAAAGTAAATAACATAAAATTTACCATTTTAAGTGTGTGATTCAGTAGCAGTAATTCCATTCAGATGTTGTGAACCATCAGCAGTATTTCCAGAACATTTTCATCACCCCAGACAGAAGCCCTGTAATCATTAAGCAATAACAGAAGATGTCTTTCCATGTATTTAGGTCTTCTTTAATTTCTTTCAGCAGTGATTTGCAGTTTTCAGTGTACACGTCTTACACCTCCTTGGTTCAGTTTATTCCTAAGTATTTTATGCTATTTTTTGATGCTATCGTAAGGAGAATTATTCTTCTTAATTTCTCTATGGATTGTTCACTGCTAGTGGACAGAAATGCAATGGATTTTTAAATGTTGATTTTTCATTTTGCAACTTTGCTGAATTCGTTTATTGGTTTTAACAGCTTTTGTAATTTTTAGGCTTTTCTATATATAGGAACATGTCATCTGACCGTCTCCTGAAATGGTCACACGGCAATCCCCCTTCTGTCCCCACGCTCCCATAACCCTCCCCATTTCCCTTTGCCGGTGTCATTTTATCCTACTTTACCCTGGCCTGTGTCTTACCTGTCTCCCAGGTGTCAGTGAGGGAGGGTTTGGTGGCATTCATCTGCCTGCCCTCAGAACCTGGCACACGAGGGCCACTGGTAAATCTTTGTGAATGAATCAATCAATGGTCAAATCTATAAGCTGTTTCCTTTTCCTGCATTTTGGAGTGAGCAATGACAAACACTTTTTGAAATGGCCATCCACATGAAAATAAAATATACAGGAGGGGAAATCGTTTAGCTAATAAACCACATGGATCAAAGAAATGCATAGAAAGCAAGAAGCGGTGTCTGTCCAACTGAGTTAGCAAAGATCAAAGGAATGATGCTACTTCTGTGCTGCCAGGTATGTGATGAGAGGGGCACCCACACACACTCCCACACTGCTTGAGGCAGTGGAAATGGTACAACCTTTTTGAAAAGAAGGTTGACAATTCATATCAGGGTCCTTTCAAAACCCATAGGACACCCTAAGTATTTTCCCACAAACCTACTGTAAGAAAATAATTAAATAGGGGCAAAGACTTAGGTACAAAGATATCCTCTTGTGACATGTTAAACGAATGAAACAGCCTATTAATGTCTAAAAGTAGAAAATATGATCAGAATAATGATGGTACTGTAACAGGCCATAGCCTTAGGGATCCGATAATGTGGGGCCTGACAGGTCCTTAACACGAATTTGCTAATGGATGGATGTGGGGGAAGGGCTGGATGAATCAGTGACCGGGAGGTAACACTGGGCTTTGCTCTTAGAAAGTCACACCTTTGGCTGTGTGAAGAGTGGAGTCTGAGCAGTGGAGACAGGGGGGAGGCTGGGTCTGGGGAATTCCTCCCACGTGAGGCCCAGAGGTTACTTCCTGCAGCTTCTCAGCTCAAGGGCCCTCCTCTAAAGGCGTGTCTTTCTCCACACAGGACATGTTCCAGTAGACCCTAACGGCGTCTCTTCCTGGCCCAGAAACGCTTGTTCCCAAGCACGAGAGAGCCATGGGCAGCCTGCACGGGAGCGTCGTGGCCCATCTCCTCTGGATGCTGCTGCTCTGGAGTGGGGACAGCAGCTGTCAGGCCCAGAGGGCAGGTGGGGCTGGAGGCTGTGCCAGGCTGAAGACAGAGCCGTCTGTGTGCGCGTCCGTGCGTGTGTGGGTGTGGGCCTCGGGGTGGGCTAGCGCCTGTGTGTGAGAGAGTGCAGGTCATCACAGGGGAGGTGTCCCCCAGCTGGTGTGTCAGAATCAGTCGTGCAGCTGGGGCGTGTGCATGTGTGTGTGCGAGTGAACACACACCTTTTTCTTTTTTTTTAATTGGAGTATAGTTGCTTTGCAATATTGTGTTAGTTTCTGCTGTGCAGCAAAGTGAATCAGCTATACGTATACATACATCCCCTCTTTTTTAGATGTCCTTCCCATTTAGGTCACCACAGAGCATTGAGTAGAGTTCCCTGTGCTCTACAGTAGCTTCTCATTAGTTACCTATTTTATACATAGTAGCGTGTATATGTCAATCCCAATCTCCCAATTCATCGCATCCCCCCTCCTTCCCCTCTTGGTATCCTTAAGTCTGTTCTCTATACATGTGTCTCTATTTCTGCTTTGCAAATTAGTTGATATGTACCATTTCTCTAGATTCCACATATAAGTGATAGTATATGATAGTTGTTTTCCTCTTTCTGACTTCACTCTGTACGACAGTCTCTAATCCACGTCTCTGCAAATGGCACTATTTCGTTCCTTTTTATGGCTGAGTAATACTCCATTGTATATATGTACCCCATCTTCTTTATCCATTCCTCTGTTGATGGACATTTAGGTTGCTTCAACACACATCTTGTGTCAATCATAGAATGTGTTGAAGGTGTGTCTCTGTTGAGTGCATACAGGGTTTGGGGACAGTGGGCAGGTTAGTGCCCTGCTGTGTTGTCTGGCTCTGTGAGGACGTTGGACCACATCCTGGGGGGCGTTGGATGCCCTGGAGTCCAGCCAGAAGAGGCGGCTGGGACAGTGAGTGGACGGGAAGTGGGGAAGTTATTGTAGCAGAGGAGGCCCGGGAGGGAGGGGGTGAGAAGTGACAGGAGGGTTTGCCCACCTGTCTGAGGGCCTCCTGGGAGGAGTCACTGTCAGTGGGGGACATGGAGAAGGGGTCAGGGACCTGAGCTGGTCTGGTCTGTATCACAGCACCCAGCCCAGAGCCCGCGCACTGCGTCCACGGCACACAGCTGGACCGGATCTCAGGGAGAGCGCCTGTCACTATACGGCTGGGTGTAAAATGCTGCCCCCATTTTACAGATGAGGAACTGAGGTAACAGATGCCCACTACTGTATATAAAATAAACAACAAGGACCTACTTACAGCACAGGGAACTATATTCGCTATCTTGTAATAATCTATAATGGAAAAGAATTTTTAAAAATAATATAGATATATACATCTATGTGCATAACTGAATCACTTTGCTATACACCTGAAACTAACACAGTATTGTAAATGGACTGTACTTCAATTTTGAAAAGTGTTGGAAAAAAAAAAGAGAGGCCCTATCCCCCTACCTCCATCCCCGTGAGGCTGGGGGACACAAGAAGTGCTGACCAGAGCCAAGCCCTTTATCCGGGGCCTCCAAAGAAGATGAAAAACAAACAACGGACCCCAGAGGCTTCCGTTTCTCCATCGTTTTACAAAGTTCTGCTTTGCCTGAGCCTCACAAAGCCCGGCTGTCTAGAAAGACAGTGATGAGTGTGGGCGTCCTGGTTTTCATGGGAGGAATGTGGGGCTTCCTAGGAGCTTTCTGTGTCCCCTGGGATGACCCCACGTGCCCAGGCCATACCCAGGATTATCAAATTCAGAAGTGGGAAGGCCCAAGGACCTTTTGTCCGTGCCCTCATTTCACAGAGTGGCGGCCCAGGGGAAGCAGTCGCCTGCCGGGTCACAGGGCCCTTGCCTGTGGCAGAGCCGAGGCCAGAAGCCAGGACCCTTCCCACCACACCTCTCTTCATTCTCACCTGCCCAAGACCCAGCCTGTTCCCTGGCCTCCAGGAGAAAGTGGCCCCTTGGCGAGGCCTCCTGCACAAATGAACCTTCTGCAGCCTAGAGGATTACAGCCGCAGGGCGGGCCCTCCCTGGCGCACAGCAGCAATTATTCTGATCAGGCTGGGACATCACTGTCCCAAAGACAAAAGGATGACCTTTTGTGTCAAGAAGAAACACTCCCCAGGAATTATCTCTGAGTCCACACATCTGGGCGGACACACTTCTAAAACTCTAATCCTGTTAGGGGATCAATCCGGCGAAGGCAGGGATTCATTTCAGCTCCTCAGCGGATCGGACCTGGATTTTAAAAACTAGAGGAGAAGGTAGATGTGGAAAATTCAAGGGAGGCACTGGCTCAGGGCAGGATAAGAAGTATTTGTGTGTGTGTGTATAAATATGCCTAGCTTTATTTTTCTGTTTTTTGAACTTAATGCATTGCTTGTAAACACAAAATCCGAAGTACAAAGGAATACCATTCACTCATGGTTCTGCTTGCCAGAAATAAGCTATGTTTCTTTTTGTAGCTTCTCTCCTGAATACACAGTTGTGCACAGAGACACACATGCTTTTCATACCCAACAACAGAGTGGAAAATGTCTCCACATTGGTAAATAAGGGTTCCTGCAGGGCCCGGCCACGGCTGTGGTGGCTTCCTGGCATCCCACTGAATGAGTACAGGAGGATTATTATTTAAGTAGTTCCCTATGGATGATCATGGAGGTAGTCTCCAGAATTTTGCTTGGCAGTGCTGCCATGAACTTCCTTATACATCTTTATTTTTTTCCCCTTCCATTTATCTGCTAGTTTGCTTCAGTTAAATCACGGAATCTGGAATTGGTGGATCCAAAGATACCCTCTTCTGTAAAAGGCTTTTAGGACCCTGACAGTGGGGTGACAAACCCCATGGCCACTTCTTGAGCCCACAAAGGCACTCTCCTTACGCTCTCACTGGCTACCACGGTCTCTCTGACTTTTGCCAGTTGGACAGTTTAACAAAGTGGGATTCTTTTTCTTTTTTTGGTTTGTTTTTATTTTATTTTCACTAATCAGATGTTTGTGCCAGGTGTTCCCAAAGCCTGATTAGTTGCTGCTGTCGGCGTGGCCAAGACTCAGATTCCAGAAAAATCGAGACAAGGGCATTTTGATGGTTCCCCTGTATATTTGTGCAGCACTTTGGAGTTTAGAAGATACTTTTCCTCATATTACCTAACTGTGAAATGGGGACGAACAAGCTCTCTGCACAGGGCTGCCCTGAGGATCAGAAATAAATTATATAGTGCTGCATTTTGTTTAATCAAAAGCATCACATAGCTTATATAAAATTTATATTTGTAAAAATATAAGCATATTTTTTATAGAGCACTATAGAGCTTCTAAAATATATGAGTGCAGTCTAACTTACGTGATTTCTAATAGTGAAATACTTTTAACTGTTTAACTATCTGACAAGAGAGGACTGGCTAAATAAATTATGCTCATCCCTGCAGTGGAATCTCTGCAGCCATAGAAACCGGCATTATCACACTGGAAATGGGCTCCCAGAGCATCGCTGGATGCGGTAAAACCAGCTGATATACCAGTGCGTCTGGTACAGGCCCACTTCCATCGATAATTATATGGAAATAGCACATAAATAAATACACCGTGGGCTAGCAGTAGTTATCTCGGAGCAGATGGAAATATGAGCGTTTAAAGATTTTTTGATTGCCTTTTCTGCTTTTTCTGAAATGGGCGTGCATTATTTATAGTAGGTTTGAAAGATAATGAAGTCACTTTCGAACCAAAATAATGGGAATAAAGAAATGGGTACGGTAGTGTTCCATGATTGTTACTCACTTATATAAATATATATATAAGCTATATATAAAATTATACATATTTATATAACATCCATATATTATATAATATATAATTATATATGTATTATTCACTTATATACATATATAATTATATTATATATAATTATGCATATATATTTTATCTATCATTACATAGTATATTATATATAATTGTATATGTTATTCACTTTTAGAAATATATATAAACTATAATTATATAGTTCTATATTATATATACAATTATATATGGTATCCACTTGTATAAATATACGTATTAGCTATGTATATAAATATATATGTTAACTATATCTATAGGCAGCTGAACCTCACAGCAACCTCGGAGAGACTCCCAGTCATGTGACCTTTAGGGACCCGAGGCTGGGGCTTTAAGGCAGCAGCCGAGGCCCCGCTCCGGCCCCGCTCCCGCCCCGCAGCGCGAGGCCGAGTGGGCGGGGCTTGGAGGCAGGTCTGCGAGACCCGGATGACCACGCCTCCCGCCCCCAAGGACCTTGCCTTTCCTGCGAGCCAGCGGCCCCCGTCGCCCTTTTTGTCGCCCCTGCAGGTTGCAAAACCGTCCACTACGACCTGGTCTTCCTCCTGGACGCCTCCTCGAGCGTGGGCAAGGAGAACTTCGAGAAGGTCCGGCAGTGGGTGGTCAACCTGGTGGACACGTTCGAGGTGGGCCTGGACCGCACCCGCGTGGGCGTCGTGCGCTACAGCGACCGGCCGACCACGGCCTTCGAGCTGGGCCGCTTCGGCTCACGGGCCGAGGTCAAGGCGGCGGCGCGGCAGCTGGCCTACCACGGCGGCCACACGCACACGGGCGACGCGCTGCGCTACGTCACGCGGCACAGCTTCGCGCCGCGGGCCGGCGGCCGCCCCGGGGACCGCGCCTTCAAGCAGGTGGCCATCCTGCTGACCGACGGTCGCAGCCAGGACCTGGTGCTGCCCGCCGCCGATGCCGCGCACCGCGCAGGCATCCGCATCTTCGCCGTGGGCGTGGGCGAGGCGCTGCGGGAGGAGCTGGAGGAGATCGCCTCCGAGCCCAGGGCCGCGCACGTCTTCCACGTGTCGGACTTCGACGCCATCGACAAGATCTGGGGCAAGCTGCGGCGCCGCCTGTGCGAGAGTGAGTAGGGACCCGCGCGCGGGGCGGGGCGGGGCGGGGCGGGGCGGGACCCGGCTGCAACGCAGAGCGGGGCCAGAGGCCACCCGGCCAGCTCAGTAACTGAGAGCTCCCCACCCCCAGTCCGGGCCCATCACCCAGGGTCCTGCCCCGTGGGCCCTGCGTCCAGGGAGGCAGAGGTGGAAAGAAAATTAAAGAGAGCTGGGTCCTGAACCCCGCCCAGCCTGAGATACTCGGAGACTGGTTACGTCTCTTGAGTTGCAGCTTCATGTCTGCAATGGGGACCATCCACTGGCCTCCCAGGGCTGTTAAGTCAGAAAAGGTGCCTGCAGAGGCCTGGCCAGAATATCTGCACGCAGAGCTGAGAGACGTCGGGCCCTGCACCTCTCCTGAGGGGCTGCAGTGAGAGGTCATGGAAGAATGGGGGCACAGACCGCCTTTGGGAACTGCCCAAGTCAGTCTGGGCGGGGCGTGACATGGTCAGATCTTTGTGCAGAATGGAATGCTGGCAGGACAGCGGAGTCCAAGGAGCCCACTGCTGGTCCCAGAGGCCAAGGGCTCTTGACCTCGTGCCCTCTGAGATCACCCGAGGCCTCCGAGTTATTTGCCTGGAATCTTGACTGTGGCTGGGGATGGAGGATGGAGAGGAAGGAGTATGTGGGCAGAGGGGGCAGACAACGGGCAGAGATCCAGGGGCCCCTGGGGCTCTGACCTGGACGGCTGACCTCCAGGACCCTAGTGGGGTCATTCTGAGGCTAGCCCCCTCTCCAGGATAGGAGGGGTGAAGTGAGTTTCTCTTGTGCCGGCCTTTCTCCAGGTTCAGCCTCTGCCTGCTTCACTGGGGTGATGTTTCCTCCTTGCTGGGTAACTTCCGCCTCCAGGGCCCAGGCGGGGGCAGGGAGCAGAGTGTCAGACTCTGTCTTGCCGACTTCTCTGGGGGACTGCGCCCTGGCTGGGGCAGCCCAGAGGGTCGCACCTGAGCAGGGGCAGGGGCCTGGGGCAGTGGAGGAGGGACTGGCAGTGGGAGCAGCTGGCCAGAGAGGCAGGTGCCTTGTCCCAGGGATGGGCCGGGCTTGCAGCTGACTCATATCTGAGACTGGACGCCCTCGGTTTCTTTACCACTTTGTGGCTTTTTCTCTGCTTACTTATTCACAGATACTTACTGGGGGTCTCATGTTTGTGTGGCCTGACTTCTGAGCCTATAGAAAAAGATAAGACACAGCACCTGCCCTCAAGGCTTTCCTAGTCTAGATGGCGGGAAGAGGCACCAAAAAAGGAATGTGATGGGTGGGATCCTGCTGTGGTTTGGTGGATGGTGACCCTGAGAAGAGGGAGGGCTTCCTGGAGGAGGTGACACGTAGATGGTTTAGAAGACAGAGCTCAAGCTTAAGTGGCTGCACTTAGTCAATGAACTGGAAATTGCCAGAGGAAAGGAGCAGAGTGGAGGATGGTGGCTTTGTGTGATGGTCAAGGCCTAGATGAAGGAGGGCCTTGTGTGCAAGGCGAGGCGTTGGAGGGTTCTTGGCAGGGCGTGACATGGTCAGATCATTACGCAGAATGGAATGCTGGCAGGACAGCAAGCAAAAGGGAGCCCCTTCACGAGACTGCTGGGGAAATTCAGAGAATGGTGCTGGGGCGGGTGGCACACTGATGCCGAGGCCCATTTTACAGATGAGGAAATTGATGCCCAGAGTGCTGAGAGATAGTCACCTAGTCTACAGTGTGCAATTCACTGGCCATAGACTTCCTTAGTGACTTCATTTGACCCTCATTGCAACCTCCTAAGGTACAGATGCTCTTCTTTTTGCTGCTGAGGGCATTTAGAATGCTGAGATCATGGGCTTATGGGCCCTCAGCAGTAGGCCGGAGAGGTGGCGGGGCCACACTGGGGAAGAGGAGAAAGGCAGAAGGAACAGCCTGGGCAGGGCCAGGCGAAGGCTTGATCTAGGTGCATATGCTCAAGAAATCCGGGCTGACAAGAGCCAGACGCTAGGTCACGGGCCTAGCCAAGGGGCAGACATCCAACGTGGTGGCTCAGGGTCCATGAGCACCCAACTACCATCCCAGAGCCTTGATCCAGGGACCCCAGGGACCTAGGAAGCAAGGCTGCTTCTAGACCCTACCCTCTGGCATTTCGTCATCCTGCCAGCCTGGGTTCAAACTGGTTCTGCATCTTGGCAGAGCAGAATGTAGATTTTGAAGAACTTCTGTGCCCAGGGGATGGTTTTGGGACTGCTTCTGACAACCCTGGAGAGGGCAGGCCACTGAGTCACGTTGCCCGGTGAATACAACGGCGGGGCTGGGCACAGAACCCAGGCCGAATGCTGGCCTCATCCCCCTGTGCCCCCAGAACACGGATTTCAGCACCATTGACCTTGGGTCTGAGTCAGGGACGATGATCACAGGTAACAGAAAACCCCACTCTAACTTGCTTAAAGAGTAAAGCAGGTTGACATCACACAGGATGAAGAGACCAGGGGTCAGGCAGCCTCGAGCAGTGAGACCAGGCCCTCTCACTCTCCCTGTTCCCAGGCTCTTCTTTCTTGGTGTTAATTCTGATCTTGGCTGATGTGTGTGTCGGGGTCTCGGCAGTGACCAGTGTTGACTGAAGAGATGCTGATGGGGGTTCTCTTTAGGGAAGATTGAGGTCACCGAGGGATGCCGAGGCACCGGGAATCAGTAGCAGGAGAAGTCAGCTGGTAGCAGGGATGGAAATGATGCTGGGGCCCGTGGGTGGGGAGGGGCTGCCCGTCATGAGCTGTAGTCTCCTCACCTCAGGGAGCAACACGGCTGCCCACTCAACCATGACCCAGAGGGAGCGGGAAAGGAGCCCCTGCCTCACTCCCTGCCCGCTTGGCTGGCACTTACCGTTGGCCTGACCTCATCTGACACCAGAGGGGCCAGGTGATACGGTGACAGGGGCCAGCCTCCTGGGCTCAGAGCAAGACAGAGAAGGAGAGCAGGGGTGTGGGAGGGAAAAGGAGCTGCCAGCCCAAGACAGCTCTGAGTGACCTCAGAGTCGCGAGAGTCCTTGGACCCAGCAGAGGAGAGGGTGACCCACAGGCCTGGGTTCAGCCTGACTGGACGCCTGTAGGCCCTACGACTGTTCCCAGCCCATCGCTGTGGCCTCCGAGTGGAAACAGGCTGACTATCTGGGGCCTAAACCACAGGACCCTGTTTGACGCTGGGGAGTGGAGTTAATTACCACCTCTCCTCCCTCAAAGAAAGGGGTCTGACCCAGGCAGAGACACCGGGGGCTGTACCCACGGGGCAAGGGCTGCAAGCCCACCCAGCACGCCACACATCCACCGTGATAACATGAGGAGAAACCCACGATTCTCTCTAGACAGGCTTCTCCGAATGCCTGAATAGATGGAAGATTCAAGTTATTCTTAGTCGTCTGAAGGGAATCCGTTTTGTAAATACAGCTGTAGGCTGAGAGGGTCTGCTCTGTTCTGGGGACAGACGAAGCAGAATCTCTGCACAATTGCTTCAATTAGAAACAAAGCAAAACAAATAAAAGAGCGAACAGTAACATAGTGGAAAGCACGTAGTAGATTAAATCAAGGAGCATCACAGCATCCAAACAGCTAGAAGTCTTTTGGCCCAGGGAGGGCACCTATGGGTGACTTGGCAGCCTGAATCAGAGCCGTTCTGACAGGGGCTTCACACTCATGATCTGGGAAATCGTAGACTAACAATGTGGGGTTTTGGTGTCGTGATCAGTCCACCCAACCCCCTCGTTCGTTCATTCAACAGCCGTAGTGTGTTCACGCTAATCCGTTCATTCATCCAACTTCAACCCAACCACGTGTTGTAAGCATTGGTTCAGTTCAGTCCATCCATCCATCCATTCGTTCATTCACTCGTTCATTCAGCAGTCACACACTGAGTGAGTCCTCTGCTGGGCACACGCCAGGTGCCCAGGATGCAGTCTTTTTCCTTGAGAAGCTTTTATCTCCAGGAGGCAGCAGGGAAGTGACAGATTATTGCACCATGGACTGTGCACGCTGGTTACCACCTGCCACTGGAAATTTCTGTTAGTTTATCTGCCTAGAAGCTGCCTTCACATATAAGAATATAAGCTTCACGAGGGAAAGTCTGTTTCTTGCGGTGCCAGCACCTGGAACAGAGCCTGCTATGTAGGAGGAGCTGCCTAAATATTGTTTAAAAGAAGTCGAGAGCAGCGGCCCGGAGTTAGCTCTGTGCTCCCTGCTGCACTTGCGGTGCTGTGCACATCAGAGGCACTCACGCAAGGATCTACCGCCTCCCAAATGCCAAGAATATTCAGCAGATCTGAACTCATAGCCAGCAGTAACTGAGCATTTCACTTGTGCGTATTTTGGTTATCAGAGGCAAACAGTTGGATTTTTTTTTTTCCCCTTTAAAAACAAAACCTTGGGCTTCCCTGGTGGCGCAGTGGTTGAGAGTCCGCCTGCCGATGCAGGGGACGCGGGTTCGTGCCCCGGTCCGGGAAGATCCCACATGCCGCGGAGAGGCTGGGCCCGTGAGCCATGGCCGCTGAGCCTGCACGTCCGGAGCCTGTGCTCCGCAACAGGAGAGGCCACAACAGTGAGAGGCCCGCGTACTGCAAAAAACAAAAACAAAAAACCCTTTATTTTATTTTGTTTAACATGTTTATTGGAATATAATTGCTTTACAATGGTGTGTTAGTTTCTGCTTTATAAGAAAGTGAATCAGCTCTACATATACATATATCCCCATATCCCTTCCCTCTTGCGTCTCCCTCCCACCCTCCCTATCCCACCCCTCTAGGTGGTCACAAAGCACTGAGCTGGTCTCCCTGTGCTATGCGGCTGCTTCCCACTAGCTATCTGTTTTATATTTGGTAGTGTGTATATGTCCATGCCACTCTCTCACTTCGTCCCAGCTTACCCTTACCCCTCCCCGTGTCCTCAAGTCCATTCTCTGCGTCTGCGTCTTTATTCCTGTCCTGCAATGGTTCTTCAGAACCTTTTTTTTTTTTTGATTCCATATATATGTGTTAGCATATGGTATTTGTTTTTCTCTTTCTGACTTACTTCACTCTGTATGACAGACTCTAGGTCCGTCCACCTCACTAAATAACTCGATTTCATTTCTTTTTATGGCTGAGTAATATTCCATTGTACGTATGTGCCACATCTTCTTTATCCATTCATCTGTCGATGGACACTTAGGTTGCTTCCATGTCCTGACTATTGTAAATAGGGCTGCAGTGAGCATTGTGGTACATGACTCTTTTTGAATTATGGTTTTCTCAGGGTGTGTGCCCAGTAGTGGGATTGCTGGGTCGTATGGTAGTTCTATCTTTAGTTTTTTAAGGAAGCTCCATACTGTTCTCCATAGTGTCTGTATCAATCAACATTCCCACCAACAGGGCAAGAGGGTTCCTTTTTCTCCACACCCTCTCCAGCATTTATCGTTTGTGGATTTTTTGATGATGGCCATTCTGACTGGTGTGAGGTGACACCTCATTGTAGTTTTGATTTGCATTTCTCTAATGATTAATGATGTTGAGCATCCTTTCACGTGTTTGTTTGCAATCGGTACATCTTCTTTGGAGAAATGTCTGTTTGGATTTTGAGGGCTGGTGAGGGTCTGGAGGAGGCAGGCTGGGATGGGCTGAATCTTCCGATGACAGGACAGATGCAGAGGAAGAGGACCCTGACCCGACTCCCTGGGCTGTGAACAGCACTGAGAGAGTCTCCTGTTCTCTGAGCACCAAACGTTTTGAAGGCTGATGAGGGTCTTTGCATTACACTCTCACTCTGTCCCCACCCAGCCCGGTTGGCAGGGCCGGGGGCTGGGTGTCCCTGCTGACGTTTTGCACGTGGGGAAGCCACCAGTGCTCTAGACCCGTGCTGGCCATCACATGTGGGCACTGACCAATCTGGGGCTGGTCTGAACTGAGAAGTGCTGTGAGTGACATACACGCCGGATTTTGTGGGCGTGGCATGAAAAAGAGAGTAAAGCATCTCATGCATATTTTTTATATATATTGATTACATATTTAAATGATAATGTGTTGGAAATTTAGGGTTTATACAATATATTCCTAAAATCAACCTCACCTGGTTCTTTTTACTTTTTAAAAATTGCGGCTTCTAGCGGATCTAACTTTACATGTGAGGCTCTTCTCCACCTCTGCTTCCTCCTCCTTTGCCCTTGTTCTTCTTCTGTGATGCTGCTGCTGCAGACGGAGAACGGAGGTCTGATCGCTTCTAGAGCCCATGCTTTCCAGGCAGCCTGGCTACAGAAGGGAGGAGGGGCAGTTCTGGGGGACAGAGGGGAAGCTGAGTCCCAGGTCAGTGCACAGGAAGTGAGGGGCCAGTGCGGCCGCCCCGCTCCTAAGGCAGCACAGGCGGGGGTCTGGAGGCAGTGGCTGGTCTGGCCTGGAAGCCCAGCTGGGAGTGACCGTGTGAGCAGAGGAGGGGTGACGTGGGGACAGGACCAGGCCTGGGATGGGGCAGCGCTTCTTCAGGGTGGCCATTGCAGAAGCTTCTCTTTGTCCAGATTGCTCCTGGACCACCCGTGGGCCTGACCTGTCCTTGTTCTCAGGCCTCAGGGTGCCGTCGTTCACCACTGCTTAGAGCAGAATTCCTGGGCACATCCTGCTTCCTAAGTCATAGCTGCACATAGGATAACTTAGTGCTGCCCCGTGATTTTTCTCTAACGCATTTATGGCTTACCCTGTGTGTCCATCCGTTCTCAGAATTAATAGGCACAACACTTAACGTTGGCGTTCAGACCTTAGCCACTCCTGATTGGTCGGTGACGTGGCTGGTTAGGATCTCTCCCCGAGGAGGCCCCACTGGCAGGGAGCAGAGCCGGGTGTTTCACCCCATTCTGTTTGACCGCAGGGCCTGAGTTCTTTCTGGTCACTGCGGATATTTAGGAAGCATCTTTAAATCCACCATGGCATTGAAGCCTCTCCCCAACCCCCTAAGTCAGTTCCTGCTTTTTCCTCTTCTGTTGCTGATGGCACTGAGGGGCTGAGGGGCTTATCCGGGATCACAGGCAACCAGGCTCTCAGCTCTTCACATAGCTCAGAACCTGCTGCCTGCAAGTCTGAGTTTTTTCACGCTATCCTTCTGTAATCCTATTGGATGCCTAATTATTGAACCCTCCCAATGCCTGGCCCAGGCCTGGCTCACGCCCAGTGACCAGTGGCTGTTTGTTGAAATGATAAATGGAGCTCACTGTACTTGAAGAAATCATCATCCCTGTTCCGCAAACGAAAGATTCTGCGCACACCTAGGAGGGGAGCAGCGACAGCAGCGGCAGCAGCCACGCGCGGCGGTGTTGTTAGAGATGCACCTTCTAGCGTCGCCACTTCGGCAGCCTCACCCAGTGGCCTCCCCTGAGATCTGCTGCGGCCCGTGGCTCACTGTCCCCCGGCCTTAGGCTCATCCAGGGAAGCGCCTCCGTGTCACGGCATCAGTTCCTGCCCCTCTGTGACCTGATGAGGTTCCCAGGGGACTGGACCTCAGCCCGGCTTCCCGCAGAGCCTGGGGCGGAGGCGCAGCCCCGGAGCCTCGTCTGTAATTAAGAGCTTTTTCTACCCCAGGCTCAGTCGTGGCCACGAAACAGCCTTTATATAGCTGATGGTGTGGCACTTAGTGAGCTTGTGGCATGCCAGCGGCCGCAGCTGGGGGAGCCTCTGCCTGCTTCTATTTGGGGGCACTGTTTGGTGGCCCTGACTCCCCTCCCCCTGCCCCTTAGCCCTTGGGTGTTAGTGTGGATGAGGGCACAGAAGCGGCCGCTTGTGCCTCTGTGGTTCATGACACAAAGCCTCCCTCTCTCTGTGTGTTGTGTGTCCATGTGCTGTTCCAGTGAGTTTTGTCTACTGGATGCAATACTCCCCATGACGACACACACACACACACACAGAGAGAGAGAGAGAGAGAGGGAGGGAGAGAGAGAGAGAGAGAGAGGGAGAGAGAGGCTTGTTTGGTGTGAGGCGGGGATGGATTTTATGGTTCTCCTGCAGTTCACACTGGAAAAACGTCAGCATCTCTACCCCAGCCGCGCATTTTGAGAGTGCGTGACTCTGCGTGTGTCCCCCGCCACTCCGAGGAGAGGCTCAGCTTCCTGTACTGGTTAGACCCGCTCACAGATTCAGCCGCTGTGATCCTAAGTGAGGTCAGTCTGGGGGCGGGTGCTGAGATTCTTTGAGAGGCTTGCTCTTGCTTTTGACCGTGGCTGTCACAGACCACTGCGTCTTCAGATGAGGGGATCGTTAGGTTCGCTTGAAAATTTGTTCTATGCTTTTTTCTTCTTGTAGCAGAAAACAGTTTGAGTAAATAACACAACTTACTTGTGTCACTGGGACCAGGCTAGATAGACCTTGCAGGACACCAGCTCACAGCGGTGCAGGTCTCAGGGATCTTTACTGCACTGTTGGGTTCTTTCTTCAGCACAGATTGTTTGTTCCCCTCTTATCTCCCAGACATTGTTGTGAGGCAAGGGGATCACGATGGTGAGCGATTCATGCGATCCTGCCTTTAGGGCAGTACTTTCCAGAAAGGAAGGGAGATGGAGAAAAAACAAGATCAAGTAAGCGGGAAGGTGATTTCATAGCGTGGTAAGTGCTTTGAAGGGAGTAAAGCAGGGCCATGTGACGAAGGGTCTCAGGCGGGAGGGTTAGGAAGGCCTGAGTTGATCCAGGAAGAGATCCATGGGCCCAGAGTTCCAGGGAGAGGCAGGTGCCAAAGCCAAGGGCCTGCAGGCGGTGTGGTCCTGATGCTGGAGGAGCAGATGCTGGGGGCCAGGCTGGGGGCAGGGGCAGTCACAGTGCCCACGAGGAGAGCGTTACCACTGCCACTGTCGGGGGCAGATGTCGAGGCTTAGCTCTGCAGCTCAGCTCTCCCAAGTCCACCTGCCAGGAGGAGGCCAGGAATCAGCCAGAAGCAGAGCGCACCTCAACCCCCTGGAATAGTCTGTCCCCTCGACGGCCCAGAGATGACACCCACGGGGAGCCTGGGGCTGGCTGTCGGCATGTCTGGGTGGCGTGTCCAGCCTGGGAGTTTCTTTGGGTCTGTCTCCCTTAGGACCTGAGTCTCGTAGTCATCAGAGAGGGGACAGCCCTGCTGGTGGCTTTGTCCCCAGTGACCAAGTCTTCCTGTCCCCACCCCTGTCTCCATCCCCACATCCCTCTGCGTGGCCTGGAGACTCAGAGATGAACTCAGCACACACATACGTGCGTGCGTACCTATGCACATACGCCACACACACACACACACACACATACACGTATCTGGGAGCACGTGTTCCCACGAGGCGACCCGCCCAGCTCGTCCTCTGGGTGGGCCTGAAGCCCGGGCAGAATCAGCGGCCGCCTCAGCTGTGGGTTTGGAGCTGCCACGCGGATGCCTGTGGCCTGGCTCTCGGGGCCACACCAGCCTCGGGAAGCACGGCTGGGGCCCCGCCCTTGGCCCAAAGGTCACTGGGAGCGCCTCCCGGGTAAACTTGTCATGACTGAGGTCACCCCCTGGAAATAATCATCGGGTTACTTAATTCTGATTATGTGCTGGGGAATTTTATTAGAAAATTACTGAAATTGAGGGAAAACTAAAATCACCCGTCGTTAATTTTTCATTTGTGTACATCAAGGAAGAAGAAATAGTCTCCCAGCTCTGCCCAGCCAGGCCCAAGCCTGACGAGGCCCCTGCCCGACTCCTTTCTCTGCTACATCTGCATGACCCCCTGTAAAAACCCCAGCTCTTCTGCCTCAGCCTCTGCTGATCCAGGGGATGCGGCTCATCTCGTCCACACTTTCTAACCCGTGTGTCCCGCTCCACGTGAGGAGCAGGTACCCTCGTGTCCTGAGTTCTCCCCAGCCTGCCCGTCACTCTCTCTGCTTCTGGGTTCTGGTTTCTCATGGCGGCAGCACTTTTAGTACTGAGCTCCGTGTGGATTTGTCCCGGCAGGTAGATTCCCAGAGGAGGTTTGCACGTGCACCGTGATTCCCACAGTGCAGCCCGTGGGCTGGCGGCGGAGGCCGTGGCGCGTGCTGGTTCAGCCCCAGCGCCTGGAGCAGCCTAGCCCTGCCTCTTCAGCCTGGGTGAAGCCTCAGGCCAGTTCCCTAACCTCCTTCTGCCTTGCATGTTCATTGGTACAAAGAGGATGATGGTGACATTTCCACCTTGTAGAGTGTTGTGAAGACCTAAGCGTTGGGACGAGGAAAACGCTTAGCACAGTGGTGGCCCTGAGCACACGCTCTACAGCTGTCTGCTCTTACTTTGTGGGTGTGATTTTTATGTATGTCTATATTTTCGTCTGTCTCTATCTGTATGTGTATATGTGTATGTATATATTTATATTT